>NC_061511.1:26676129-26963735 GCF_022539505.1 Lolium rigidum
AAAACTAAGAATGACAACTATGCTCTCATAAGTGGTGCATAAACTAGAAGGTGGAGACTCAACATAAAAGTAAAAGAAGATCTCCCTTTGAGAGGCAAGTAAGATCAATCATGTGCTAGAGTTTTTTATTGAAACAACAAGAGTATAAAATGCACTTTTGAGAGGTCGTTGTTCATGTCAACGAGTAGTAAAAAAAAGCTATTTTCATCTTCCATACTAAGCAAGTTTGATAGCGATTCCGAAATATTTGGGCGAAGCCTCTTTTCATTTATACTACTTATAAAATTGTGAAACTCCTTCCAACCTTTGCTTACACATACCATGGCTAATCGAATCCTTGGGTGCCAACCAAGCAATCACAAACCATGGAGGAGTGCCCTTTTCTTATAATTTTCCTATTTTATTTCCCTATAGGAAGTTGTGGTCAAACCAGCTCTTCCTTTTTTATATACTTTTTTATGTGACAAGCAAGATGAAGCTCGCAAGTCTTTGAGTTACTTAACTATTATGGAAGATCTATCGAGTACTTGGCATATGAACTTCGACGGTTCCAAAAGAGTAGAAGGACTCGGAGCGAGGCGTGATACTTGTGTCACCGCAAGGCGATAAGATGAAGTACATATTGCGGGTGACGTTCCCCAACGCATCAAATAATGAGGCGCAATATGAAGCTCGATCCATGTGATGAAGATGGCGAAAGCATGTGGCGCCACTCGTCTCAATTTTTTGGAGATTCTCAGCTAGTCGCACAACAAGTGATGAACAAGTGTGAAGCGGTCAATGACAGCATGATAGCATACAGAGATGCGTACAATGAACTCGAGAAAACCTTCGATGGTTGCGAAGTAAATCATGTGAGCAGGGTCAGCAATGATGAAGCAGACGTTCTAGCATACATCGGGTCACACTGTCTGCCTATACCACCTGTAGTTTTTTGGGAGGAAATTAGCGAGAGAACAACCAAATAAAAGAAAACAACAACGCCGAAGCAGCCGAAGAAAAAGGATAAACACAAGAAAGCCTCGGGGCTGATGAAGCCCCGAACAACATATTTCTGATGAAGAGGAAGAACCAGAGGAAGTCATGATGATACAAATCCCATGGATGCAAACATAGGTGACATATATCACGAAGAAAGAAATACCCGAAGATCCAGTGGAAGCATGAAGAGTTGTTCAACGATCTAAGGCGTTTACAGTGGTCAAGGGCTATACAAACGAAGCATATCGGGGGTACTACAGAGGTGTAGCAACCTCTCCTTATCTTAGTTTTGAGTTTTGTTGTGCCAAGTAAAGTCTTTGATAGTAAAGTAAGTACTAGATTTGGATTACTGCGCAGTTACAAATTTCTTTGCTGTCACGAATCTGGGTCTACCTCCCTGTAGGTAGCTCAGAAAATTAAGCCAATTTATGTGCATGATCCTCAGATATGTACGAAACTTTCATTCAATTTGAGCATGTTCATTTGAGCAAGTCTGGTGGCCTAATAAAATCCATCTTTACGGACTGTTCTGTTTTGACAGATTCTGCCTTTTATTTTGCATTTGCCTCTTTTGCTATGTTGGATGAATTTCTTTGATCCATTAATGTCCAGTAGCTTTATGCAATGTCCAGAAGTGTTAAGAATGATTGTGTCACCTCTGAACATGTTAATTTTTATTATGCACTAACCCTCTAATGAGTTGTTTCGAGTTTGGTGTGGAGGAAGTTTTCAAGGATCAAGAGAGGAGTATGATGCAATATGATCAAGGAGAGTGAAAGCTCTAAGCTTGGGGATGCCCCGGTGGTTCACCCGTGCATATTCTAAGAAGACTCAAGCGTCTAAGCTTGGGGATGCCCAAGGCATCCCCTTCTTCATCGATAACATTATCAGGTTCCTCCCCTGAAACTATATTTTTATTCCGTCACATCTTATGCACTTTGCTTGGAGCGTCGGTTTGTTTTTGTTTTTGTTTTGTTTGAATAAAATGGATCCTAGCATTCACTTTATGGGAGATAGACACGCTCCGCTGTAGCATATGGACAAGTATGTCCTTAGGCTCTACTCATAGTATTCATGGCGAAGTTTCTTCTTCGTTAAATTGTTATATGGTTGGAATTGGAAAATGCTACATGTAGTAACTCTAAAATGTCTTGGATAATTTGATACTTGGCAATTGTTGTGCTCATGTTTAAGCTCTTGCATCATATACTTTGCACCCATTAATGAAGAAATACTTAGAGCTTGCTAATTTGGTTTGCATATTTGGTTTCTCTAGAGTCGAGATAATATCTAGTATTGAGTTTTGAACAACAAGGAAGACGGTGTAGAATCTTATAATGTTTACAATATGTCTTTTATGTGAGTTTTGCTGCACCGTTCATCCTTGTGTTTGTTTCAAATAACCTTGCTAGCCTAAACCTTGTATCGAGAGGGAATACTTCTCATGCATCCAAAATACTTGAGCCAACCACTATGCCATTTGTGTCCACCATACCTACCTACTACATGGTATTTATCCGCCATTCCAAAGTAAATTGCTTGAGTGCTACCTTTAAAACTCCATCATTCACCTTTGCAATATATAGCTCATGGGAGAAATAGCTTAAAAACTATTGTGGTATTGAATATGTACTTATGCACTTTATCTCTTATTAAGTTGCTTGTTGTGCGATAACCATGTTTTCTGGGGACGCCATCAACTATTCTTTGTTGAACATCATGTGAGTTGCTATGCATGTCCGTCTTGTCTGAAGTAAGAGAGATCTACCACCTTAATGGTTGGAGCATGCATATTGTTAGAGAAGAACATTGGGCCGCTAACTAAAGCCATGGTTCATGGTGGAAGTTTCAGTTTTGGACATATATCCTCAATCTCATATGAGAATAATAATTGTTGCCACATGCTTATGCATTAAAGAGGAGTCCATTATCTGTTGTCCATGTTGTCCCGGTATGGATGTCTAAGTTGAGAATAATCAAAAGCGAGAAAACCAAAATGCGAGCTTTCTCCTTAGACCTTTGTACAGGCGGCATGGAGGTACCCCATTGTGACACTTGGTTAAACCATGTGCATTGCAAAGATCCGGTAGTCCAAGCTAATTAGGACAAGGTGCGGGCACTATTAGTATACTATGCATGAGGCTTGCAACTTGTAAGATATAATTTTCATAACTCATATGCTTTATTACTACCGTTGACAAAATTGTTTCATGTTTTCAAAATAAAAGCTCTAGCACAAATAGAGCAATCGATGCTTTCCTCTTTGAAGGACCATTCTTTTACTTTTATGTTGAGTCAGTTCACCTATCTCTCTCCACCTCAAGAAGCAAACACTTGTGTGAACTGTGCATTGATTCCTACATACTTGCATATTGTACTTGTTATATTACTTTATGTTGACAATTATCCATGAGATATACATGTTACAAGTTGAAAGCAACCGCTGAAACTTAATCTTCCTTTGTGTTGCTTCAATACCTTTACTTTGATTTATTGCTTTATGAGTTAACTCTTATGCAAGACTTATTGATGCTTGTCTTAAAGTACTATTCATGAAAAGTCTTTGCTTTATGATTCACTTGTTTACTCATGTCATTACCATTGTTTTGATCGCTGCATCCACTACATATGTTTACAAATAGTATGATCAAGGTTATGATGGCATGTCACTTCGGAAATTATCTTTGTTATCGTTTTACACTCGGGACGAGCGAGAACTAAGCTTGGGGATGCTTGATACGTCTCCGACGTATCGATAATTTCTTATGTTCTATGCCATATTATTGATGATACCTACATGTTTTATGCACACTTTATGTCATATTCGTGCATTTTACGGAACTAACCTATTAACAAGATGCCGAAGTGCCGGTTCTTGTTTTCTGCTGTTTTTGGTTTCAGAAATCCTAGTAACGAAATATTCTCGGAATTGGACGAAATCAAGACCCGGGGGCCTATTTCGCCACGAACCTTC
Source organism: Lolium rigidum (assembly GCF_022539505.1). Taxonomy (NCBI): domain Eukaryota; kingdom Viridiplantae; phylum Streptophyta; class Magnoliopsida; order Poales; family Poaceae; genus Lolium; species Lolium rigidum. The sequence continues at coordinate 26,680,085 of NC_061511.1, forward strand.
CGGAAGACCGAAGAGCATACGAAGTGGGGCCACGAGGTGGCCAAACCACAAGGCGGCGCGGCCAAGGGGGGCCGCGCCGCCCTGTGGTGTGGGCCCCTCGTCGGCCCCCGACTCTGCCCTTCCGCCTACTTAAAGCCTCCGTCGCGAAACCCACGATGCGAAAAACCACGATACGGAAAACCTTCGCGAGACGCCGCCGCCGCCGATCCCATCTCGGGGGATTACGGAGATCTCCTCCGGCACCTGCCGGAGAGGGGATTCATCTCCCGGAGGACTCTACACCGCCATGGTCGCCTCCGGAGTGATGAGTGAGTAGTTCACCCCTGGACTATGGGTCCATAGCGGTAGCTAGATGGTTGTCTTCTCCTCATTGTGCTTCATTGTTGGATCTTGTGAGCTGCCTAACATGATCAAGATCATCTATACTGTAATACTCTATGTTGTGTTTGTCGGGATCCGATGGATAGAGAATACCATGTTATGTTAATTATCAAGTTATTACATATGTGTTGTTTATGATCTTGCATGCTCTCCGTTACTAGTAGAGGCTCTGGCCAAGTTTTTGCTCTTAACTCCAAGAGGGAGTATTTATGCTCGATAGTGGGTTCATGCTGCATTGACACCAGGACGATGTGACGAAAGTTCTAAGGTTGTGTTGTCTTTGTTGCCACTAGGGATAAAACATTGGCGCTATGTCCAGAGGATGTAGTTGTTGATTACATTACGCACCATACTTAATGCAATTGTACTGTTGCTTTGCAACTTAATGCTTGGAAGGGTTCGGACGATAACTCTGAAGGTGGACTTTTTAGGCATAGATGCGGTTGGATGGCGGTCTATGTACTTTGTCGTAATGCCCAATTAAATCTCACTATACTTATCATGCCATGTATGTGCATTGTTATGCCCTCTCTATTTGTCAATTGCCCGACTGTAATTTGTTCACCCAACATGCTTTTATCTTATGGGAGAGACACCTCTAGTGAGCTGTGGACCCCGGTCCATTCTTTAATACTTGAAATACAAATCTGCTTTGCAATACTTGTTTTTCTTGTTTTCTCTGCAAACAATCATCTTCCACACAATACGGTTAATCCTTTGTTACGGCAAGCCGGTGAGATTGACAACCTCACTTGTTTCGTTGGGGCAAAGTACTTTGGTTGTGTTGTGCGGGTTCCACGTTGGCGCCGGAATCTCTGGTGTTGCGCCGCACTACATCCCGCCGCCATCAACCTTCAACGTGCTTCTTGGCTCCTCCTGGTTCGATAAACCTTGGTTTCTTTCGAGGGAAAACTTGCTGCTGTGCGCATCATACCTTCCTCTTGGGGTTGCCCAACGAACGTGTGAAATACACGCCATCAAGCATATTTTACGGCGCCGTTGCTGGGGAGATCAAGACACGCTGCAAGGGAGTCTCCACTTCTCAATCTCTTTACTTTGTTTTTGTCTTGCTTTATTTTATTTACTACTTTGTTTGCTGCACTTATATCAAAACACAAAAAAATTAGTTGCTAGTTTTACTTTATTTGTTGTCTTGTTTGCTATATCAAAAACACAAAAAAATTAGTTTACTTGCATTTACTTTATCTAGTTTGCTTTATTTACTACTGCTAAAATGGCCACCCCTGAAAATACTAAGTTGTGTGACTTCACTAGCACAAATAATAATGATTTCTTATGCACACCTATTGCTCCACCTGCTACTACGGCAGAATTCTTTGAAATTAAACCTGCTTTCTTGAATCTTGTTATGCGAGAGCAATTTTCAGGTGTTAGTTCGATGATGCTTGCTGCCCATCTCAATAATTTTGTTGAACTATGTGAAATGCAAAAGTATAAAGATGTAGATGGTGACATTATAAAATTAAAATTGTTTCCTTTCTCATTAAGAGGAAGAGCTAAAGATTGGTTGCTATCTCTGCCTAAGAATAGTATTGATTCATGGACTAAATGCAAGGATGCTTTTATTGGTAGATATTATCCCCCTGCTAAAATTATATCTTTGAGGAGTAGCATAATGAATTTTAAACAATTGGATAATGAACATGTTGCTCAAGCTTGGGAAAGAATGAAATCTTTGGTTAAAAATTGCCCAACCCATGGAGTGACTACTTGGATGATCATCCAAACCTTCTATGCGGGACTAAATTTTTCTTCGCGGAATTTATTGGATTCAGCTGCTGGAGGTACCTTTATGTCCATCACTCTTGGTGAAGCAACAAAGCTCCTTGATAATATGATGGTTAATTACTCTGAATGGCACACGGAAAGAGCTCCACAAGGTAAGAAGGTAAATTCTGTTGAAGAATCCTCTTCCTTGAATGATAAGGTTGATGCTATTATGTCTATGCTTGCGAATGATAGGACTAATGTTGATCCTAATAATGTTCCATTAGCTTCATTGGTTGCCCAAGAAGAACATGTTGATGTAAACTTCATTAAAAATAATAATTTCAACAACAATGCTTATCGGAACAATTCTAGTAATAACTATAGGCCATATCCTTATAATAATGGTAACGGTTATGCTAATTCTTATGGGAATTCTTACAACAATAATAGGAATACACCCCCTGGACTTGAAGCTATGCTTAAAGAATTTATTAGTACACAAACTGCCTTTAACAAATCTGTTGAGGAAAAGCTCAATAAAATTGATATTCTTGTTTCTAGAGTTGATAGTCTTGCCTACGATGTTGATCTTTTGAAATCGAAAGTTATGCCTAATAGGGATATTGAAAATAAAATTGTTACTACAGCAAATGCCATCCAAGTTAGAATTAATGAGAATATAAGATTAATGGCTGAGCTGCGTGCTAGGTGGGATAGAGAAGAAAATGAAAAACTAGCTAAAAAGGAAAATGTAGCTAAAGTTTGGACTATTACCACCACTAGCAATGCTAATGATTCACATGTTGCTGCACCTCCTACTATCAATGGTAAAATAATTGGTGTTGGCAATGCTTCTACTCCTAGTGCAAAGCGCGCAAAATTACACAAGCTGCTAAAGCTGCTGAAGCTGCATTGTGATAAATCTGCTGAAATTTTTTCCAACCTTGGGGATGATAATCCCATTGCTTTAGATTGTAATGATTTAGATTTTGATGATTGCCACATCTCTGAAGTTATAAAGTTCTTACAAAAACTTGCTAAAAGTCCCAATGCTAGCGCTGTAAACTTGGCTTTCACAAAACATATTACAAATGCTCTCATAAAAGCTAGAGAAGAGAAACTAAAACTTGAAACTTCTATTCCTAGAAAGCTAGAGGATGGTTGGGAGCCCATCATTAAAATGAGAGTCAAAGATTTTGATTGTAATGCTTTATGTGATCTTGGTGCAAGTATTTACGTTATGCCTAAGAAAGTCTATGATATGCTTGACTTGCCACCATTGAAAAACTGTTATCTGGATGTTAATCTCGTTGATAATGCTAAAAAGAAACCTTTGGGGAAAGTTGATAATGTTCATATTATGGTTAACAATAACCTTGTCCCCGTTGATTTTGTTGTCTTGGATATTGAATGCAATGCATCTTGCCCCATTATATTGGGAAGACCTTTTCTTCGAACCGTTGGTGCTACTATTGATATGAAGGAAGGTAATATTAAATATCAATTTCCTCTCAAGAAAGGTATGGAACACTTCCCTAGAAAGAGAATGAAGTTACCTTATGATTCTATTATTAGAACAAATTATGATGTTGATGCTTCATCTCTTGATGTTACTTGAGTTACACTTTACGCGCCTAGGCTGAAAGGCGTTAAGAAAAGCGCTTATGGGAGACAACCCATGTTTTTACTACAGTATTTTTGTTTTATATTTGAGTCTTGGAAGTTGTTTACTACTGTAGCAACCTCTCCTTATCTTAGTTTTGAGTTTTGTTGTGCCAAGTAAAGTCTTTGATAGTAAAGTAAGTACTAGATTTGGATTACTGCGCGAGTTCCAGATTTCTTTGCTTGTCACGAATCTGGGTCTACCTCCCTGTAGGTAGCTCAGAAAATTAAGCCAATTTACGTGCATGATCCTCAGATATGTACGCAACTTTCATTCAATTTGAGCATTTTCATTTGAGCAAGTCTGGTGGCCTAATAAAATCCATCTTTACGGACTGTTCTGTTTTGACAGATTCTGCCTTTTATTTTGCATTGCCTCTTTTGCTATGTTGGATGAATTTCTTTGATCCATTAATGTCCAGTAGCTTTATGCAATGTCCAGAAGTGTTAAGAATGATTGTGTCACCTCTGAACATGTTAATTTTTATTATGCACTAACCCTCTAATGAGTTGTTTCGAGTTTGGTGTGGAGGAAGTTTTCAAGGATCAAGAGAGGAGTATGATGCAATATGATCAAGGAGAGTGAAAGCTCTAAGCTTGGGGATGCCCCGGTGGTTCACCCCTGCATATTCTAAGAAGACTCAAGCGTCTAAGCTTGGGGATGCCCAAGGCATCCCCTTCTTCATCGACAACATTATCGGGTTCCTCCCCTGAAACTATATTTTTATTCCGTCACATCTTATGCACTTTGCTTGGAGCGTCGGTTTGTTTTTGTTTTTGTTTTGTTTGAATAAAATGGATCCTAGCATTCACTTTATGGGAGAGAGACACGCTCCGCTGTAGCATATGGACAAGTATGTCCTTAGGCTCTACTCATAGTATTCATGGCGAAGTTTCTTCTTCGTTAAATTGTTATATGGTTGGAATTGGAAAATGCTACATGTAGTAACTCTAAAATGTCTTGGATAATTTGATACTTGGCAATTGTTGTGCTCATGTTTAAGCTCTTGCATCATATACTTTGCACCCATTAATGAAGAAATACTTAGAGCTTGCTAATTTGGTTTGCATATTTGGTTTCTCTAGAGTCTAGATAACATCTAGTATTGAGTTTTGAACAACAAGGAAGACGGTGTAGAATCTTATAATGTTTACAATATGTCTTTTATGTGAGTTTTGCTGCACCGTTCATCCTTGTGTTTGTTTCAAATAACCTTGCTAGCCTAAACCTTGTATCGAGAGGGAATACTTCTCATGCATCCAAAATACTTGAGCCAACCACTATGCCATTTGTGTCCACCATACCTACCTACTACATGGTATTTATCCGCCATTCCAAAGTAAATTGCTTGAGTGCTACCTTTAAAATTCCATCATTCACCTTTGCAATATATAGCTCATGGGACAAATAGCTTAAAAACTATTGTGGTATTGAATATGTACTTATGCACTTTATCTCTTATTAAGTTGCTTGTTGTGCGATAACCATGTTTTACGGGGACGCCATCAACTATTCTTTGTTGAATATCATGTGAGTTGCTATGCATGTCCGTCTTGTACGAAGTAAGAGAGATCTACCACCTTAATGGTTGGAGCATGCATATTGTTAGAGAAGAACATTGGGCCGCTAACTAAAGCCATGATTCATGGTGGAAGTTTCGAGTTTTGGACATATATCCTCAATCTCATATGAGAATAATAATTGTTGCCACATGCTTATGCATTAAAGAGGAGTCCATTATCTGTTGTCCATGTTGTCCCGGTATGGATGTCTAAGTTGAGAATAATCAAAAGCGAGAAATCCAAAATGCGAGCTTTCTCCTTAGACCTTTGTACGGGCGGCATGGAGGTACCCCATTGTGACACTTGGTTAAAACATGTGCATTGCAAAGATCCGGTAGTCCAAGCTAATTAGGACAAGGTGCGGGCACTATTAGTATACTATGCATGAGGCTTGCAACTTGTAAGATATAATTTTCATAACTCATATGCTTTATTACTACCGTTGACAAAATTGTTTCATGTTTTCAAAATAAAAGCTCTAGCACAAATATAGCAATCGATGCTTTCCTCTTTGAAGGACCATTCTTTTACTTTTATGTTGAGTCGGTTCACCTATCTCTCTCCACCTCAAGAAGCAAACACTTGTGTGAACTGTGCATTGATTCCTACATACTTGCATATTGTACTTGTTATATTACTCTATGTTGACAATTATCCATGAGATATACATGTTACAAGTTGAAAGCAACCGCTGAAACTTAATCTTCCTTTGTGTTGCTTCAATACCTTTACTTTGATTTATTGCTTTATGAGTTAACTCTTATGCAAGACTTATTGATGCTTGTCTTGAAGTACTATTCATGAAAAGTCTTTGCTTTATGATTCACTTGTTTACTCATGTCATTACCATTGTTTTGATCGCTGCATCCACTACATATGTTTACAAATAGTATGATCAAGGTTATGATGGCATGTCACTTCAGAAATTATCTTTGTTATCGTTTTACCTGCTCGGGACGAGCGAGAACTAAGCTTGGGGATGCTTGATACGTCTCCGACGTATCGATAATTTCTTATGTTCTATGCCATATTATTGATGATACCTACATGTTTTATGCACACTTTATGTCATATTCGTGCATTTTACGGAACTAACCTATTAACAAGATGCCGAAGTGCCGATTCTTTGTTTTCTGCTGTTTTTGGTTTCAGAAATCCTAGTAACGAAATATTCTCGGAATTGGACGAAATCAAGACCCGGGGGCCTATTTCGCCACGAACCTTCCGGAAGACCGAAGAGCATACGAAGTGGGGCCACGAGGTGGCCAAACCACAAGGCGGCGCGGCCAAGGGGGGCCGCGCCGCCCTGTGGTGTGGGCCCCTCGTCGGCCCCCGACTCTGCCCTTCCGCCTACTTAAAGCCTCCGTCGCGAAACCCACGATGCGAAAAACCACGATACGGAAAACCTTGCGAGACGCCGCCGCCGCCGATCCCATCTCGGGGGATTACGGAGATCTCCTCCGGCACCCTGCCGGAGAGGGGATTCATCTCCCGGAGGACTCTACACCGCCATGGTCGCCTCCGGAGTGATGAGTGAGTAGTTCACCCCTGGACTATGGGTCCATAGCAGTAGCTAGATGGTTGTCTTCTCCTCATTGTGCTTCATTGTTGGATCTTGTGAGCTGCCTAACATGATCAAGATCATCTATCCGTAATACTCTATGTTGTGTTTGTCGGGATCCGATGGATAGAGAATACCATGTTATGTTAATTATCAAGTTATTACATATGTGTTGTTTATGATCTTGCATGCTCTCCGTTACTAGTAGAGGCTCTGGCCAAGTTTTTGCTCTTAACTCCAAGAGGGAGTATTTATGCTCGATAGTGGGTTCATGCTGCATTGACACACGGGACGGTGACGAGAAAGTTCTAAGGTTGTGTTGTCTTGTTGCCACTAGGGATAAAACATTGGCGCTATGTCCGAGGATGTAGTTGTTGATTACATTACGCACCATACTTAATGCAATTGTCTGTTGCTTTGCAACTTAATACTGGAAGGGGTTCGGACGATAACACTGAAGGTGGACTTTTTAGGCATAGATGCGGTTGGATGGCGGTCTATGTACTTTGTCGTAATGCCCAATTAAATCTCACTATACTTATCATGCCATGTATGTGCATTGTTATGCCCTCTCTATTTGTCAATTGCCCGACTGTAATTTGTTCACCCAACATGCTTTTATCTTATGGGAGAGACACCTCTAGTGAGCTGTGGACCCCGGTCCATTCTTTAATACTTGAAATACAAATCTGCTGCAATACTTGTTTTTCTTGTTTTCTCTGCAAACAATCATCTTCCACACAATACGGTTAATCCTTTGTTACGGCAAGCCGGTGAGATTGACAACCTCACTTGTTTCGTTGGGGCAAAGTACTTTGGTTGTGTTGTGCGGGTTCCACGTTGGCGCCGGAATCCCTGGTGTTGCGCCGCACTACATCCCGCCGCCATCAACCTTCAACGTGCTTCTTGGCTCCTCCTGGTTCGATAAACCTTGGTTTCTTTCTGAGGGAAAACTTGCTGCTGTGCGCATCATACCTTCCTCTTGGGGTTGCCCAACGAACGTGTGAAATACACGCCATCAAAGAGCCAGTTGCTGTTTTCTACTGTTTTTGGTTTCAGAAATCCTACAAAGGAAATATTCTCGGAATTGGACGAAATCAACGCCCAGGGTCTTGTTTTTCCACGAAGCTTCCAGAAGACCGAAGGGATTACGAAGTGGGGCGACGGGGCGCCGACACCACAGGCCGCGCGGCCTGGGTGGGGCCCGCGCCGCCCTATGGTGTGGGGCCCCCGCGCCGCCTCCAACCCTGCCCTTCGTACTTAAAGCCTTCATCGCGAAAACCCCTGTACCGAGAGCCACGATATGGAAAACCTTCCAGAGACGCCGCCGCTGCCAATCCCATCTCGGGGGATTCAGGAGATCACCTCCGGCACCCTGCCGGAGAGGGGAATCATCTCCCGGAGGACTCTTCATCACCATGATCGCCTCCGGATTGATGTGTGAGTAGTTCACCCCTGGACTGTGGGTCCATAGCAGTAGCTAGATGGTTGTCTTCTCCTCATTGTGCTATCATGTTAGATCTTGTGAGCTGCCTATCATGATCAAGATCAACTATTTGTAATGCTACATGTTGTGTTTGTTGGGATCCGATGAATATGGAATACTATGTCAAGTTGATTATCAATCTATCATATATGTTGTTTATGTTCTTGCATGCTCTCCATTGCTAGTAGAGGCTCTGGCCAAGTTGATACTTGTAACTCCAAGTGGGAGTATTTATGCTCGATAATGGGTTCATGCCTCCATTGAATCTGGGACAGTGACAAAAAGTTCTAAGGTTGTGGATGTGCTTGTTGCCACTAGGGATAAAACATCAATGCTTTGTCTAAGGATATTTGTGTTGATTACATTACGCACCATACTTAATGCAATTGTCTGTTGTTTGCAACTTAATACTGGAAGGGGTTAGGATGATAACCTGAATGTGGACTTTTTAGGCATAGATGCATGCTGGATGGCGGTCTATGTACTTTGTCGTAATGCCCTGATTAAATCTCATAGTAGTCATCGTGATATGTATGTGCATTGTTATGCCCTCTCTATTTGTCAATTGCCCAACTGTAATTTGTTCACCCAACATGCTATTTCTTATCGGAGAGACACCACTAGTGAACTGTGGACCCCGGTCCATTCTTTACATCTGAAATACAATCTACTGCAAACTCTGTTCTTTACTGTTCTTCGCAAACAAACATCATCTTCCACACTATACATTTAATCCTTTGTTTACAGCAACCCGGTGAGATTGACAACATCACTGTTACGTTGGGGCAAAGTACTTTGATTGTGTTGTGCAGGTTCCACGTTGGTGTTGAATACATAATTTGGCTATTAGGTATTTCATCGGCCAAATTAATTAAAATGGTCATGGTTAGATTATTGCTGACATACATGCACATTTAGGCTTGCTTTTTAGTGCAAATGCAGGTCCCTTTAAAGTTCAGCGCAAATGCAGCGGTGGCTGATCAAGAGATAAGGCGTAATGTTCGATTTCTTAACCAGGAACATATACATGGAATCTTGCAGCTATGGAGGGACAAGTTCTGAAAAGATTCTGAGATGTGTTAAGGTAGAACGCATATTCCTAAGGCAAGAGTGTTGAGAAGCTAGGGAGGGCCAAGCTTCACACGGAAGGGAAAGTGCAACAAAGCAAAATAGGAGATATTCATTAGTTGGTATGAATAGCAACGTTGCCAAATATTTTAACACCTTCGTGTGGGTCTAAGTGTATTTGTACGTGAATATATTTTGCACTTGGAGCTGGCAAGGAGATCTTGCACGTACAGTTCTATACATACACGCGACCGAATCAACGATTGAGCTGATCGGTTTTAGTTTTAGAGTTTTATCCTTATACGTCAAGTCTTTCCCTGTAAACGCGAAGTCCTGCACCTATATAAAAGTTCTGGCCGATTGAAGAAGACCAACTAATCGATCTATATCAAAAATACATCTACTTTTTTATCGTTTATTTTTCTTTACCGTTCTTCTCTGCCATGCCCTGGCAGCCCTAAGGTTTGGTTCATCTTTGCCGTTTTGCGCTGAAAAACGGTCGATCTCCTCCACGAAAGCGAGGAACCTTTGTTGCTTTGCTCGGAAAGCAATCGGGCGTCATCACGAAAGCACGGCAACTATCACGGTGTTGCGCGGCAGTTTTGCGTGCCAACACAATTGGCGACTCCCGCTGGGGACGAAGCATCGAACGGTCTCCAGCCCGTTCCTACTTCTTAGGGAGCGTCGTCAAGAAGCTGCAATCTACAGCGGTAACATGAATTCTACGTTTTCTTATGTAGATGCAAATAATTCTTATGTTGATGTTGCTAGATCCTTTGATATGCATACTTTATCGGCTATCCCTAGTAAGAATACTAGGGATTTCTATTTTCGTGTCCCCGTTTCGTTAGTTGTACTCAGTTTTCCCCAGCCCCTTAGTTTTTCCTCAGTTTTCCCCAAACCTATGTCTGAAACCCGCAGAAGGAGCTCAGACGGAAGGAATCCGTCTATTTGGACGTTCTGTGCTGACGTGTTGCGCCACGTCGTCTATGGGGCCGCGTGGGGCCGCGTCGCGTGGGGCTGGTAGAAAGGGACCGCGTGGGACAGGACGAGAAGCGTTTGGTTGCACGTGAGCAGGAGCTGGGTTTTGTCTCTCTCGGCCCAAATTGGCATTTTTAAGAGCACCTTTTCCCCTCTTTCTCTCTCTGTATTTTTCACTAAATTAGTATCAAATCTAGGGAAGCTTCTATTTCTGTCTTTCTTCAATATGGCAGCAAATCTAGTAGCAAATCTCTGGGGTTATTTATGCCTTTTGGCCCTCGTTTTTTGCCCAATATGGCAGCAAATCTAGAAGCTAGTATATGATAAATTCACAACAGCATAATCAGAAAACTAAGTATAATACATAAACTGCATACAGCAGCCAAAAGCAGCCAATAACGTTGTTAATGCTAACGACAAACTAAACTGAAAAATATACAAGACGCACGCAATGTATGGACAACAAGAAGATTAGGATAGCGACCCCAGGATGAATGAATTTGTTCTTCATTCCTCCCCATATATTTCTTCCTCCCTCCATTCGTGCATTTCCCCAAGGAAATATTCATTGAACTCCTTCCGTCCGCGAGTGTGAGGCCAATACATCCTCCAAACGGTATGGCCTGTGTTCATTTCTCATACCGTAGAGTCCTATTCTATCCACACGTAGTGGCCACTCATCCCGGGCCTTTGTATCATGAGAGTACTCTCGATATAACCCAAATCCGTGTAGTAGATGCTGCCGGGTCGAAGTGTCGGGTACACTCTGGTGTCGACGGAGATACACCGGATATAATTCACGAAGAAGGCATTACTGCCAATGTTACTCGACCGGATGGAGAGAGCGGCTCCGAGTGTCCACACGGTACACCAATGGTTTGCCCGCCAAAGCCTCGCCGACCAACAACACAAGCAGCGAGATCACCATCCGACTTCACAAGGTAGAACTTCGACGTCCAAGTTACGGAAATGAAATTAGTGTCTCCATCTTGACGGTGCTCGCGTGCTTGCTGCAACTGTACATTGGTGCACACTATTCTTCCGATCTCAAAATTGTCCGCAGCTACTGCATACAGTTCACCATTGAACGGGGTAATGCAACGCAAACAATGGTTCTTGATCGAAAATCTTCCTTCTCCCCAATCCCCATCTTCATTTATATCCTTAGTTGGAGTGCTCTCATCGACCCAACCAATTTCCGGCGGGTAATGTGCGGCAACGAAGACCATAGTCGGGGATTTGATAACAGCGACTGATTTCAGAAAAACAGATGGCATCCCGCCTCAAACATAGTGTTCGATTTCTTTGTGAGTGGGTTCAGCAGCCGTATCTTGTGCGGCGGGTTCTTCTGGGCAAGCACGATGACGCCACGGCAAAAGCCGACGAAGTAGTATCTAAAATATATTGATGAAGATAACATTCAGCACTAAGATGTTTAAGATTGAAAATAAAAAGGTAGATATGGAGGAATTTGAATCTTGTATGAACTTCCGATAGATCTATGGTGACGTAGCGTGATGTGCCGAGTTGGAGGAAGGTGAACTCAGTGACGCGTGGAAGGGCGTGGTCTAGCATGATCCATTCATCCAGGTGCACGTCGGGCTCATGCAAACCTGAGCGCCAATTTCTACATACTTGCCTCATAGCAGAGTAGGTGTCGGCGTACTCCTCGTTCGCCAGTAAGCATTCGCCGATCTTGTGAAGTGGTCCATCAGCCCAGAGAGAGGCCCAGTTCATGGAGGCGCCGCGCTTGGATGCGCCGCCCTCGGCGGCGGCGGGCTCGGCGGCGACGGGCGCGGAGGCGACGGGCTCGGAGGCGACGGGCGCGGAGGCGACGGGCGCGGAGGCGACGGGCTCGGAGGCGACGACCGCCGGCGCATTCTTCTTCTCCATCGCCGGCAGGGTAGCGTGCGTACGGCGGTTGGGGGTTTTTCGATTTGGAGAAGTTGATGGGACGTGAGAGGGGTGGTTTCGTGCGTGAGCGAGAATGAGACGACCGTGTGCGAGAGGGAGGGAGGGGCTTACGCGTCCTAAATGCGACCCGCGTCCACTATTTGCACGTCCGCACCGCGACACGCGTCAACAATGGCACGTCTTCGACTTCGCATCGCAACACACGTCCTCGGGTCTAACCACGGAAATTTAGATATACTCGGGTATACCCTCGAGTCATATACTAGCATTTTTTGTGTGCTCGGTTTTCCCCTTGAGTGCTAATACTGGCTAGTGCAATATACTCAGTTTTACCCTCAAGTGGCTGGTCAACGAGAGAGTCAACAAATGGGATTAACTAGTTAAATGAGTTATTTAATGTGCAAAAAATTCCGAAAAAGAGTGGCACTTACTCATTGAGTCTTTACCACAAATTGCCACTTCTCAAATCATAGATAAATCATAGATAAATCAAGTTTCACCACAAATTGCCGCTTCTCAAATCACCTAGTAGCTATGAAGGTGCATGGTTTTCCATAATAAGCCCTACCCAAAACAGCTTTCCCCAAAACATACTTTGTCTGAATGAGGCCATAATTTTCACACTCATGTAGATTTGTATTGCAAATAGTTTGAGGTAGGCCAAGATGGGTTTCATTGTACAAAACACGCATTTTCCATTTTTTAAATCTCATATTTGAATCCCTTAGTCTGTTTACTACTCACTTGCCCTTGGTTTCTTGATACTACTCGGTTTTGCCCTCTCCCTTCACAAACTCTCACGGACGCCCAACATTGCTCCGATTGGTCTAGCCCATGTCACGCGGATCGTGCCCGCCGACCGTTGATCGTATGATCTAACGGGCAGGATAACCCCTATCTCTCTCTCTGGTCGGGGCCACCACCCTCTCTCTCTCTGTCGTCGGTTAGCTTCACGCAAAGTTTGGTTTTCTGCATTATTTTTCACGAGCTAAATTATAAACTCTTTTTAGGCATTACGTTTCACGCAAAAAATGATAAACCATCACCGATTTGTTGTAGCCATTACTTTTCACGCAAAAAAATGATACACCATCACCGATTTGTTGTAGCCATTACTTTTCACGCAAAAAAATGATACACCATCACCCATTTCTTGTAGCCATTACTTTTCACGCAAAAAACGATAAACCATCACCGATTTTGTTGCAGCCATTACTTTTCACGCAAAATGATACACCATCACCCATTTCTTGTAGCCATTACTTTTCACGCATAAAAACGACAAACCATCACCGATTTCGTTGTAGACATTACTTTTCACGCAAAAAATGATACACCATCACACATTTCTTGTAGCCATTACTTTTCACGCAAAAAACGATAAACCATCACCAATTTTGTTGTAGCCATTACTTGTCACGCAAAAAATGATACACCATCACCCATTTCTTGTAGCCATTACTTTTCACGCAAAAAATGATAAACCATCAACGATTTGTTGTAGCCATTACGGTAAATGATAAACTATCACAAATTACCATTTCTTTTAGGCATTATTTTTCACGGTAAAATGATAAACTATATCACGAAGTTCCATTTCCATCAAGATAGTCCGCATTACTTTTTAATTTTGTTGAGATATATACCCCCACAACGGTCGTCTCCTCCTTAATTTATTGTGTAAACCCCCACAACGGTCATATCCTCCTTAATTTATTGTGTAAACCCCCACCAACGTTCACCTCCTCCTTATTTTATTGTGTAAACCCCTACAACGGTCATCTCTCCCTTATAAACACCCACACGGTCATCCCTTGTGTCAATAGGTTCTGTCTCTCTCTTCTTCGTTCACATACACTTGATCCATTGCCATGGCTTCCACGTCTCGGACGCGGACCGGAAGGGGAAGGGGAAGGGGAAGGGGAAGGGGAAGGGGAAGTGGATCATCACCATTGCCACCACCACCGTCAACACTGCCATTGATCATAGAGGAGTTCTTCATCGTCGTCTATGAAGACCCTTTGGTCAAGAAGGTACGTACGCGTTCCCACATATATGATGCATGTGATTAATTATGGGCATGTTCTAAAAAACCTTTAATTTCAAACGATCGGCGCTCGATCTCTTTGCAGAGCTCTCCCAAAAAAGTTTGCGGACTATCTTGACGGCCGGGAGCCAGCTAAGGTGTATGCTGCGAGCAGCTGACCGTGGTCCTCGTCTCCGGACCGTGGAGGTCCTATTTGACGGTCAAGGCCGGATGTACCTCGACAAGGGCTGGGAGAAATTCGCCATCGCGCACGGTGTGGATTTCGGCTGCTTCGTACACTTCAAATATGAAGGCGATGATGTGCTCACGGTGAAGGTTTTCGACGGAACAATGTGCGGGAAGTACTACTACTCGGACGACGAAGATGCCGACGATGAAAGCGACGACGACGTGAAGCCATGCATCCATCCCCTTTAGATAAGGGGATTATGACCAAGAATATATATGTAGCTTCATATGCATCGATTTAGAGATCTAACTATTTTCTATATATTATGCACATGTAAAAGATAATGTCGCATTTCCACTATTATTCGAGCACCACATCCTCCAAACGATGCCGATGCCGATGCCGATATCGGCATGGTCGGAACCGCTATGCTCGCCGCCATCTGCTAGGTCAACGTCGGGATGCACAATGTTTAGCATAAGAGTCACTTTAGATTAAGCTGCGAAAATAGTCACCTGCCACGGCGGTCATTGGCTGCGGAGGCCCCACGGAGCGGCAATATAATTTTCTATAAATAAATAGACGACCCACTGGTCATTGGCTGCGGCAGCCCCATAGAGCGGCCCCATTTGTCATTGGCAGCACCGTGTATACAATCAGGAAATAAAACGATCCACGCGTCAACGGTAGATGGATGGCTACCCGTCAGCACGAGACGGTCAGAGAGGAACTGCCCTCTATGCAGCCCCACCTCTGTGCAGCCCCACCCGTCAGATTAACGGTAACGGTAAGGCCTCTGACCTGACGGCAACCCGCGTCTTCGAGGGGTTTCAAATTAGAGGGAGGGGAAAGCTGAGGAAAAACTAACGAGCTGGGGAAAACTGAGTACAACTAACGAAGCAGGGGCACGAAAATAGAAATCCCTTCTTACTATGTGCAAACGCCGATGGAAAGTAATCAACATGCTTCAAATTCTTATAATTTTAGCAACCTGCAACGTGTATACTCAAATTATCATGCATCGGCAACCCCAGAAATTCATATGCCGATGAACAACGTGATGAATTCAGTAAACCAATATGAAACACCCTATGTTATAGATTTTAATAGCATGCAAAATAGTGTTTCGCCCTTTTATCCATCGGCAAATAACTTGCAATATGTTGGTTCACCTTCACACATGCCAATGGATAGAGTAATTGGAAGTTCTAGTACAGACTATTTGGCCAATTACACCCAGCCATCATATGCTACATCTTATGTTACTAACTTTTCAGCATCATATGTAACTGAAGATATTCATAATTCGGCTACACACCTTCACAATGATTACAGCCGAGTAAATGAAAATTCAAAAGGAGTTCATGTGCCTTCGTCTAATATTGTAGCATGTGGTACACCCCCTACACAATTCCAGAATTTCGGTACCACCCAAGAGTCATTGCCGAAACATACTGAGACATATGAGGGGCGAACAGCAGAAGAGTGGAATGATATATATCTGAAATCTTGTGAAGATCTTGCAAAAAAGCTTCTCGAAGTCAGAGCTATGCGAGCCAACCAGCAGATAAATGTTGACTCGGTCAGTACCGCAAATTCGGCTAAGGCCGGGTTGGACAAATCATGTGCCGAGTCAAATCAACAAAAGATGATTGACACATCTACCACGACCGACTTAGTTCAAGCTAAATTAAATTTTGGTAAAGCCAAGTCGGACACACAAACCGAGTTTGTCAAGACAGTAGATAAAAGCTTTGTTGAGCAAGAACATGGTGAGTGTGAAACAACTGTGCTTGATTTTTCTGGATGTAAGGGATCTTTCATGTTGTCCTATGAATTTCGTGCCAAAGAAATTGACGAGCATCAACAAGAAGAAAGTATAGCCGAACCATCTTCGGTTGAAGAAGAGCGTCGACGTGAAGATACCGAAGATCCAGAAAAGAAGGAAGATATGACATTAGAAAATCATCAAGAGGCAAAGCAAAATAATGTTAAGATCAATTATAACAGAGGAAAGAATGTGTTCATCGATGATAATGGTCCTCCAAAGATGATCATGCCAAAAGTTCCAGAAGTAGAAGTTTCGAATGTCAGTGGAAGAAAGACACAATCAACATCAAGATCAAAGCCGACGGTTAAACAATTGTTGGGCAAATATACTGCACGCAAGGCCAACAATGTGTTTAGTCGGCTTGGAGGTAGTGAGCATCCTAGGTCCGTTTCTCGACATGGAGGTCGTGAGCCCCGGCGAGATAAGTCATTTGTCCGGCAGCCGTATTTTGCAATAGAGCCGACATATTGGGGCGGTGCACCTTCTGTATATCCACAATTTCCTCTATGGGATTGTAATCACTGGAAGCCATATCTTACAAAGCCAACAGGTAAGTTTCAGATGGAATATATTTCACGGAGGAGGCCTATATTCAGACCGCACTTGCATGAGAAAAGGGCTCACTATAAGCATGAAACTAGACCACGCTCCTTTGTGATTTGTGGTCACGAGGAGCCAACTTTGGGATTTCTCAGTTCGGGCGAGAGACGTGGTGTCGATGATAAAAGTTACAAGGGTGGATGCAAGTTTGTGTGGGTACCGGTGATTCATGCTGAACTTAAGGCTAATGGTACGGTCGCGAGTAAGTCTGGAAGAAATTTAAATGGTACTGACGCTGATCATGGTTTGAAATCTGGAGGATCAAAAATAGCTGACGGTGTCAGTGGTGTACCACAGCAGAAAAATAATTCGGCCAAGGACAGACAGTTTGTCCCAAAAACTGCAATACGTCATTACAGGCCGAGGAACTGCGACGTCAATGAAGTTGGTTGTGGTTCTGTTCAAGGAAAACCTGGTAGTACAGAAGCAAAACGAGCAAAAAATATACTCGTTGCATCTTCTTGTACAAATACAAATAAGAAATTTGAATCGGCTAGCATACATGCCGTTTCAGCTAGTTTATGCCCAAAGGTTGTTAAGTCTAGCGCTAACACATCTACACCATGGTGTGATTCCACCAGTAGGTGCGGCCAGAAAATTCTAGCTAGTAACGTATTTGATGAGCACAGAGTATTTTCGGCCAAACGGGGAATATTTACCCCACAAACAATAGTATGTCAGTACATGTCAAAGAATTCGGGGGGCAGGATGATTAAGTCAGCCACGCCTGTCACTAAACCGGGACCTCGATGGTGCCCAACGGAACTCACACCTACCCAGAAACGACGGGTGCAGCGATTGCGAGCATCGAGAATCCGAGGAAAAAGAACGGTGAAAGAGCTGGAAAAGTGGTTCAGTAGAGACAGACAGATGGTTCCTCCGAAAATGGTTTGGAAGAAGAAAGGCATTGTGGCGGATAAAAATACAAATCTGGATGATATGGTTGCTGATGGAATTTCAGAAATTTTTAGAGATGCAGCTACCCATATGGATGTTGATCAAGGCGGGTAATCCGGCGTACATCACGTTGACAGAGGCATCGGTGTATATACAACATGGTCAGATTTGATGTCTGATCGATGCTAGTGTTAAATGACCTCAAAGATGTACCTGGAATTATTGTTTCGGCAAGGGTGATATGCATGAAATTATTGATGGTTTTGATTACATGGAGAAGTTTGGACATGGATTCTCATCGGTTGGCCCGCTTGAACAAAAATGATATTGGTATTCGAGACGTTGCAAGGCCTACATTTATCAATGATAGCATAAAAGCCGATCAGAAAAGCATACAAAATTTGAATTATTTATTCCTTTATTTCTGCTAAAGCACGATGCCGAATTTTCTTCGGGGGCAGAATAACATAAAGTGATAGTTGTCATGTCCTCCAATACTGCGAGCGGCTAATTCTAGTGTGCCGTTCATATTGTATACTGCTGCACAAAATTGATCGGCGCGGTGTTGGCGCAAGAAGATGGCGGGAAGGAGTACACCATTGCATACCTAAGTCGTCGTTTGCTCAACGCTGAAGCTCGGTACGTGTTTATTAAGAAGTTATGCTTGTCTTTATATTATGCGTGTATCAAGTTTCGATATTATCTACTCTTTAGTATATGTGTGGAAACTTGCCAGCCGACATGTTAACTATTTATATCACAACAACCCATTCCTAGTGATAGTATTAGAAAATTGGCTTATACGAATATGATTTAGCAATTAAATCGTTGTGTGCTATAAAAGGTCAAGTTATCGTCGATTTTACTATTGATTAGAGGATTAAGGATGAGGAAAATACTGATTATGTTAGTGTATGCCCATGAAACTTTTATTTTAATGGATCGGTTTATAGAGATGAAAAAGACGCCGGCAGTATATTAATTTCACCTATCATTGTAGTTTATCAAACATCGGTCTGTTTAGATTCGCTTATAGTATATGACAAATTAAAAGCGAATTTCAGTGTTATTATTTACAGATTACTATTTGGACCGATGTTCATATATAATTAAGCTTCTAGATACGTTCACTATTTATCATATACCTAGGAAAGAAATTTCTAAAGCTTACTGCCTAGAACAGCAAGCATCTGCTCATTACGTTGGCAAAGAAAAGAAAAGTTATACTAAAGGGGCCGATGCTGGCTGTTGTTGAGAGTGAAACCAGCATGATAGTGTGAGTTAAGTGCATGGTGCAGCTGTTACTGTTACTGTGTCAGTTCAACATCAACACCTAGCAGTACATAGCAAGCATAATTCGGTACCTGGTTCACAAACAACCGAATTATCAAATAGTTTAGAACCAGGTGATTGCAGTTTTCCTTTAGTTAATTATTTAAAGGGTCCAAGTCAAACTAGAATTCAAAAATTCGGCAAGCAGCTTTAAGATATACACACTTTTGTTGAATGACTAATTATACTGCCGAATTATACATGGTTTGATGTTGAAGTTCTTGGATTTTGATCAGTAGAGATTAGCTATGGGTGAAGTTCACGAAGCAATAATCACAATACATTTGTCGGCTTACGAGATGCTATGGCTATTAAATAGAACGGGTTTTTATTTGCCGACATTGTTAGAAAATACTTATCAATACTAAAGGGAGTATGAAGTACTCAAACTAAATACAGAAAATTCGGCAAATGGTCGCCGAGTTGGAAAGGCCTATATAGAGTTGTATACGTTCCTAGAAATCCATGTTTGGTATACTCCTTGCAGGGAGAGTTGTCCAAAGTTCTCAACGAAAAATATTTGAAGAAGTATTATCATATCATGTGGATGTAGGGTTGATGATACTATTGCCGATATCTTATTCGAAATATCGCCCTAAGGAATTATGGCTAATGAGTTATTTACACATCACAATAAGAAAATTTTGGCCGAGGTGTTCTTTAAACATCGCCCTAATGGCTGGTGAAGTTATTGGCATCGTACTAAGGTATCGCGGATGTGTTTTTGGTCAATTAAATCGTACCAAAAACAGTTGGCGCCGGAATCCCTAGTGGTGCGCCGCACTACATTCCGCCACCAACAACCTTCACGTGTTCCTTGACCCCTACTGGTTCGATAACCTTGGTTTCTTACTGAGGGAAAACTTGCTGATGTACGCATCACACCTTCCTCTTGGGGTTCCTAACGGATGTGTGTCTAGCACGCCATCAGCAGCAACGTGCAGACCTGCACACAAACAACCAAGTACTTTGTCCCCAACTTTCAGCGAGGTTGTCAAGCTCACTGGTTTTGCTGAAAACAAAGGATTAAATGAACCGTGTGGAAGAAAAATTGTTTGCAGAGAACAGAACAGAAAAATCCTGTAGAAGATTGCAATTAAAAGGAGAAGGACCGGGGTCCAAACTTCACTAGAGGCGCCTCCCCAATAAATAAATATGATGGGTAAACAAATTACACATGGGCAGTTGACAAACAGAGATTCTACGCTAATGGTTGGTGCAAAATACATGCTATGAAAGTATGCGGGCATTACAACAATATACATAGACCGTAATCCAACTACATCTATGACTAATAATCCACCTTCAGGATTGCATCCGCGACACCCTCCAGTATTAAGTTGCAAGCAACAGACTATCTCTTTAAGCAATGTGTGTAAAGTAAACGATGAAACTACCCTTGAATAGAACACCACTGTTTTCTCCCTAGTAGCAACATCACATCTACAACCGTGGAGAACAAGGTCACTTCCCATGGTTAAATAGAGCCATGAACCCACTATCGAGCATAAATACTCCCTCTTGGAGTCGCTAGCATCTACTTGGCCAGAGAATCTACTAGAAACGGAGAGCATGCAAGATCAAAATAACATAATACATAATCTCAACCAAAGCAATCTCTCTATAAATCGGATCCACATCAAACCAACATGTAGCAATTACAAATAGATGATCTTGATCATGTTAGGCAGCTCACATGATCGATACATGAAGCTCAACAAGGAGAGGACAGCCATCTAGCTACTGCTATGGACCCATGGTCCCGTGGAGGACTACTCACGCATCACCTCGGATGAAGACATGGCGATGTAGAGGCTTCCGGCGGTGATTTCCCTCTCCGGTAGGGTGCCGGGATGGACTGCAGAACCCTCCCAAACTAGGGTCTCGGTTGACGGTGGCGTCGGAACTTTTCGTGGATGGAGGCTCGGGTCCCTGGGGTTTTCCCGATACGAGGAATAAATAGGCGGAAGGACGGAGCAAACAAGGCGTCGAGGCGCCAGTACATGGGCCAGGCGCGGCCAAGGGTGGGGCCGCGCCTACCCTATGTACTGCCACGTGGTAGCTCTCCTGCGCGTGTCCTTCTAGCTCCGTCTTCGTCCCGGAAAATAAGACTCTGGGCTTTTGTTTCGTCCAATTCCGAGAAACTTTCATGTACAACTTTTCTGAAACACAAAAACAGCAGAAAACAGGAACTTGCACTGCGGCACTGCCGTTAATTGGTTAGTCCGAGAAAATGCTAAAAAGTGTGGAAAAGTGCACATAATACATATAAGAATTGTAACAAAACAAGCATGGAGCATCAAAAATTATAGATACGTTTGGGACATATCAACATCCCCAACCTTAACTCTTGCTCGTCCTCGAGTAGGTAAGTGATAACAAACAGATAATTTTTGAGGTGACATCTTTGTCAGACTACTTTGATCAATCTAAGTGTAAAAGCAAATAGCTGGAATCATAGAATCCTAACATAAGCATGATAGATATAATCAAACAATGAAACTTAATAACCATGCTAAAACATGAATACTAATGAAACAAAAGAAAATGTATAACGTGCATGGAAAGCAAAGTGATTGTCAAGAGCATAGCATAGATACATAATAAAATTGTACTCAGCTTGTCCCATAAGTGGAAGCAAAACGTAAATGCTTGGACACCTTTAAAAGATTATAAGGATGACTAGAGAAAAAAGTTTGAACAAGCAATACCATAATTATGAATAAATCAATAAAATCTTGGGACCATGCACATAAAACTAAGAATGACAACTATGCTCTCATAAGTGGTGCATAAACTAGAAGGTGGAGACTCAACATAAAAGTAAAAGAAGATCTCCCTTTGAGAGGCAAGTAAGATCAATCATGTGCTAGAGTTTTTTATTGAAACAACAAGAGTATAAAATGCACTTTTGAGAGGTCGTTGTTCATGTCAACGAGTAGTAAAAAAAAGCTATTTTCATCTTCCATACTAAGCAAGTTTGATAGCGGTTCCGAAATATTTGGGCGAAGCCTCTTTTCATTTATACTACTTATAAAATTGTGAAACTCCTTCCAACCTTTGCTTACACATACCATGGCTAATCGAATCCTTGGGTGCCAACCAAGCAATCACAAACCATGGAGGAGTGCCCTTTTCTTATAATTTTCCTATTTTATTTCCCTATAGGAAGTTGTGGTCAAACCAGCTATTCCTTTTTTATATACTTTTTTATGTGACAAGCAAGATGAAGCTCGCAAGTCTTTGAGTTACTTAACTATTATGGAAGATCTATCGAGTACTTGGCATATGAACTTCGACGGTTCCAAAAGAGTAGAAGGACCTGGAGCAGGCGTGATACTTGTGTCACCGCAAGGCGATAAGATGAAGTACATATTGCGGGTGACGTTCCCCAACGCATCAAATAATGAGGCGCAATATGAAGCTCTGATCCATGTGATGAAGATGGCGAAAGCATGTGGCGCCACTCGTCTCAATTTTTTGGAGATTCTCAGCTAGTCGCACAACAAGTGATGAACAAGTGTGAAGCGGTCAATGACAGCATGATAGCATACAGAGATGCGTACAATGAACTCGAGAAAACCTTCGATGGTTGCGAAGTAAATCATGTGAGCAGGGTCAGCAATGATGAAGCAGACGTTCTAGCAAACATCGGGTCACACTGTCTGCCTATACCACCTGTAGTTTTTTGGGAGGAAATTAGCGAGAGAACAACCAAATAAAAGAAAACAACAACGCCGAAGCAGCCGAAGAAAAAGGATAAACAGAAGAAAGCCTCGGGGGCTGATGAAGCCCCAGAACAACATATTTCTGATGAAGAGGAAGAACCAGAGGAAGTCATGATGATACAAATCCCATGGATGCAAACATAGGTGACATATATCACGAAGAAAGAAATACCCGAAGATCCAGTGGAAGCATGAAGAGTTGTTCAACGATCTAAGGCGTTTACAGTGGTCAAGGGAGAACTATACAAACGAAGCATGTCGGGGGTACTACAGAGGTGTGTTACACCCGAAGAAGGACGCGCTATACTAAAGGATATACATGATGGGATATGTGGCCACCACACAAGTAGTCGAGCAATTGCAGCCAAGGCTTTTTGAGCGGGATTTTACTGGTTAATAGCCATAGAAGATGCAAAGGAAATCGTGCACACTTGTGAACCTTGTCAAAGATTTGCATCTAAACAGCACTCTCCAGCAGCGGAATTAATGCAATACCTTTGGCATGGCCTTTTGCTCAATGGGGATTAGATATGGTGGAAAAACTACACAAGTCTTGGCCACAGAGGACACATCTATTTGCTCGTAGCACTCGACAGATTTACCAAATGGATTAAAGCAATTCCAGTAACTTCGGCGGATGCAGTCAGCAGTAAATTTCATCAAAGGGATAGTTTTTTGGTTCGGAGTCCCCAACAACATAGTCACGGATAATGGCAGTAACTTCACTTCTCGAGAATTCAAGAACTATTGTGAGGGTGTAGGCATCAAACTACAGTTTTCATTTGTTGCACATCCACAAACCAACGGCCAAGTTGAAAAAGTAAACAGCCTCGTATGCAATTGCATCAAGAAGTGTCTGCTGATACCACTCGAAAAAGCAAAACACGCTTGGGTCGATGAATTACTCTCCGTGTTGTGGAGCTTACGAACAACACAAAATGCAACAACTCAAGAAACTCCGTTCTTCCTGGTCCATGGTGCCGAAGCAATACTTCCAATAGAAATAGAACATAATTCTCCTAGAGTTGTGGAGTATGATGAGGAGGCATCGCAAAAACACTTGAGGATGATATCGATGCTGTTGATGAAGCAAGAGATGTGGTGTTGTCAAGAGTAAGCGCATACCAGCAGAACCTTAAAAACTACCACAGTCGACGTTTGCGGCCCAGATCTTTCGAAGTCGGCGATCTAATTCTTCGGCTCAAGCAGGACAGCCATGAGAGTTGGAGTCACCATGGAGTGCGACCATACATCATCACAGAAGTCATCCCGGGAGGAGCCTATCGACTAAAAGATAAGAAGACATGCAAGGACGAAGGAAACCCGTGGAACATTGCACAAGTGCGACGTTTTTACGCGTAGGAAGAGGCCAATATAGTGGAAACCATCTAAACACAAATGTACTCAAACAGCTCGCAAGTTTTCGGACACACTCTTTTCCTTCTTGGGCACCGAGTGGGGCTGGAAGGTCTTTAGTGAGGCGGGCTTGCGATGCTGCAATATTGCATGGTTGAAATAAAAATAGTGATGAAAAATGTTCTTCTTTTCTTTACTCGGGGGACTCGAACCCGCAATACGCAACATAATCGACTTGGGCACACTTGACAATATATCCGCTTTGGTTTCACAAAAAACCTCGCGAAAAAACAATATTCTTATATTACCCCAGATACACGGGGGCTAAGAAGAAAAGTACAATACAACCAGAAGAATTTGCTTTGACTCTGTAGATGTCTCGCAACATTTTACAACAAGACATGCCAATATAGCACATGAAAAAATTGTCCGCACAAGAACTTGATATTTAAAACAAGATATACGACAAGCGTTGAACAATATAAAGAATTCCTATATTAGCCTATCTATATTTTCTCTAGCAGCACGCATCTGTTGCATTGAATCATCGTATCGGTATTCTTTGAAGAAAGAGGTGTCTACTTTAAGGAGTTCATCAATCTTTTTTTCGGCGACAGGTGACACGACCGCATTGTGCTGATGAATATTCACCCTCCTCTTCGAGGGCTTGAGAAGAACACCATCAACAACCTTGTCAAGATCCATCTTCGAGTGGTAAATCCTCAACCAGATCAAAGAAAATTTGGCACCAGTCACCATCTGAGCCTTCACGAAGTCCTAAATATTGCACACATCTTTAAACTTGTCCATGAGTTGAGTAAGATTCTCGGGTTGAGGATTGCAAGGAAACATGGCATTATAAACCATGGCCAAGGTACTATTGCAGAAATCAAGAAATTCTCGAGTCTGGGTGGGACGATCTTGAAACTGACCAATACGGCGACAACAAGTCTCATCCGCCCAAAAGTCAATATAGTTGGCTCTGGCAAGACGAAGAAGGCTATCAACCCGCAAGTTTACTCTCTGTTCCTCAGCAGCAGTATCCAGGAACGCACCTATGAGAGATAAAAAAGGAAATATAGTACAAGGATAAACGCAGGAGAACAACGTGAAAGTGTTAAGACATAAATAACGTACCAGCCATATCTTGACTCTCATCAGTCATAAGGTCCAGCATATAATTTTCGCGTTGAGCAGATCGAGTGGCGTTGGAAGTCGCAGTTTTTTCCAGTTCAATAGATTCTTGCATCTGACGAAGAGCAGTTTGTTCGCGGTCCGAGGATTTTCGCGCTTGGTCCAAGGAAGTCGTGCTTTGTTTTTTCATCGACTGAAGTTTTTGTCGTAAATCGTCCATGTCCTTATTCATCGATTCAGGGCACGATGAAACGTCCAAGGAGGCATTTTCAGGAATTTTCAAGGAGTGCGATGCAGCAGGGGATGTGTCGGAGCATCCAATCCCGGTATAGTTGTCAAAAATCAACTGGAAAGCACAACTTATTCGAATCAATCATCTAGCAAGTCGAACTTATTCATTCATACTCACAATACATTCCATAAAGGAGTTTTCAAAACATGTGGATTGATACGCGTACAACACGCGTCCGTTGGGAACCCCAAGAGGAAGGTGTGATGCGTACAACGGCAAGTTTTCCCTCAGAAAGAAACCAAGGTTTATCGAACCAGGAGGAGCCAAGAAGCACGTTGAAGGTTGATGGCGGCGGGATGTAGTGCGGCGCAACACCAGGGATTCCGGCGCCAACGTGGAACCTGCACAACACAACCAAAGTACTTTACCCCAACGAAACAATGAGGTTGTCAATCTCACCGGCTTGTCTGTAACAAAGGATTAGATGTACGAGTGTGGATGATGATTGTTTGCGAGAAAACGATAGAACAAGTATTGCGATAGATTGTATTCAATGTAAAAGAATGGACCGGGGTCCACAGTTCACTAGAGGTGTCTCTCCCATAAGATAAATAGCATGTTGGGTGAACAAATTACAGTAGGGCAATTGACAAATAGAGAGGGCATGATAATGCACATACATGATATAATGAGTATTGTGAGATTTAATTGGACATTACGACAAAGTACATAGACCGCTATCCAGCATGCATCTATGCCTAAAAGTCCACCTTCAGGTTATCATCCGAACCCCTTCCAGTATTAAGTTGCTAAACAACAGACAATTGCATTAAGTATGGTGCGTAATGTAATCAATAACTACATCCTCGGACATAGCATCAATGTTTTATCCCTAGTGGCAACAAGCACATCCACAACCTTAGAACTTTCTCGTCATCGTCCCAGATTTAATGGAGGCATGAACCCACTATCGAGCATAAATACTCCCTCTTGGAGTTAAGAGCAAAAACTTGGCCGAGCCTCTACTAATAACGGAGAGCATGCAAGATCATAAACAACACATAGGTAATAGATTGATAATCAACATAACATAGTATTCTCTATCCATCGGATCCCGACAAACACAACATATAGCATTACGGATAGATGATCTTGATCATGTTAGGCAGCTCACAAGATCCGACAATGAAGCACAATTAGGAGAAGACGACCATCTAGCTACTGCTATGGACCCATAGTCCAGGGGTGAACTACTCACTCATCACTCCGGAGGCGACCATGGCGGTGAAGAGTCCTCCGGGAGACGATTCCCCTCTCCGGCAGGGTGCCGGAGGCGATCTCCTGAATCCCCGAGATGGGATTGGCGGCGGCGGCGTCTCTGGAAGGTTTTCCGTATCGTGGCTCTCGGTACTGGGGGTTTCGCGACGAAGGCTTTAAGTAGGCGGAAGGGCAACGCGGGGGGCCACACGAGGGCCCACACGCCAGGGCCGCGCGGCCAAGGCCCAGGCCGCGCCGCCCTGTTGTGGCGGCGCCTCGTGGCCCCACTTCCTTTCCCCCTCGGTCTTCTGGAAGCTTAGTGCAAAAATAGGACCCTGGGCGTTGATTTCGTCCAATTCCGAGAATATTTCCTTACTAGAATTTCTGAAACCAAAAACAGCAGAAAACAGCAACTGGCTCTTCGGCATCTCGTTAGTAGGTTAGTGCCGGAAAATGCATAAATACGACATATAATGTGTATAAAACATGTAGATATCATCAATAATGTGTCATGGAACATAATAAATTATCGATACGTCGGAGACGTATCAGCATCCCCAAGCTTAGTTCTCGCTCGTCCCGAGCGAGTAAACGATAACAAAGATAATTTACGGAGTGACATGCCATCATAACCATGATCATACTATTGTAAGCATATGTAATGAATGCAGCGATCAAAACAATGGTAATGACATGAGTAAACAAATGAATCATAAAGCAAAGACTTTTCATGAATAGTACTTCAAGACAAGCATCAATAAGTCTTGCATAAGAGTTAACTCATAAAGCAATAAATCAAAGTAAAGGCATTGAAGCAACACAAAGGAAGATTAAGTTTCAGCGGTTTCTTTCAACTTGTAACATGTATATCTCATGGATATTGTCAATGTAAAGTAATATAACAAGTGCAATATGCAAGTATGTAGGAATCAATGCACAGTTCACACAAGTGTTTTCTTCTTGAGGTGGAGAGAGATAGGTGAACTGACTCAACATAAAAGTAAAAGAAAGGCCCTTCGCAGAGGGAAGCATTGATTGCTATATTTGTGCTAGAGCTTTGGTTTTGAAAACATGAAACAATTTTGTCAATGGTAGTAATAAAGCATATGGGTTATGTAAATTATATCTTACAAGTTGCAAGCCTCATGCATAGTATACTAATAGTGCTCGCACCTTGTCCTAATTAGCTTGGGTTAACACTGATTATCATTGCATAGCATATGTTTCAACCAAGTGTCACAAAGGGGTACCTCTATGCCGCCTGTACAAAGGTCTAAGGAGAAAGCTCGCATTTGGATTTCTCGCTTTTGATTATTCTCAACTTAGACATCCATACCGGGACAACCTAGACAACAGATAATGGACTCCTCTTTAATGCATAAGCATTTAACAACAGTTATTACTCTCATAAGAGATTAAGGATTAGCTGTCCAAACTGAAACTTCCACCATGAATCATGGCTTTAGTTAGCGGCCCAATGTTCTTCTCTAACAGTATGCATACTCAAACCATTTGATTGTGAAAACCGCCCTTACTTCGAGACAAGACGAACATGCATAGCAACTCACATGATATTCAACAAAGGTAAAAGAGTTGATGGCGTCCCCAGAAAACATGGTTATCGCACAACAAGCAACTTAATAAGAGATAAAGTGCATAAGTACATATTCAATACCACAATATTTTTTAAGCTATTTGTCCCATGAGCTATATATTGCAAAGGTAAAGGATGGAAATTTTAAAGGTAGCACTCAAGCAATTTACTTTGGAATGGCGGAGAAATACCATGTACTAGGTAGGTATGGTGGACACAAATGGCATAGTGGTTGGCTCAAGGATTTTGGATGCATGAGAAGTATTCCCTCTCGATACAAGGTTTAGGCTAGCAAGGTTATTTGAAACAAACACAAGGATGAACCGGTGCAGCAAAACTCACATAAAAGACACATTGTAAACATTATAAGACTCTACACCGTCTTCCTTGTTGTTCAAACTCAATACTAGAAATTATCTAGACTTTAGAGAGACCAAATATGCAAACCAAATTTAGCAAGCTCTAGGTGTTTCTTCATTAATAGGTGGAAAGTATATGATGCAAGAGCTTAAACATGAGCACACCAATTGCCAAGTATCAAATTATTCAAGACATTTTAGAATTACTACATGTAGCATTTCCCGATTCCAACCATATAAAAATTTAACGAAGAAGATTCAACCTTCGCCATGAATACTATGAGTAAAGCCTAAGGACATATTTGTCCATATGCAACAGCGGAGCGTGTCTCTCTCCCACACAATGAATGCTATGATCCATTTTATTCAAACAAAAACAAAAACAAACTGACGCTCCAAGTAAAGCACATAAGATGTGATGGAATAAAAATATAGTTTCAGGGGAGGAACCTGATAATGTTGTCGATGAAGAAGGGGATGCCTTGGGCATCCCCAAGCTTAGACGCTTGAGTATTCTTAAAATATGCAGGGGTGAACCACCGGGGCATCCCCAAGCTTAGAGCTTTCACTCTCCTTGATCATATTGTATCATCCTCCTCTCTTGATCCTTGAAAACTTCCTCCACACCAAACTCGAAACAACTAATTAGAGGGTTAGTGCATAATAAAAATTCACATGTTCAGAGGTGACATAATCATTCTTAACACTTCTGGACATTGCACAAAGCTACTGGACATTAATGGAACAAATAAATTCATCCATCATAGCAAAAGAGGCAATGCGAAATAAAAGGCAGAATCTGTCAAAACAGAACAGTCCGTAAAGATGGATTTTATTGAGGCACCAGACTTGCTCAAATGAAAATGCCCAAACTGAGTGAAAGTTGCGTACATATCTGAGGATCACGCACGTCAATTGGCATATTTTTCTGAGCTACCTACAGAGAGGCAGGTCGAAATTTGTGACAGCAAATAAATCTGTTTCTGCGCAGTAATCCAAATCTAGTATGAACCTTACTATCAATGACTTTACTTGGCACAACAATGCACAAAACTAAGATAAGGAGAGGTTGCTACAGTAGTAAACAACTTCCAAGACTCAAATATAAAATAAAAGTATTGTAGTAAAACATGGGTTGTCTCCCATAAGCGCTTTTCTTTAACGCCTTTCAGCTAGGCGCAGAAAGTGTATATCAAGTGTTATCAAGAGATGATGCATCGACAGCGGGGTTTGGAGTTTTCTCAACCATGCATAGTATTTTGGATACATAAGTTTCAGCGGCTCCCCTTTCATTAGTCTTGGGCTTGCTACTCTCATCAAACAATTTTTCAGGAACAAGCCAAGCATAATTATCATCTAGAGCTTCATGCATCACTAGGAGCTTACATGGTATTGGTGTTTTAATCTCCCCACCATCATTAACATTATTAGTGTACTTTATTCTATCCATGTCCATCTTTTCAAGTGTTCTTGAAAAGTCGGTATAAAAGCCAAGCCTCTTATGCTTAATAAAAACTTTTCTAGCTTCTTTAGCTATATCTTCAAATTCTCGCACTAAGACTTTTAGAAAAAAATCTCTCTTCTCTCCCCGCTCCATATCAGAAAGTGTAAGAAACATGTGTTGTATCATGGGGTTGAGACTAATAAATCTAGCTTCCATCATGCGTACCAAACAAACAGAGGCATCTTCATAAGTAGGGACAGCTTTTGCAAGGGGTATATCTTTAAGATCTTCATGCATACTAACATGGGTGAAAAATTCTTCTATATTATCTCTTCCAATTATAGACCCTTGTCCCACAGGTATATCTTTTACAGTAAAATTAAAAGGAAACATGTTGAAATAAGTAAAGCAAATGCAAGTAACTAATTTTTTTGTGTTTTTGATATAGAGTGCAAGACAGTAAATAAAGTAAAGCTAGCAACTAATTTTTTTGTGTTTTGATATAATGCAGCAAACAAGAAAGTAAGACAAAAACAAAGTAAAGAGATTGGATTGTGGAGACTCCCCTTGCAGTGTGTCTTGATCTCCCCGGCAACGGCGCCAGAAAAAGAGCTGGCGTGTAGTTGACGTGGGAGTTAGAATCTTTGTGCTGTAACTTTTCTTCAGCTCCCCGGCAACGGCGCCAGAAAAAGAGCTTGATACGCGTACAGCACACGTCCGTTGGGAACCCCAAGAGGAAGGTGTGATGCGTACGGCGGCAAGTTTTCCCTCAGAAAGAAACCAAGGTTTATCGAACCAGGAGGAGCCAAGAAGCACGTTGAAGGTTGATGGCGGCGGGATGTAGTGCGGCGCAACACCAAGGATTCCGGCGCCAACGTGAAACCCGCACAACACAACCAAAGTACTTTGCCCCAACGAAACGAGTGAGGTTGTCAATCTCACCGGCTTGCTGTAACAAAGGATTAGATGTATAGTGTGGATGATGATTGTTTGCGGAAAACGAGTAGAACAAGTATTGCGAGTAGATTGTATTCAATGTAAAAGAATGGACCGGGGTCCACAGTTCACTAGAGGTGTCTCTCCCATAAGATAAATAGCATCTTGGGTGAACAAATTACGGTCGGGCAATTGACAAATAGAGAGGGCATGACAATGCACATACATGATATAATGAGTATTGTGAGATTTAATTGGGCATTACGACAAAGTACATAGACCGCTATCCGAGCATGCATCTATGCCTAAAAAGTCCACCTTCGGAGTTATCATCCGAACCCCTTCCAGTATTAAGTTGCTAAACAACAGACAATTGCATTAAGTATGGTGCGTAATGTAATCAATAACTACATCCTCGGACATAGCATCAATGTTTTATCCCTAGTGGCAACAGCACATCCACAACCTTAGAACTTTCTCACTGTCCCAGATTTAATGGAGGCATGAACCCACTATCGAGCATAAATACTCCCTCTTGGAGTTAAGAGCAAAAACTTGGCCGAGCCTCTACTAATAACGGAGAGCATGCAAGATCATAAACAACACATAGGTAATAGATTGATAATCAACATAACATAGTATTCTCTATCCATCGGATCCCGACAAACACAACATATAGCATTACAGATAGATGATCTTGATCATGTTAGGCAGCTCACAAGATCCGACAATGAAGCACAATTAGGAGAAGACGACCATCTAGCTACTGCTATGGACCCATAGTCCAGGGGTGAACTACTCAATCATCACTCCGGAGGCGACCATGGCGGTGAAGAGTCCTCCGGGAGATGATTCCCCTCTCCGGCGAGGTGCCGGAGGCGATCTCTCGAATCCCCCGAGATGGGATTGGCGGCGTCTCCGGAAGGTTTTCCGTATCGTGGCTCTCGGTATCGGGGGTTTCGCGACGAAGGCTTTAAGTAGGCGGAAGGGCAACGCGGGGGGCCACACGAGGGGCCCACACGCCAGGGCCGCGCGGCCAAGGCCCAGGCCGCGCCGCCCGGCGGCGCCTCGTGGCCCCACTTCCTTTCCCCCTCGGTCTTCTGGAAGCTTCGTGCAAAAATAGGACCCTGGGCGTTGATTTCGTCCAATTCCGAGAACATTTCCTTACTAGGATTTCTGAAACCAAAAACAGCGAGAAAACAAAGCGGCTCTTCGGCATCTCGTTAATAGGTTAGTGCCGGAAAATGCATAAATACGACATATAATGTGTATAAAACATGTAGATATCATCAATAATGTGGCATGGAACATAAGAAATTATCGATACGTCGGAGACGTATCATGGATCATAAGGCGCTTACATAAAAGTTCGAGAGCAACAAAAGGCGGAAATATCTACAAATAAAAAGGAGTACACGTTTGTCTACTTGACCTCCATTTGGGCAGTGCTGGTAGAAGCGGAAGACCTTGAGTCAAGGATAGTGATGGCGTGTAAAGCACACGTCCGTTGGGAACCCCAAGAGGAAGGTGTGATGCGTACAGCAACAAGTTTTCCCTCAGAAAGAAACCAAGGTTTATCGAACCAGGAGGAGCCAAGAAGCACGTTGAAGGTTGATGGCAGCGGGATGTAGTGCGGCGCAACACCAGGGATTCCGGCGCCAACGTGGAACCTGCACAACACAACCAAAGTACTTTGCCCCAACGAAACAGTGAGGTTGTCAATCTCACCGGCTTGCTGTAATAAAGGATTAGATGTATAGTGTGGATGATGATTGTTTGCAGAAAACAGTAGAACAAGTATTGCAGTAGATTGTATTCAATGTAAAAGAATGGACCGGGGTACATAGTTCACTAGAGGTGTCTCTCCCATAAGATAAATAGCATGTTGGGTGAACAAATTACAGTCGGGCAATTGACAAATAGAGAGGGCATGACCATGCACATACATGATATGATGAGTATAGTGAGATTTAATTGGGCATTACGACAAAGTACATAGACCGCTATCCGAGCATGCATCTATGCCTAAAAAGTCCACCTTCGAGGTTATCATCCGAACCCCTTCCAGTATTAAGTTGCAAACAACGAGACAATTGCTTTAAGTATGGTGCGTAATGTAATCAATAACTACATCCTCGGACATAGCATCAATGTTTTATCCCTAGTGGCAACAAGCACATCCACAACCTTAGAACTTTCCGGCACTCGTCCCAGATTTAATGGAGGCATGAACCCACTATCGAGCATAAATACTCCCTCTTGGAGTTAAGAGTAAAAACTTGGCCACAGACCTCTACTAATAACGGAGAGCATGCAAGATCATAAACAACACATAGGTAATAGATTGATAATCAACATAACATAGTATTCTCTATCCATCGGATCCCGACAAACACAACATATAGAATTACAGATAGATGATCTTGATCATGTTAGGCAGCTCACAAGATCCGACAATGAAGCACATGAGGAGAAGACGACCATCGAGCTACTGCTATGGACCCATAGTCCAGGGGTGAACTACTCACTCATCACTCCGGAGGCGACCATGGCGGTGAAGAGTCCTCCGGGAGATGATTCCCCTCTCGGCAGGGTGCCGGAGGCGATCTCCTGAATCCCCCGAGATGGGATTGGCGGTGGCGGCGTCTCTGGAAGGTTTTCCGTATCGTGGCTCTCGGTACTGGGGGTTTCGCGACGAAGACTATATGTAGGCAGAAGGGCAGGTAAAGGGGCGTCACGAGGGGCCCATACAACAGGCCGGCGCGGCCAGGGCTTGGGCCGCGCCGCCCTGGTGTGTCGCCACCTCGTGGCCCCACTTCGACTCTCCCTCGGACTTCTGGAACCTTCGTGCAAAAATAGGCCCCTGGGCGTTGATTTCGTCCAATTCCGAGAATATTTGCTTACTAGGATTTCTGAAACCAAAAACAGCAGAAAACATCAACTGGCTCTTCGGCATCTCGTTAATAGGTTAGTGCCGGAAAATGCATTAATACGACATAAAGTATGCATAAAACATGTAGATATCATCAATAATGTGGCATGGAACATAAGAAATTATCGATACGTCGGAGACGTATCAGATAGCAATGAGTTTCCTCGAGAAGAACTTGACATCTTTTATCAAGGCTTTCCACTTCTCGCTGTTTAAACCCTTTGACAGCAGCAACTTTAGCCCAGTCGACTTTCTCGTCACTGGCCACCACGAGAGCAACTGTGACTTCAACTCCAATCTTCAAGCTCGCTTGGCGATGCACCAAAGCTGGATCATGTTGTCCATGGAAGTGTCTGGCGAGTTGGTCAAACCTCGAGGGCAGCACAACCTTTGGGAAGAAATGCGGGAAGATGCGTTCAAGCGCAGTCCGTGCTAACTTCAAGCAATCACGCGCTAAGACGCATTTCAGTTACAGGACGGTGAGAGTATCCAGGAGACGATCTTCATCTAACTCCTGGTTCCTGGTATAATGTTCACCAATCTTTTCTGCTGAGGAAGAGAAACATTCTATCAATAAATATGATAACGGCATTGACACGCAAGCAAAAAGTGCAGGGAAGGGAAAGGTAGTATTACTCGAAAATCTGGGGGATTGCATCTCGAAGCGCGCAATTACATCAGCTTCCCTTTGGGCGATCTCTGCTTCTTTTTCGCTCAAGGCATTTTCGGCGACATGAAGTCTTTTTCGAAGATCTTACACACCAGCAGCTTCCTTTTCAGCCTTTTTGCGAGCCTTCTCGCTGGCCTCAAGTTTTTTCTCCAAGACATTGGCGCGCTCCTCAGCAAGACGCAACGCCTCTGAATAGAAAGAAGGGATAAGGATACAAGATAAATAAACAATAAAAGTTTACCCCTCAGAGAATCAGCTTCATTGCGCAACCCGATAAAACGAGAGCCTATATCGACCAGCACCTTCATCAAGGGCTGCAAAAATAGTCGACAAGGAAAAATACAATATAAAAAGTTAGAAATTTCCCAAGTAAAAAAAGAAAATGACAAGAAAGGAAAAGAAATCTCACATCATCAAGGAGAGGAGTCAATAAGCTCCCAGTGATAATTTGTTCTTTTCCAGACGCGCCTGTCCTAGCTTTTTCTTCTTCTTCAACGCTCGGGGGCTGTGTACTGGTGCCGAAGCTTCGGGAGCAACATGTGTTGAAACCGAACATTCTGGGGCAACATGTGGTTCCTCGGAAAGAACCAGCGTATGGGATGTGCTCGTGTTTGCTGGCCTAGGAGCTTTGAGTTCCAACAGTTCTACGTCATCTCTCTCCACACATCAGCATTTTCAGTACACAAAATAAAATACAAGTCAAGGTAGGGTGAAGAAAAAAGATAGACTTGCGAGCTGACGTCTCCAGCATCAGTGAAGGGGTCGAAGTTTTCTTGTCCTTCGGGAGTAGATTCTTCCGCGGCTGGTTCAGATAGTTTGGATTCACCGAAATCTTCTTCGTCAGGATTTCTCTTCCTCTTGCGCTTATCTGGAGAAGCCGCAGGAGGAGGAGAGTTTGAACGGGAGGAGCCAGAAACTTGTTCTGACTCCAAAATTCTGTCAGAGGAACCCGCACTCTTTTTAGATTCTGCGGGTTCGCTCTCGAGAAAGGAAGTTTCTTGCGAATCATCATTAACGATGGCTCGCTCAGTTATATCTCCACCTTCGGGAAGGGGAGGAAGAGAAGAAAGAGACTAGTATTCTTGCATAAAGAAAAAGCGAGTTAGTAAGCGCAAATTTATTGGACTAGTAAGAAGAATGGTGTAACTCGAGGAAAAGTAACTTACAGCTGGAAGGGCATGGACACCACAGAATGGTTCCGTGCGACAGGAGGAGGAGGGAGCTTCACTTTTCTTGCTCAAAGAGGTGAAGCGGCGTACTAGCTTTTCCAAGTCCTTCAAAGAAATATATTTGGAAACCCTATTAGCATCTTCAGCACCCGAATACAGCCAAAGAGGATTCTTTCGAGCCTGAAGAGGTTGTACTCGAATCCGCGGGAAATGTGCAATAATCTGCACTCCCGATAGTACCTCCCCCTTAGTGTTCTCCAGCTCTTGGATACGAGCATTTAGGGACTCGGTAGCCGCTACTTCTTCGGCCGTGGCTTCTGAGTCCCAGGACTTGCGCCTCTGAATGTCTCCCGACAAGTCAAAAGGGGCAATGCCATATTCTTGCGCATCCGAAGATTCATCCTTGACGTAGAGCCATTTCTTGCGCCAGCCTTGGACAGAGTCGGCAAATTTGAAGTCTAAATATCCGGCTTCTGGCCGAACACATATGAAAACACCACCTACATTGTAGATGGTGTTCTTCGAGTTGTTGCAGCGGAGGTAGAAAATGTGCTTCCACAGGACCCAGTGGGGTGGATGCCAAGGAAACACTCGCATAGAGTGATGAAGATAGAGATGTGGAGGATAGAATTGGGTGTCAACTGATGAAGCTAAATTCCGTAAATAAAAAAGGATATCCCGGAGAAATTCATGGAGGGGAACAGATAATCCTCGGATGAGAAAGTCACTGAAGGTTACTCGGAAAACTTGAGGAGGATGGGGAGTACTTTCATCCCCTGGCATCCGCATGGCTTCATTCTTGAACAGGCCCAAGTTCTTGAGCATGCGGCAGTCTTGCGCGGAGATCTTAGATCTCTCCCATCCGGAGATCTTCTTCTTCTCCACGCGTTCTCCGGTACCAGGGGCGGCATGTCTGGTGAGCTTGGTCCGGGGCGGCATGGTGTCGAAGCGGAGGAGGAAGAGGAAGCTTAGCGCAGGAGGTGCTCAAGGAGGGAGAAAGCTAGGGCAATGGAGATATGCAAATGGTTGTGCAGCGTAGCAAAGGGGAAAATTGAGCCCAGGGGTAAGAATTTATAACCAGGAAGACGATGAAGCTCGACCATTGTATGAACGCGGGAAGATCTTGAACCCAACACGTGGTTGCTTGGTAAAAAGCCTTTACAGTTTATTTTGGACGTGAGGAAGTTACTGCGCGCATGCCGGGAATGTCGGAGGACATGTAAGCCCCACTTGCGCGACGTGGGAGAAGAGCAGAAATTTTGGACCCACCAAATAGTAGTACGTCAGAAGTCGTGTCCTCCCAAGGTGGTCACACATGGTTTTCTTCAGCATCTACGTCATGGTGATAGAAATCATCGAGTTGCTGGAACAATATATAGTCAGAAGTAAAGTTCGAGAGCCTATGTCCAGCTGCAAGCACCTGTTCATATGCTCAGGGGCTACTATTATCAGCAGTACTGAAAACACTCCTGATAAGATGATGTGATGGTGATAAAAATATAGAGTTGCTTAAATAACAGAAGTTGAGCCTACAACCAAGTGCAAACACTCGGCTGTAGCCTCGGGGGCTACTCCCATCGGGAGCGTTGGTCGCGCACCCGATGAAATATAGAGGAAAAAAGAAAGAGAAACAAATGACAAGACAATATAGAGTCGGAGCCGGAGAATTTTTACGTACATCTTCGAGTTACACATAACTCGTCATGTACTTCCATCCGAAGGTCAAGATATTGTTCCATATAAACATGTCATCCTGAAGAAATGAAGAATTCTATCAACCGCACAAAGGCACTCGATAATATATTCTCAGAACGCGTCTGTCGCGATAAAAACTCAAAATGCCGTGACTCAAAAGAGAGTTCGCAAAGATAAGACCCCATGATCTGTCCCGTGTGGTGTGGTATCACACATGAATGCGCTCTCCAACTTTACCCACATCAACATATGTGAAGAAAAATCCTAACGGGTGATACGTCTCTGACGTATCGATAATTTCTTATGTTCCATGCCACATTATTGATGATATCTACATGTTTTATACACATTATATGTCGTATTTATGCATTTTCCGGCACTAACCTATTAACAAGATGCCGAAGAGCCAGTTGCTGTTTTCTACTGTTTTTGGTTTCAGAAATCCTAGTAAAGAAATATTCTCGGAATTGGACGAAATCAACGCCCAGGGTCCTATTTTGCCACGAAGCTTCCAGAAGACCGAGGGAGAGTCGAAGTGGGGCCACGAGATGGCGACACACCAGGGCGGCGCGGCCCAGGCCCTGGCCGCGCCGGCCTGTGGTGTGGGCCCCTCGTGACGCCCCTTTACCTCCCTTCCACCTACAAATAGCCTTCATCGCGAAACCCCCAGTACCGAGAGCCACGATACGGAAAACCTTCCAGAGACGCCGCCGCCGCCAATCCCATCTCGGGGGATTCTGGAGATCACCTCCGGCACCCTGCCGGAGAGGGGAATCATCTCCCGGAGGACTCTTCACCGCCATGGTCGCCTCCGGAGTGATGAGTGAGTAGTTCACCCCTGGACTATGGGTCCATAGCAGTAGCTAGATGGTTGTCTTCTCCTCATGTGCTTCATTGTCGGATCTTGTGAGCTGCCTAACATGATCAAGATCATCTATCCGTAATTCTATATGTTGTGTTTGTCGGGATCCGATGGATAGAGAATACTATGTTATGTTGATTATCAATCTATTACCTATGTGTTGTTTATAATCTTGCATGCTCTCCGTTATTAGTAGAGGCTCGGCCAAGTTTTTGCTCTTAACTCCAAGAGGGAGTATTTATGCTCGATAGTGGGTTCATGCCTCCATTAAATGCTGGGACGATGACGAGAAAGTTCTAAGGTTGTGGATGTGCTGTTGCCACTAGGGATAAAACATTGATGCTATGTCCGAGGTTGTAGTTAACATTACGCACCATACTTAATGCAATTGTCTGTTGTTTTGCAACTTAATACTGGAAGGGGTTCGGATGATAACCTGAAGGTGGACTTTTTAGGCATAGATGCATGCTGGATAGCGGTCTATGTACTTTGTCGTAATGCCCAATTAAATCTCACAATATTCATCATATCATGTATGTGCATTGTTATGCCCTCTCTATTTGTCAATTGCCCGACTGTAATTTGTTCACCCAACATGCTATTTATCTTATGGGAGAGACACCTCTAGTGAACTGTGGACCCCGGTCCATTCTTTACATCTGAAATACAAATCTGCTGCTATTGTTCTTTACTTGTTCTTTGCAAACAATCATCATCCACACTATACATCTAATCCTTTGTTACGAGCAAGCCGGTGAGATTGACAACCTCGTTGTTTCGTTGGGGCAAAGTACTTTGGTTGTGTTGTGCAGGTTCCACGTTGGCGCCGGAATCTCCGGTGTTGCGCCGCACTACATCCCGCCGCCATCAACCTTCAACGTGCTTCTTGGCTCCTTCGGTTCGATAAACCTTGGTTTCTTTCCGAGGGAAAACTTGCTGCTGTGCGCATCATACCTTCCTCTTGGGGTTCCCAACGAACGTGTGAGTTACACGCCATCAAGCTCTTTTTCTGGCGCCGTTGCCGGGGAGATCAAGACACGCTGCAAGGGGAGTCTCCACAATCCAATCTCTTTACTTTGTTTTTGTCTTGCTTTATTTTATTTACTACTTTGTTTGCTGCATTATATCAAAACACAAAAAAATTAGTTGCTAGCTTTACTTTATTTACTTGTCTTGCACTCTATATCAAAAACACAAAAAAATTAGTTACTTATATTTGCTTTACTTATTTCAACATGTTTCCTTTTAATTTTACCGTAAAAGACATACCGGTAGGACGTGGGTCTATAATTGGGAGAAATAATATAGAAGAATTTTTCAATCATGTTAGTACCGTTGAAGATTTTGAAGATAGACACTTGGTAGAACTTGCTCCTACTTATGAAATTGTCTGTTGCTTGCTTTAGTTCGCATGTTGGAAACTAAATTTGTTAATCTCAATCCTATAATCCAACACATGTTTCTTACACTCGGTGATATGGAAGAAGGGGAAAAGAAAGATTTTGTTTTAGAAACCCTTCTTAGAGAATTTGGTGGTATAGCAAGAGAGGCTAGAAAGGTCTTTATTAAATATAAGATGCTCGGTTCTTATACCAATTTTGTTAGTATCCTTGAAAAGATGGACATGGAGAGAGTAAGGTACACTAATAACATTAATGATGGTGGGGAGATCAAAGCACCAATACCATGTAAGCTCCTAGCGATGAATGAAGCGCTAGAAAATAACTATGCTTGGCTTGTTCCTGAAAATTTGTTTGATGAGAGTAGCAAGCCCAAGACTAATGAAAAGGGAGCCGCTGAAACTTATGTATCTAATATACTATGCATGGTTGAGAAAACTCCAAACCCCGCTGAAGATGCATCACCTCTTGATAACACTTGATATACACTTTCTGCGCCTAGCTGAAAGGCGTTAAAGAAAAGCGCTTATGGGAGACAACCCATGTTTTTACTACAGTATTTTTGTTTTGAATTTGAGTCTTGGAAGTTGTTTACTACTGTAGCAACCTCTCCTTATCTTAGTTTTGTGCTTTGTTGTGCCAAGTAAAGTCTTTGATAGTAAGGTTCATACTAGATTTGGATTGCTGCGCAGTAACAGATTTCCTTGCTGTCACGAATTCCGACCTGTCTCTCTGTAGCAAGCTCAGAAAATTATGCCAATTTACGTGGGTGATCCTCAGATATGTACGCAACTTTCATTCAATTTGAGCATTTTCATTTGAGCAAGTCTGGTGCGTCAATAAAATCCATCTTTACGGACTGTTCTGTTTTGACAGATTCTGCCTTTTATTTCGCATTGCCTCTTTTGCTATGATGGATGAATTTCTTTGTTCCATTAATGTCCAGTAGCTTTGTGCAATGTCCAGAAGTGTTAAGAATGATTGTGTCACCTCTGAACATGTTAATTTTTATTGTACACTAACCCTCTAATGAGTTGTTTCGAGTTTGGTGTGGAGGAAGTTTTCAAGGATCAAGAGAGGAGAATGATGCAATATGATCAAGGAGAGTGAAAGCTCTAAGCTTGGGGATGCCCCGGTGGTTCACCCCTGCATATTCTAAGAAGACTCAAGCATCTAAGCTTGGGGATGCCCAAGTCATCCCCTTCTTCATCGACAACATTATCAGGTTCCTCCCCTGAAACTATATTTTTATTTCATCACATCTTATGTACTTTGCTTGGAGCGTCGGTTTGTTTTTGTTTTTGTTTTGTTTGAATAAAATGGATCCTAGCATTCATTGTGTGGGAGAGAGACACGCTCCGCTGTTGCATATGGACAAATATGTCCTTAGGCTTTACTCATAGTATTCATGGCGAAGGTTGAATCTTCTTCGTTAAATTGTTATATGGTTGGAATCGGGAAATGCTACATGTAGTAATTCTAAAATGTCTTGAATAATTTGATACTTGGCAATTGTTGTGCTCATGTTTAAGCTCTTGCATCATATACTTTGCACCCATTAATGAAGAAATACATAGAGCTTGCTAAAATTTGGTTGCATATTTGGTCTCTCTAAAGTCTAGATAATTTCTAGTATTGAGTTTTGAACAACAAGGAAGATGATGTAGAGTCTTATAATGTTTACAATATGTCTTTTATGTGAGTTTTGCTGCACCGGTTCATCCTTGTGTTTGTTTCAAATAACCTTGCTAGCCTAAACGTTGTATCGAGAGTGAATACTTCTCATGCATCCAAAATCCTTGAGCCAACCACTATGCCATTTGTGTCCACCATACCTACCTACTACATGGTATTTCTCCGCCATTCCAAAGTAAATTGCTTGAGTGCTACCTTTAAAATTTCCATCATTCGCCTTT
Organism: Lolium rigidum; assembly: GCF_022539505.1. Lineage (NCBI taxonomy): Eukaryota > Viridiplantae > Streptophyta > Magnoliopsida > Poales > Poaceae > Lolium > Lolium rigidum. The sequence continues at coordinate 26,721,992 of NC_061511.1, forward strand.
GCAATATATAGCTCATGGGACAAATAGCCTAAAAACTCTTTATCTCTTATTAAGTTGCTTGTTGTGCGATAACCATGTTTCTGGGGACGCCATCAACTACTCTTTGTTGAATATCATGTGAGTTGCTATGCATGTCCGTCTTGTCTGAAGTAAGGGAGATTTACCACTTTAATGGTTAGAGCATGCATATTGTTAGAGAAGAACATTGGGCCGCTAACTAAAGCCATGAATCATGGTGGAAGTTTCAGTTTTGGACATATATCCTCAATCTCACACGAGAACACTAATTGTTGCTACATGCTTATGCATTAAAGAGGAGTCCATTATCTGTTATCCATGTTGTCCCGGTATGGATGTCTAAGTTGAGAATAATCAAAAGCGAGAAATCCGAAATGCGAGCTTTCTCCTTAGACCTTTGTACAGGCGGCATGGAGGTACCCCTTTGTGACACTTGGTTAAAACATGTGTATTGCGATGATCTCGGTAGTCCAAGCTAATTAGGACAATGTGCGGGCACTATTAGTATACTATGCACGAGGCTTGCAACTTGTAAGATATAATTTACATGATACATGTGCTTTATTACTACCATTGACAAAATTGTTTCATGTTTTCAAAATAAAAGCTCTAGCACAAATATAGCAATCGATGCTTTCCTCTTTGAAGGACCTTTCTTTTACTTTTATGTTGAGTCAGTTCACCTATTTCTCTCCACCTCAAGAAGCAAACACTTGTGTGAACTGTGCATTGATTCCTACATACTTGCATATTGCACTTGTTATATTACTCTATGTTGACAATTATCCATGAGATACACATGTTACAAGTTGAAAACAACCGCTGAAACTTAATCTTCCTTTGTGTTGCTTCAATACCTTTACTTTGATTTATTGCTTTATGAGTTAACTCTTATGCAAGACTTATTGATGCTTGTCTTTAAGTGCTATTCATGAAAAGTCTTTGCTTTATGATTCAGTTGTTTACTCATGTCATTACCATTGTTTTGATCGCTGCATTCATTACATATGTTTACAATAGTATGATCAAGGTTATGATGGCATGTCACTCCAGAAATTATCTGTGTTATCGTTTACCTGCTCGGGACGAGCAGGATCTAAGCTTGGGGATGCTGATACGTCTCCAACGTATCGATAATTTCTTATGTTCCATGCCACATTATTGATGATATCTACATGTTTTATACACATTATATGTCATATTTATGCATTTTCCGGCACTAACCTATTAACAAGATGCCGAAGAGCCAGTTGTTGTTTTCTACTGTTTTTGGTTTCAGAAATCCTAGTAAAGAAATATTCTCGGAATTGGACGAAATCAAAGCCCAGGGTCCTATTTTGCCACGAAGCTTCCAGAAGACCGAGGGAGAGTCGAAGTGGGGCCACGAGGTGGCGACACACCAGGGCGGCGCGGCCCAGGCCCTGGCCGCGCCGGCCTGTGGTGTGGGCCCCTCGTGACGCCCCTTTACCTGCCCTTCCGCCTACAAATAGCCTTCGTCGCGAAACCCCCGATGCCGAGAGCCACGATACGGAAAACCTTCCGGAGACGCCGCCGCCGCCAATCCCATCTCGGGGGATTCTGGAGATCACCTCCGGCACCCTGCCGGAGAGGGGAATCATCTCCCGGAGGACTCTTCACCGCCATGGTCGCCTCCGGAGTGATGAGTGAGTGGTTCACCCCTGGACTATGGGTCCATAGCAGTAGCTAGATGGTTGTCTTCCCCTCATGTGCTTCATTGTCGGATCTTGTGAGCTGCCTAACATGATCAACATCATCTATCTGTAATTCTATATGTTGTGTTTGTCGGGATCCGATGGATAGAGAATACTATGTTATGTTGATTATCAATCTATTACCTATGTGTTGTTTATGATCTTGCATGCTCTCCGTTATTAGTAGAGGCTCGGCCAAGTTTTTGCTCTTAACTCCAAGAGGGAGTATTTATGCTCGATAGTGGGTTCATGCCTCCATTAAATCTGGGACAGTGACAGAAAGTTCTAAGGTTGTGGATTTGCTGTTGCCACTATGGATAAAACATTGATGCTATGTCCGAGGATGTAGTTATTGATTACATTACGCACCATACTTAATGCAATTGTCCGTTGTTTTGCAACTTAATACTTGGAAGGGGTTCGGATGATAACCTGAAGGTGGACTTTTTAGGCATAGATGCATGTTGGATAGCGGTCTATGTACTTTGTCGTAATGCCCAATTAAATCTCACAATATTTATCATATCATGTATGTGCATTGTTATGCCCTCTCTATTTGTCAATTGCCCGACTGTAATTTGTTCACCCAACATGCTATTTATCTTATGGGAGAGACACCTCTAGTGAACTGTGGACCCCGGTCCATTCTTTAATACTGAAATACAAATCTGTTGCTATTGTTCTTTACTGTTCTTTGCAAACAATCATCATCCACACTGTACATCTAATCCTTTGTTACAGCAAGCCGGTGAGATTGACAACCTCGCTGTTTCGTTTGGGCAAAGTACTTTGGTTGTGTTGTGCAGGTTCCACGTTGGCGCCGGAATCTCTGGTGTTGCGCCGCACTACATCCTGCCGCCATCAACCTTCAACGTGCTTCTTGGCTCCTTCTGGTTCGATAAACCTTGGTTTCTTTCTGAGGGAAAACTTGCTGCTGTGGGCATCATACCTTCCTCTTGGGGTTCCCAACGAACGTGTGAGTTACACGCCATCAACGGGCGCGTTGGGTACTCGATAAAATGAGCTGGAATTTGATTCACGATATGTCCTGAAGCGGCACGTACTGAATTACGTCAGTATTCCAGGTTCGAGTCCAGGGACTTGAGCTTGAAGTAGGTTTATGCGGGTTTACCACGAGAGCAATTAACTGGTAGCTGACCCGTCAGATGAACCAGCCTCATTTACCATTATCCCTGTGCAAAATAGATATTGAGAAAAACACGAATGCGACTCGAAAGTCTTATTAAATAGATAGATGGTGGAGATTTTACTCGACTATATGATTCAAACAAATTCTCGGGAGCTACTGACATAGGTATGCCTACCAGGCATGCCGAATAAAGTACCCTGGGTCTACGGAAAGGCATGAAGCCCATGGATTCGAAGCTTTGGAGGCCCAGAAGGTAGAAGGCTTTCGAGTTAGGAAAGTATAGTTGTAATAGGAAACTTGTATCAATATAGGGAAAGCCCAATGCGGCTCGACAGTTTGTAACTTATACGACACGGAAAGGCCTTTGCTTTGCCTCCTATATAAAGGGGAAGCCGGGGGATAAAGAAAGGATCGAATCATTGTAACCCTAGCCACCATATTATTTAGTTGGGCACCTTTGTTCGGCTGAAACTTCGAGATGTACTTGCCCTCTACTTCTTACGAAACCCTAAGTCTACAACACGTAGGCATTGGCAAGTTAATCCCTTGTTAGTCGTTGTGTCCAAGTGCTTATCTCTGTGAGGATCCGTTGCAGCTGAAGGGTGCGGAGGTTGAGGGACTGTCCACAGGTGAGGTGTATCACCATGGGCGAAGACGCAACAAGAGGATGGCGGGTAGCTATCAGCGTGCCTCAACCAAGTCGTCTATGTGTCTCCATGAGAGGATCAAGGTCAAGTGCGAAGATGTGCAGTAAACCAGTGAAGGGGAATCTCTTTAATGAGGATCTATCTCTACATGAGGCTGAAGTGGATGGTGTATGTAATATCCCAGGTTTAGAGACGATCGAGGGGTAGAATTTAGAAAAGGGATGTGCATTGTATCGTAAAATCTGGGGAAATTTCGCGCTTTTAAAGAAAACTGCATCGAAGGGGGACAAGTTTCTCTCTCGACACCTTACAGGGTTAGGGTTTCGAGAGTGCGATAGACTTGGACCTAACTTCACTTATTTAGGGTTTTCGAGAAGAGAGGGGAATCGTGCATCTCAATTTAAGTTGCATGATTGAATTCAATTAAGTATGTGTGAATTTCAAAATTCAAACATCATTTGATCATGTCATAATTCAAATTGAGATCAATTATTAAATAAATAGATAAGTAAGTATATAAAATAATATAACAAAAATATAAAGCTCATTAAGGAAAACTTGAGCTTTATTGATTCACACACAAGATACATAGTCAATTACAATATCCAGATTGAATTATGGAAATTACAACACATTACAAAAATTGAATAAATGGAAAAAGAAAAAGGAAAATTACAAGCAAATGAAATGTTCTAAACTACACAAGTTGGTCTTCATGAAATTCTTGTTCAAGATGATATTGAACTTCTTCTGATCATTCATTGATCCCTGCACATAATCAAAAACAACAAAACAAAAATAAGGATTAAGCCAAGTGGTAAAACCACTTGGCAGGTTAGTCAAAGAAATGTGAGTGGTGGATAATACCACACCCTGCCTAGCTGATCCACTCACATGCACAAGTCCCAAACACACACACACAGGCAGCTCACACTGCATGTGTGCATGCTGAACAACACACAAGCACAGGGAGGAGTCACCAACTGCATACATCAATGCTGTCGACCATGGAGAGCAAGGGAGAACCATACATAAGCTTTTCACCAGTAAACCCTAACAGCTCCATCGACAGAAGATCAAAGGGTAAGAACACCAAGAACAGCTAGAACTGTTCAACCCATTCCATAAACCACCAGAAATCATCCAGAAACAGTTTTCACAAAGAACCGTTGACTGTTGATCAAGCACATGATGAAGTAGATCATCACAAGCCACCAGGAGGAGCAGGACAAGCACAAACCACAAATTCAGAAGCAAAACCTCTACATCAACAACCTTTCTAGGAGCTGGAGTGAGGTATACCAATATAAACATGAGCAAGCAACTGTTTTGCTCATAAATAAGCATATGCATCAATCACAGAAGCAAGAAAGGGTAGAAACCCTGTTTGTGTCATCATCTGGCTATCTAGCCATTTGGTGCAAGCAAACATAGGGAAAGCCAATAGGAAACCAACCCAAGGGAACACTGGATTATACCAAACCAGTGGTATAACCAAAGAAATCCAGCATGAATATGAGCCTATTTAGCTAGCCAACATCACCTAGCACCTATAACTAGTACACCATCAGACAGATAGAAAATACAGTGTCTATTCATGTTTGTCAACATCAAAAGCCACTTTAAATCCAATCATGGATCAAACAGATAGCATGTGAGAGCCACAGCAAGCCAACAGAGGTGGGAGCTACCTAAACAGCAAGGAATTGCTGTTGAGGCCACCTCAAGCACACAATTATTCCAAGTCACTAAGCCATGCACACTTATCATCACTCAGATGGGTTCAAAGAAGGGCTAGGGTACTCAACCTAGGGTTGGCATCCATCTAGCTCTACTAAATCCATTCATATGATTATTACTGCAAAGCAGTTCACATCAATTATCCATTCAACAAAGCAAGGCAATACAGATAAATGAATTACACAAGTAATCAATGCACCGGAACCTTGCATATGATCCAAGGGATCACTGCAAGCATCAGCAGATGCTTGAGAAAGTACAAACAAGTACCAGCATAGAATTGAGCACCACACAGACACAAGGAGAAGGCCCAGTGAGGCATACATTATAGATCAGAATCCAATCATCAAGCAACTGGAGATCATATGATCACCAGGGCTAAACAAGAGCATGCTAGAGCATGCTGAGGCATGCTAGACTCAAGCCTAGCACCAATAAATGGACCAATTATAGAAAATAGCCACAATTAAGCAACAATTATATCACAGATAATCAAATCAAGCATATTCAGAAGCAAACCATCCAGGGATGGAGCTATCTAGTAGCAATAATGCTCAACAGGGCATTTCTATGAATGATAGCACAAGGTTAGCACATCAGGAGCACTGGCACTTGCAGAATGCAAGAATTATTCATAATAATCAAGCCAGGGGCAAGGAAATGCACACACATGAGAGGCAGGGTACATATAGCAACAGCAGTAGCAACTTAACTGAGCATACACATCACAGTATGCTCATGAGCAAGAGCTCATGAGTTACAACAGCAAGGTATAGAGAAGAACAGCACACACACACAACAGCAGCATACGCACAGCAGCAGCATACGCACAACAGCAACACAAGCACTGTAGCCGCACAAGCACCGCAGCAGTGGTCGCAGGACCAAAGCAACATCACGGCATGATCTCTCCATGGGGAGGATTAGCCGCAGCTCAGGCAAGAAGAAGATGGAGTAAAGCTGAGAGGGAGAGAAGGAGGCGGTGGAGTACTTACAGGTGAAGCAGATCGAAGGACGCAGCCATGGCGGCCACGGCGGCACACGCCGGGGGCACGGCGGCGCCAGGCCAAGCCAGGCCAGGCACAGCCTCGCCGCAACACCGCACCACCATGGCGAGGGTCGCGGCTGCACCTCAGCCACGGAACGCCGGCGACCACCAGAGCGCCACGGTACCGTGCGGGTGCGCAGACGAATTGGGGGCAAGCAGAGGAGGCGATGAGGGCTAGATCGACGCGGAGCATCTGGTGCGCCGTCGAAAGGCGAATCTGGCGCACCTGATCTCGCCGGCGGGGATGGCCGGAGGCGGCCGGATAAATTCGGCGAAGGCGACAGCGACGCGAGTCGCCAGAGCTCGGGGAGGAGTTAGGGTTCTACGCGAGAGAGCGAGGAAGGGGACGAGTGAGTCCGACCGAGCCGGACAGGCGGCTCGGGTTCGACCTAACCGCTGGGCCACCCTGACAGGTGGGTCCAGGGGCAGAAGAGTCATTTCACATTTCCAATTAAACCAGAAACTTGGAAAATATATAGAAAATGATAAAGAGCTCTAAAAAAATAAATAAAAATATGAAAATCACTCAGCATAAAATTCTCTATCATAATAAAATATGAAATGGATTTTTTGAGACAATTCAAAATAAGGCATATTCAAATGCAAGGAATTAATCATTAAAAATTAAACCTTGTATTTTTAATGATAAAAACAAGTCCATAAATACTTTTGGACATTAAAAACACCTTGACAACATTTGAAGGTAGTATTTTTCCCTAAATAGAGTACCCCTAAATCATTCTTAGTAATTACTTCTTACATGAAATGATAAGCATCGAAAAGGGGGGGAAACAAACCCTAAAAATGGAAAGCATGTATAATTGCTTCTTTAACCATTGCCCTTATCGGACAATGATGCTATTTTTCAGCAACAGAGGACAAGGGCCAGTCCACACCTTCCAACTGCAACACTTTGCAGTCTTCAGGCAAGTTCATCACTTGCTCATGTCAATTGAGTATTTTTATCAAATTACTTACAAAGTACTTTGTTTAACACTTGTGCATAAAAAAGCAAAACCACTACTTTCATAACTATGAATATGACTATGTGGTTGGCAATGGAACCATGGAATGTGTTGACATGGTGGAGGTTCCATTGCAACGGTTTATATCCATCTAGGATTAAACCACAAATGTCGTCCAGTGATTCTTGTGCCGTAAAACTCGTGTTAACCATAAGATCTGGAGTGGGACGGAGTAGTCAATCGTATTTCCACCTCTTGTACATCAACGGATGCGCTTTACCGTAGTACACTTGTATTCCAAGGGGACAAGCGGTGAGGCTGGGGAGCCCTAAGTCCCCACGGCATTTTCCGTAGTACACTTGTAGCCCGAGGAGCAAGCGGTGAGGTTGGGGAACCCTAAGTCCCCACGGCATTGCGGTCTATGATGGGTTGCATCTACCGGCGAAAGAGTTTGGTTCGATCCCAGACTGTTGTCATGGTCGGGGGCTGTCCTTAATTGGTATAAGAGCACCGGCGAGGACCCAGGGTCGGGGAATGCAACAAAGGGTGGGTGTGCGAGGTAGCGGAGGAATATGATTGACTATGACCTTATACCGGGCCTCACACTAAAGGAAGTGTGGACGGGAAAGCTTCCCGGATGGCACCAAGGTTAAGATCTCTTATGGGTAAAGCAACACACCTCTGCAGAGTGTAATGAACCGTGACTTGTCACTCCCTGTTCTGGGATATGGAACCGCGAACGCTGCCGGAAAGGAACTCCATGAAGTTCTAGTAAACCGGTGAAGGCTGACGGACATAGTTCTTCTGAATAAAAGCAACCTCTTGAAGAAATGTTTATCAAAACCTGCATTGGTATTAGACTTTCTGGTCTGATATCGTAGCTAGTGCATTAAACACCTCTTTTCTATAATGAACTTGTTGAGTACGCTCGTACTCATACCACTCTTAAATCTCCTGCTTAGATTGTCTGAATCGACTTGAGGAGGACAACGACAACGCCGAAGTGTAACATCCTGGTCTTTACGGGATTTTTTTTCTTTTCTAAAACAAAGGATGTTGCAACGCGGTCAAATAAAACTAATATTTTATTTGGAGTTGTTAAAATTATTTCTGTGCAAGTAATTTAATATGAGAGAAGATTAATCTCTCTTAGCACTTTTATTTGGATATGCTTTTAGTTGACAATTCTTTTCCTATCTGGCTCTTTCTTAAAATCCCTTTGGATTTACCTATGGCCATGTACGTACACGCACAAGCACGTACACTGTCCTTGTTAAATCATTTGCCCATTCTTGTTTGCTTTTCTAGTCCGTCGCTCACACTCTCTCTATCTTCATATCATTTAATTTCCTTTACTTGGCTGCATGCATCGATACATGCTAGGCCTGTTACCTTGTCTTTTTTTTTTTTCTTTTCTGGCTGCACCACAACAATGCGCACATCTTGCTATCTTTCACATAAATGAGATCGGTACAACCTGCATTGCCAAGCAATCCGTCCCAGCATACTCAGCCCAACAGAAAACACTCGCTCGTTCCTTGCTCGCAGCCTCACACTGCTTCGTCTACGCACGCACACACGGCTACACGAGTTTGAGCTCAAACACGTTGAGTGACTCGTCCGTTCTGCACACAAAGCCCAGCAAAGAGAGACGTCCGCGCGTGAAGCTAAGCACTGCTCAGCTTCGGCATCCGAAACACACGTACATGAATGCTTGTGGAAACGCCAGCCATTAACGACTTCATAAACTGCCTCCTTCATCTCAGCCTTCAATCTCTCTTTATTCACATACTTAGAGCACCGTTCTCCTCTAATACAACCACAGACTAGCGTCTTGCTCTTCCCTTTGCATCCCACGCCACTGCCTCAGCTCCAAGTTCTCACACACCAAACCAATCTCGCGAGAGCGCCGTTAGTACGCCATTTGCGTTCCTGACGACTCGGGGCACGAAGGACGGAGCTGCTGCGCCAGGAGGATCACGGAAGGAAGGGAAGTTCATTCACGGAACCAGAAGGCCGAGCTGCTGACCATCGACGACACCCACGGCAACGTCCTCGACTTCGGCCACCGACTTCTATCATAAACTGCGCCGTGCTCACTGAGCTCCTTGGCAAATCCTTGCACGCACACACTTCTTATCTAGCAGCCTATCTCCTAGACATGATTTCCGGCCTTAGTTCTACAGTTTGTCGTGTCGCCGGTGAACCGAATGCCATTCGATGCCATCAGCGTTCTAGCACCTTGCACAACTCGAATCCACACAAGCCCAACATAGAAAGTGTGTCAAATACTCTTAGAAACTCAGTAGTGGTATTAGTTTTTGTAGTTGATGGGTGGTTTTCGAAATTATAGGAATGCATGCATGTATGTGTGGACTCTTCATACGTTTTTGTTGTTTAGATGGTAGTGTGCAACTTGCTAGATTCTTGGTAGAATTTCCAACGCTTCTCTATTGGATGCATGTCATTGTTACTTGCTTATGGATGTCTTGTTTGATCATAGTACTTACAAATAATTTCACATGTTGACTATAGGTATACGTGTAATCCTATTTTATCAAATGTACTGTTAGTGCTGCTAGCTAATTCTCCGTGACAGCCTAGTTTGATCATAGTCTGTACATTGATGTACAAGGCATGCTTAGTTCTAGGTGCAATTTGCTAGATATAATTATTTCTTTACCGTGTATCTTTTCTAGTCCTAATTAGCTAGTACTCTTTAGTATATTTTAGAATTATTTCAGATCGGTGGGTTATGACTAAATAGCGTTTGAGCTGGTGTTGTTAGAATTGTATTTTATTTATAATAGATATTGATTATTTTCTTAGAATGTTATTATTTATTTTAACTTATGATCCAATATCATGTTAGGCTGTTTGATTGTTTGGTTGCCTTTGTTTATATTTGGTAGACGACATCTTGCCATGTTTTAGTTCCATCCATGTTTTATTTCTAGCTAGTTATACTTGTTAGTCATGGATGATCAACCCCTCTGGTATATGCATGTCTTGACCCATGTTTAGTATTCTTATAGAAGTTTGTACTATTATATTCATGTCATCAATAGTTGCGAGGTATGCATGCTTATCCTACTAGCGTTCTATGTTATAATCCATGCTTAGTATTTCATGCCATATATTGATACTATTATATTTGTGACATGAATTGTTCTTGTTAGGATCTTATATCATGTGATCGTATAATATGCTTGATTGCATATATTTTAGTTGATTATTATTGTACTAGTGCGCGTGTTCATGCTTGGTCTATATTATCGTTATATATGTTGTACATTAGATACGCCATTGCTCAATTATTTGTGTTATTATATACATACATGGCAGCTTATTTACATGTTAGTAACAAGATTTATAGTAAGGTTCCTTCATGTATGATAGCATACATTTACTTATCGAATAGATAATAACCTGTCTTGCGCTTGTTTACCGATATATAGATTTATTTGTTGTCTCGTACATGTATGTTAGCTTATGAGATGTTTGTTAGATTTTGTGGTAGACCTATAATGATTTGGCTAGTTGTGTTTCATGTTATTAGTATTTTAATTGCGTTACCCCTTTGTATTGCGGTGAACATATATGGCTCACTAACGTGATACAATTCATAGTATTAGCTTTAGCTTGAATTTCTTGTTGTTTTATGATGTATGTCTATCTTAGCCTTTGTCTTGCTTATATGTTTGTGATGGCATGTTAGATAATCTTTGCTATTATTTATATCACTAGTAGGCATGATAGGTATTGTTTGATTATAGAAAACTAGTATGGTATGGTTTATTTGTATGTCTTACTTACAAGTTTCCTAGTTGTCTAGTTATGCAATATTGTGTAGTGTGGATTCACTATGTAACGTGACGGTTACCAACTATACAATAGATCATCGATATGCAGTTACCTAGTTATAACAAGCATCCGTTTACATCTTATCGTAGATCTCTATCCCGATAATCTATCCTAGCATCAGACCCATGCTATTTGATTCTTATTCGAGTTACACAACTCACTTTCTCAATTCCATCCAAGTTGTCACATCCTATTCGACACCTATCCACCCATTCATTCTTATTTGTATTTCATTTTCCTTTTGGTGATTATTGTTTTGGTATTTATTTGGATGCTATTTTCTACCGTTACGACGAGTAGGGAGTGGCGAGGTTGGGCGTGGACATAATCAGGTTATTGAGAAAGACGAAGGATTCATCGACGAAGGCATGCCCTCTCATCATATTTTATCCCAGTTTTACAAACTGCATGCTATTTTATGTTTTACAAATATATGCTATTTTATTACAGTAGCTAGCGTGTCGATTGACACACCAACCCTGATTCGCTTGTCGCCTTTTACTTGATACCCTGAGTAGAGATTATATAATAATCATGATAGAGTAGAGATGCTTAGCATGCTAAATAATCATTAGGATACTTCCTATTGCCTCTTTGGAGGAATTGATCGACCTTCGGGTCAAACATACCCTTTTGAAAGTTGTTGAGCTCGTTGAGCTAGGCTGATTAGCCGTTGTTGCTTCCTCTACTCTCTCTCTTCTACTCTGGGTGAAACTTACCATCTAAATATGGCGCGGGCGACAGCTGAATCCAATGTTGAAGGAGCGATTGCCTGCCCTTCACAAGTTGGAGGGAGCAATCCGTCGTTCGTGTCGCTTAAGGGTCCTAATAAGTCTTGGATTTGAAGACTGTGACAACCGTACAACCACATGCTATATGGGCACTGGCCTGGTTAAGTAAGTTAGTAAGCCTTAGGTGTTGATGTCGCCGTACCGCAGATGAGGTGGCTGCCTACGGGAGAACCTTCGGCACGAGATGGGGGGACCGGTTTGAGGACGTACTCTCACTACCATGCGCCAGACCCGGTGGGCATGTCACATCTTTGGGGGATCTAGCTAAAAGACCTTGTCACGATCCCTCTGCCGGTACACCAATTGGTGTGTACTAAATCAGCGACGGCTGGTGGACAACAAGACAGGGTTGTGTCGTGTGGGCAAAGTGTACAACCTCTGCAGAGTTAAAACTATTCGAATAGCCGTGTCCACGGTCATGGACGACCACATGAATCCTTCTTGACATACGGGAACCTGTCTTGCTATTTCCCTCTTTGCCTCTCTCTTTTTCCTTTCCTCCTTTCCCCTGGAATCTGAATCCTACGGAATACTTGAGTTGTCGAGGACAACCACATTGAGAAATATTACACTCATTATAAAACATGTTTTCGTCTAAAACTGCTTTTATCAAATATATTGCAAATAAAAATGGATTTTATGCAAAAGAACCTACAGCCTTCCTTTGAAACCTCATGTAGATATATTAGGTCTTGCATCGAGGGGGCATGTTGAGTACGAAATGTACTCATGGAAAAAACTTTTGTTGATATTCAGAGTACTACAAAGACAAGGAAGACTACAACAACTACGATGACATTGAAGAGTGAGGCCTCGTGGACTACATCAACTGCTTATGGCTGAGATGGAGTCACTTCGCGTTTTATTTATCCGCTGTGCTTTCCGATTGTAATGAATGTCACACTATGTGGCTATTCAAACTTTGCAATTAATATTTTGTACGTCTGTAATGATATACATTTCGCTGTGTCGTCAACATTGATCTTGGGATTGACGAGTAACACAGGAGGGTCGGAAAGTTAAGTTCCGGTTCTCACAGAAGTGGTATAAGAGTCGGGTTAAGACATCTGCTATGAGGAACCAGACCTCTCTGGAGGTGTAGAAGGAGTTGATTACCTCATCGTCTACGGAACCGGGGAGGGTTCCGGAGGAGAACAAGCGTAGACCTATCGGATAGTAGTAGTAGCCGATCAGTACAAACACTTAGTACTTAACTGCTCAATGAGAATAAATGTATAACTTAGTAAGACTTCTATATTGTAAGTTGAGCCGGCTTCACCTCGAACCCAGGAGTAGCCCTCTTAGGACCCAAGAGGAACTCCCAGATGACATGTATATATGGCTTGTAATAATAAATGAATGAGTTATGGACCTGCTATGTTCTGTTGTACTACTCTGAGGGATGTAATATTTGCGGATTGGTACTTCGCGAATGTTATATCAACGACTGGCATACTACAACATGCAGTGGTATGCAGGGTCACCACAGTGTAGTCCACGAGGTAGTTGACATGTATTGCGCTAGGGTGGACGGTGTGTTCCACGATTGCTAGCGTGGCTAGATAGTTCGGATCATGCTTGAGTTGTTTCGTAAATTCGCCGAGTTAAATTTGGGTAGAGCTAATTAAACTTGTCGTGGAGCGAGACCTAGACAAAACGAATATGTGTAAGAAGTCAAAATCAGAGAAGCACATAAAATAAAGAGTCAAGATTAGGAAGAGATTGTTGGCAATAATCCCATAATCTTTCCTTGATTGAAGTTAGTCGTGTCCTAGTTTAATCAGGTTGTTAATTAGGGAAGGCTTCGTGTTTCAAGTGCATGGCTGCCATCTAGGTGGTCACGTGGAGTTGGTCATCTTGGGTGTCCATATTTAGCTAGGAGACTATGCGTGACTCGGTTTGCTAGCTTGTGTACGTTTAGGAAAGAGTGAGTTCGTGTCGTACTAGGTTAGGTTTATATAGTAGCCAGGCGTGTATATATATACACATCAAGGCTCCGTTTGAAATAAACAGAAAAAGGAGGACATGATACGATGTCCTGGCCACGAGTTATATGCGTGGTGTGTTTCATCGTTTCATGTGATTGATCTGTGGGCAAATCCCAACACGTTGAGCGCGCACTCTATAAATTAAGCGCGCTTGCTGCCAACCGCCACCGTTTCAGTGCACCATTTACTCTTCCTCGACACGTGTTGCCCACCGCTTCGCGGTGACGCCCACCGCTTCACCTCGCAGTGCCGCCAGCGCCATGCCTCTGCGCGCGAACCAGACGGGCTTCACCGGCGTGAGCTTGCGCCCGAGTCGGAAGGTTCTATGCGGAGATCTGCGATGCATCGTCCTCAAGATATTCGACACGACGGAGCTCAGCGCGCGCGTACACTGCCGCGTGGCGGCTTGGGCACCCGGCCACCATCTTCAACTTCCGCGACTGTCGTACCCTCGCGGAAGCGGAGTTCATGGCCGGTGTTTCCATGAACCACATCAACAATGAGCAGCGCCGTCACCACCGCCAGTGTCTCAGCATAGTAGAGGTAGACGAACATGCCATGGAAGTGTGGTGCCAAGCCTTCCTGCAGGACGCCCTGGACAAGGAGGCCTTCTACACGCAGAAGAGGGCCGAACGTGAGGCGGAGATGGCGGTAAAAAAGGCGCTGAAGATGGAGGTCCGCTGAAAGAAGGTGTTCATCGGGTCGCAGAGGGAGGGGCCCTGCATGATCAACGACAACAACGAGCGTTGGCTGGATGAATTCCTGACCACCCATCGGCATCATCGGCCTCCGAAGAAGATGTCGATTTCTAGATTATCGCCGCGAAAATAAAAATGTTTAGCTTTTCTAGTTTATTCTATGCACTAGTTTATTTTCTGCACTAGACGTTTATGCTAAATTTAATCCATAATATAAATGTTGTATGCTAAATTATGTTTAGCGCGCAGGATTTTAGAACTCCTGCTGGGGTGATTTGCCTACTTTGGTGCACCATATGCAGAGGAAAACATATCTTCGTGCACCATATGTCGACGGAGGAAAACAGATCTTCCTGCACCATATGCAGATGGCGCGCGCTGCAAAGTGATTTCAGCGTCCCATCACTTTGGGTAAGAAGTTCAAAGCATAGATAGATATATCATTTAATATCTCAATATTGAATGTCTACTCCATGATCATTAAGGAATTACCTCGACCATTAATATGTTCAATTGAAGCATTTTGATAAACTTATTTACTATCATAGTAAATGAGTTGCATGATCATCTCATGCGGGGCTAGACTCCCCATCAAAGGAATTCACTAAACTCAATTAGATGAGAGAAATTGGATAAATATCTATTCCTCTTTAAATATCCACCAACAAGATATTTGTTGTATAAACACAATGTCAATAGGTTCTCATTCACTTTGAGAATTTCTAGTCCATTGTAGTTATTCAGTTCGGTTGTCCATAAAATCAGCACCAAGTTTATATTTTGCGATTAGGTAGTTTCAAATATATGCCCGATTCAAATACCTCGATGCACTTTACATTCTACTTTGATGGTAATGTAAGAACATTAGTATGGTCCTTATTTTAGGCTATATGATGTATTCTTATAAACAATCATAAGATACACCCTACGGGTGATATATAGCACTACCTGAAATTCAACTATTACTCTAATACTAAGAATCTCAATGGTATTGAAAAGAACCACGAGAAATCGATGTAAAGTGGAGGTAAAAATAACAAGCAGAAACAAAGTGTACCTTATTAAAAGGGATAAGATAACTATCAAGTTTATCAAATTTATTGTATGAATCATCATACATATGCATTTCCAATTCCCAAATCATTGGTTGGAAAAACAGGCTTCGGGTGAGCCCCATAAGTCGCGACGCTGCAGGAACCGCGACTAATGGTACCTTTAGTCGCGGTTCGGGAGGCGAACCGCGACCAAAGGCCTGGGCCCAGGGCGCTCGGTGGCCAGCCGGTGCACGTGGGGGCTTTAGTCGCGGTTGGCCAGGCCAACCGCGACTAAAGGTGCCCGAAGGCCTTTAGTCGCGGTTGGCCAGGCCAACCGGGACTAAAGCCCCTCCCCTATATATACCCACCCAGCAGCCAACACTTAGCCATTTGGTGCCATTCTCTTCACAAGCTTCACAAGTGGGTGTTAGGTTTGCTTTTGGTTCCTCTTATGCACATAAGGTGTTTGATGAAATGCCCCAAGAGCATGAAACAAACATGATATGAAGTGTTGGAGCCACACTTGAGCTTTCTCATTTATTTTTTCCTCCTCGATCGCGGTTAGCAACTTGAACCTTTGATGTGTCGTTGATAAAATGTGCATGTGTGTGTAGTTCATTGTTTAATTTATATTGTTTGTAGCTAGTTAGTTTAACAAATGCATGATGGTTAATTATATATTTTATATTATAATAATGCAGATGAATCGACAATGGATGTACGGTAACCGACTCTCCGGCGAGTTCGGTGCGGGTTTGAAAGATTTCCTCGTAGTGGCCAATGCGAACAAGCAGGGGGGTTTTGTTATCTGTCCATGTGTTAAATGTAAGAATCGGAATGGTTACTCTTCCTCAAGAGATGTTCACATGCACCCGCTTCGGCACGGTTTCATGCCAAGCTATAATTGTTGGACCAAGCATGGAGAAAGAGGGGTTATAATGGAAGAAGATGAAGAAGGGGATGATTTCAATGATGAAAGCTATCTTGCTCATTTCGGTGATACTTTCATGGAGGATGCTGAAGGTGAAGGGGAAGGTGAAGGGGAAGGTGAAGAAGAGGCACGTGATGATCCCGTTGATGATCTTGGTCGGACCATTGCTGATGCACGGAGACGCTGCGAAACTGAAAAAGAGAGGGAGAATTTGGATCGCATGTTAGAGGATCACAGGAAGGCGCTGTACCCCGGATGCGATGATGGTCTGAAAAAGCTGGGCTGCACACTGGATTTGCTGAGATGGAAGGCACAGGCAGGTGTAGCTGATTCGGCATTTGAAAACTTGATGAAAATGTTGAAGAATATGTTTCCAAAGAATAACGAGTTGCCCGCCACTACGTACGAAGCAAAGAAGGTTGTCTGCCCTCTAGGTTTAGAGGTTCTGAAGATACATGCATGCATCAACGACTGCATCCTCTACCGCGGTGAATACGAGAATTTGAATGAATGCCCGGTATGCACTGCATTGCATTATAAGATCAGAGGCGATGACCCTGGTGACGATGTTGAGGGCCAGAAACCCAGGAAGAGGGTTCCCGCCAAGGTGATGTGGTATGCTCCTATAATACCACGGTTGAAACGTCTGTTCGGGAACAAAGAGCATGCCAAGTTGTTGCGATGGCACAAAGAGGACCGTAAGTCGGACGGGGAGTTGAGACACCCCGCAGATGGAACGCAATGGAGAAAGATCGACGAGAGAGTTCAAAGATTTTGCAGCTGACGCAAGGAACATAAGATTTGGTCTAAGTACGGATGGCATGAATCCTTTTGGCGAGCGAGCTCCAGCCATAGCACCTGGCCCGTGACTCTATGCATCTACAACCTTCCTCCTTGGTTGTGCATGAAGCGGAAGTTCATTATGATGCCAGTGCTCATCCATGGTCCGAAGCAACCCGGCAACGACATCGATGTGTACCTAAGGCCATTAGTTGATGAACTTTTACAGCTGTGGGGCAGACCTGGTGTCCGTGTGTGGGATGAGCACAAAGAAGAGGAATTTGACCTACGAGCGTTGCTTTTCGTAACCATCAACGATTGGCCTGCTCTTAGTAACCTTTCGGGACTGTCAAATAAGGGATACAATGCATGCACGCACTGCTTACATGAGACCGAAAGTGTACATTTGCCAAATTGTAAGAAGAACGTGTACCTTGGGCATCGTCGATTTCTTCCGAAAGGTCATCCGAGTAAGAAAGAAAGGCAAGCATTACAACGGCAAGGCAGATCACCGGCCGAAGCCTGCGGAACACACTCGGTGCTGAGGTATTTGATATGGTCAAGGGTTTGAAAGTCATCTTTGGAAAGGGTCCTGGCGGACAATCGGTTCCGAAGGGAGCCGACGGGCACGTAGCCATGTGGAAGAAGAAATCTATATTCCGGGAGCTAGAATATTGGAAAGTCCTAGAAGTCCGCTCCGCAATCGACGTGATGCACGTTACGAAGAATATTTGCGTGAACATCCTAAGCTTCTTGGGCGTGTATGGGAAGTCAAATGATACAAAGGAAGCACGACAGGACCAGGCAAAGTTTGAAAGACCCCGATGACCTGCATCCGGAACGGTTTCAAGGTCGTGCCGGCTACGCTCCGACCAAAGAAGAGAAGGTCATCTTTTTTGAATGCCGAGCGAGTATGAAGGTCCCGTCAGGATTCTCGTCCAATATAAAGGGAATAATAAACATGGCGGAGAAAAAGTTCCAAAACCTGAAGTCTCACGACCGCCACGTGATTATGACGCAATTGCTTCCGATTGCTTTGAGGGGGCTCTGCCGGAAAATGTTCGAGTAGCCATTGTGAAGCTATGTGCATTCCTCAATGCAATCTCTCGGAAGGTAATCAATCCAGAAGTTCTACCACGGTTACGAACGATGTGATCCAATGTCTTGTCAGTTTCGAGTTGGTGTTCCCGCCATCCTTCTTCAATATTATGACGCACCTCCTGGCACCTAGTCGATGAGATTTCCATTCTCGGTCCTGTATTTCTACACAATATGTTCCCCTTCGAGAGGTTCATGGGAGTATTAAAGAAATATGTTCGTAACCGTGCTAGGCCAGAAGGAAGCATCGCCAAGGGCTATGGAAATGAGGAGGTAATTGAGTTTTGTGTTGACTTTGTTCCCGACCTTAAGCCGATTGGTCTTCCTCAATCGCGGCACGAGGGGAGACTAAGTGGAAAAGGCACGATCGGAAGGAAATCAATGATATGTATGGACGGCCATTCTCCGACCGAAGCACACCACACGGTTCCGACCAATTCCAGCTTGGTGGCTCCGTACTTTGAGAAACACAAGAATATTTTACGCTCGGACAACCCTGGGAAGCCTGAATCCTGGATTAGGAAGGCCCACATGGAGACTTTCGGCAGTTGGTTGAGAAAACATTTAATGAGTGACAATAAGGTTGTAGATCAGCTGTACATGTTGGCCAAGACACCATCTTCGACTATAACGACTTTCCAAGGGTACGAGATAAATGGGAATACATTTTACACGATCGCCCAAGATAAAAAGAGCACCAACCAAAACAGTGGTGTCCGCTTTGATGCAGCAACCGAGAATGGGCAAAAGGTCACATATTATGGTTACATAGAGGAGATATGGGAACTTGACTATGGACCCTCCTTTAGGGTCCCTTTGTTCCGGTGCAAATGGTTCAAGCTAACAGGAGGTGGGGTAAAGGTGGACCAGCAATACGGAATGACAATGGTGGATTTCAACAATCTTGGTTACCTTGACGAACCATTCGTCCTAGCGAAAGATGTCGCTCAGGTTTTCTATGTGAAGGACATGAGTAGCAAACCGAGGAAACGAAAAGATAAGAAAACGATCAGTACATCATGCGATGATCCAAAGCGCCACATTGTTCTTTTAGGGAAAAGAAACATCGTGGGAGTGGAGGACAAGACAGACATGTCAGAAGATTATAATATGTTTGCTGAAATTCCGCCCTTCAAAGTGAACACCGACCCAAGCATTAAGTTAAATGATGAGGATGCTCCATGGATACGGCACAATCGTAAGCAAGCAGGGACACAAGGGAAGAAATGATGTGTAATAATTTATTGTACCAAACTTTGTTGAATGAATCATGTGAATTATATTATCCGTGATGTGTTTGGTGTCCATTTTCGAATGATTCAATTGACTCGAGATAGCACTGATGATACATGAAATTTGGAGTGACTAAGTCATACTCCTGCATACATGAAATTTGGAGTGACTAAGTCATACTCCTGCATATAGGAAATTTGGAGTGACTAAGTCATACTCCCGCATACATGAAATTTGGAGTGATTTAGTCATACTCCTGCCTAGGCGTATAATATGCATACTCGTAGTCTTCATAGCCACCGCCGTTGTACTGGTAGTCGTCGCCTTCTAAGTTGCCGGCGTCGTCGTCGCTGCTGTTGTCGTCGCTGTCGTCGGGCGGCGCTCGTGGCTCGAACTGAGGGTAGCGCAGGCGGGGGATATCGCCGGCCGTGATGTAGTCCATGACGCTCTGCAGAGTCCGGCCGTACCACCATAGCCGACGGCCGGCCTCGTGGAAGTTTCCAGGAGGCAGACCGTCCTCCTCATACCTGGCGAGCGCCCTCTCACGCCGATTGATGAAGAAGGCGTCCCAAGTATGCTGGTTATCGGGATGCCGGCGGGGATTCATCCGCTGCTCCGGCGTGAGGTCGAGGTAGTAGTGGTTCGTGATGGCCGCCCGGCGCGCGGTACCCTGAGGGACGGGAGGGACCGGCACGCCGCCGGCGCTTAGGCTCCAGCCGGCAGGGACGCGGTAGCCCGGAGGGCAAGGGTAGTTCGAGGCGCAAAGCTCCTCCACCTGCTGGTAGGTTAGAGTGGGTGCGGTGGAAGCCATGAGAGAGTGATGAGAGATTGTAGAGATGTGATGCTGGCCAAGCCGGGCTACCTATATGTAGTGACAAATGGCGGGAAAAATGGGAGCGGGAAGACGAGGAGGCGGGAAGAAAGAGGCGGGGAGAAAGTAGCGGGAAGAAATTGGCGGGAAAAAATTGGCGGGAAGAAAGAGGCCGGAAGAAATTGGCGGGAAACAATTGGCGGGAAGAAAGAGGCGGGAAGACAGGGAAGAAATGGCGGGAAGACGAGGAGGGAAGAGGGGGTCGGCGGAAAGAGGCGGGAAGAGGGGGCCAACGAACTTTTGGATTGAATTAGTTTTATTTTTATGAATTTTTGATATTTTGTATTTTTAAATTTTTGAATTGAATTAGTTTTATTTTTCTGAATTTTTTGATATATTATTTGTATTTTTAAGATTTTGAATTGAATTAGTTTTATTTTCATGAATTTTTTGATATATTATTTGTATTTTTAAGATTTTGAATTGAATTAGTTTTATTTTTCTGATTTTTTTGATATATTATTTGTATTTTTAAGAATTTGAATTGAATTAGTTTTATTTTTCTGATTTTTTTGATATATTATTTGTATTTTTAAGAATTTGAATTGAATTAGTTTTATTTTTCTGAATTTTTTGATATATTATTTGTATTTTATGATTCTGAAATGAATTAGTTTTATTTTCTGAATTGAAAAAGAAAAGTAATTTGAAAAAAGACCTTTAGTCGCGGTTGGCCTCGCCAACCGCGACTAAAGGGTCCTTCAGCGCGGGAACGAAAAACCCGGCGAAAAACCCTTTAGTCGCGGTTGGTCTGGCCAACCGCGACTAAAGGGTACCCTTTAGTCGCGGGTCGCGTCCCCAACCGCGACTAAAGGGTCCTCCCTATAAAAGGTCGCGGCGCGAACGGCCCGCTCATCTTCTTCCTCCGCCGAACAGAACGCCCAGAGACGAACCGACGAAGACGACGCGCCCAGACGCCGTCAGGCTGCCCAGACGCGCCCTCGCCGACCGCCGACCGCCGACCGCCGACACCGCCGCCCCCGCCGAACTCGCCGTACGTCGCCGCGCCGTCGGCCGCCGCCTCTCCTTCTCTTCTTTCCCGCGCGCGCGTCGCGCGCTGCTCCGGATCCGAAACCGCCGCCGGCCGCTGTGCCACACCCGCCCCGACGTGCCGCCCCCGGCCCACTCCTCCCTCTCGCCCACGGCGCCGCCGCCGCCGCCTAGCTCGCTCGCCCGCCGGCGCCGGCGCGCCTGCCGCGCGCGCACGCACGCGCCCCTCTCTCAGTTGACAGAGAGATCGTGCAGTGGGGCGCCGGCCGCTTTTTTTTTTAGTTTTTTAGTTTTTTTTTTCATTTTAACTAGTTAATTAGTTTTAGAAAACGGTAAAATTTGATAATTAACAAAAAAGTAAAACTTGACAAAAAAGTAAAACTTGACAAAAAAGTTAAAAGTTAAAAAAAGTAAACTTAATTGACATGCCCGCGCGTATACGGAGAGGGGGGAGCGAGGGGGGCGGCGATGCGCCGCCCCCCTCGCCGCCCCCTCCGTATATGTGCGGGCTTTTTTTTTGTTTCGCAGCGACGGGGCGGCCCTCTCTCTCTCACCGTGCCGGCCGCCCCCCTTTCGCCACCGCCACCGCCGCCCCCCTTTCGCCACGCCACCGTGCCGGTCTCTCTCTCACCGTCCGTGCTCCTTGCCGCCCTCCTCCTCTCCCCTTCCCGCGCGCCGCCGGCCGGCCTCTCTCTCTCACCGCGCCGGCCGGCCGTACTTAACAAAATTTAGACTTAATGATCAAAATTTTACTTAAGAAAAATTAGACTTAATGATCAAAATTTTAACTTAAGAAAAATTAGACTTAATGATCAAAATTTTAACTTAACATTTTATTTGGTATCGAGAGGGGGCGGCGAGGGTTATGTGTCCTCGGCACCGCCACCGCCCTCTCGGTCACCGCCACACCGGTCTCTCGGTCACGCGGTCGATCGTCCGCATATACACATCTAATACACGCGTCCCCCTCTCGCCTCCCTCGTCGCCCTCTCTCTTTATATGTAGAAGAGATGTGATAATGCTGGCATATACACAATTAATTTGTTTTGACTACATGTTTTCGGGACCGACATATGGCGGACGATAGAGCTGACCCGATTCCGGACAACTATGATCCGGACGCCGAAGACCATATGTTCGGCATCATAAAAGGCGATATTCCATTTGTGCCGACCGGAGAAGAAGAAGATGATATCTCTTCTTATCTGAACCTTGAGTGTGAAGATGAAGGGCGCCGTCAGCAAGATGATGCCGAAGAAACGTCGATAAACGACGATCTTCAATTGGAAGTAGCAACCACCTCCGGCGCCGAGGTATATATATATACATATTGAGCGTCTGGTGATACAACTAACTGATTTGGATAAATGTGTGTGTACTAACGCGCGCGACTCTCTTTCTTATTTTAGCCCTCGGCCGGATCGTCGAAAAAATCGAGTACGTCGTCAAAGCGTGGCGCAACCAAGACGATGAAAGCAGGAGAAACATGCACCATCGATGTTGTCGACGAAGCAACCGGCAGGCCGCCGGAGCCCAGCAAGAACGCCACCAAGTTTGTCAGCCAATGCGGAGCCGTTGTTAGAGACAACGTCTCGATCACCCGCCAGGAGTGGAATGAGCCAAAGAAGGCCCGTGTTGGTTTCACTTTTGTCGATAAGAGAGAAAAAAAAGATTGCTTCAACAAGCTTATGGAACATTTCGTTCTACCTCCGGAATACCGCAAATACGATGAGGAGGGTAACAAGATTGCGGAAAACAAGAAGAGGCGCAAGCTAGTCAAACAGTTCGCTCTTTCTAGGATGGCCAACGCATTCCGGAAATACAAGCAAAATCTAGCCCATGACTTTGTCAACCAGGGCAAGACTCCGGATTTCAAAGGACAATATGAGAAACTGCAACATGATTGGCCAGAATTTTTGAAGCAAAAGAAATCGGAGCAGTTCCTTGAACTATCGAAAAAAATAAGGAAAATGCGGCCAAGAAGGAGTACAATCATAAAATGGGGCCAGGAGGGTATCGCTTTTGGCAGCCTAGGTGGGAGAAGATGGAGAACGAGCTGAGGGCGCGAGGAATCCGTCTAGGTACGGAGGGATGGGACCCAAGGGCCAAAAGCTGGTGGTACGGGCATGGGGGATCGCTGAACCCGGAGACGAGGGAGTGTGTTTACCAGGGCAAAATAATTACACCCACCAAAAAGCTTATTGAGGCAATGAGGGATGCTCAAGAGGGGAAGATCAAGTTCAACGGAGAGAACGACGCCCCGACAAAAGCCCTCGGGAATCCCGAACACGGAGGACGTGTACGAGGCATGGGGCCCATTCCGTGGAAAATAGGGTTCCCCGTAACGATGACCCGTACGGTTACAGAAGCCGTAAGAGAAAGATGGATCGGGAAAAAGATGTTGTGGCGCAGTTGGTAACGGAAATGGATGTGATGAAGAAAACCGTGAGTGTACTAGTAGCCGAAAGAGAGGCAGCTCGGGCGCAGCATGAAGATCATCCAATGGATCTCGGAAGCCAGCAGCGGAGAAGAAGCAGCGTGGCTTCCACGGAGGCCTCACCGGCTGGTGCACCGACGATAGAAATTACTGCACCGGAGCCTGCGGTGGTCGAAATTACTGCACCGGAGCCTCCTCGCTACCCCGTGGACGATATAAAGGAGATGAAAGCATGTCATCTGTATTATCCTATCGGGAACATGTCCATGAAGGTAGCCATCGGCAGTGCTTTACCACTGGAGCACTCCACCACAACAACCCCATTCAAGATGGCTATGCTCGTGTGACGGTGGAGGAGATAGTCCAAGGGTTTGAGGACCTGGACATTGACATTGCTACACCTGAAGGGGTGAAAAGACTTGGAGATGTCAAGCGCCAGTTCATTCTATGGCAGAAGAAATTTATCAAGTTTCCGGGCGAGGCGCCAACAAGTCCACCCCCGTACGGTGGTGGTGGTGGCGGTGGCGGTGACGGTGGCGGTGGCGGTGGCGGTGACGGTGGCGGTGGCGGTGACGGTGGCGGTGGTGCTTCACCTAATACACCTCATTCACGTCGGCCGACGCCGCCCCCGGTCCTCGTCCGGCGGGTGATCGGACACCGGTACCGCCCCCCAATCCACCTCCGGCGAAGAAGCGAGAAGCGGTCCCGGGTTATTAACCCGGACCCTTACGTACCTAAGAAAACAAAGGTACCGGAGGTATCACCGAAGCCTCTCCCCACGAGGCCTTGGGAAAGTAGTGCCGAGGAAGTCGAGGCGGGCGCGGCTGCTGATTTAGAGAAATGGAAGGCGAGCGTCAAGAAGAAAATAGAGGGCGAGCCCAAGCCGGTATATTCGACAAGGAAAAGCAGTGGGCTAAGTCATTTTTGAACACACCGTCCCAAGCCGCGAAGAATCTGCCTGACGACTATTTACGTGAACTTCGTAGGCAAGCACTCGCGTTCAAGAGGAACCAAGAGGCGGAGAAGAAAGCCTTGGAGGACGAGGCCGAGACAAAATTAGAAAGGGGGAAAGAAGTTGCCCAGCTCGGGGAACAAAGTAAACAATCGATCGCCCCGCTCATAGTGCAAGCCGCCGGTCCGGATGCCCCCGATATCATAGCAGCTGCGGCAGCGACATGGATTGACCGTAACGAGTGCCGGAGAACAAGCGGCCGACTTAGGTATCACTCTTCGTGCACTCGTTAGGCCTTGATGAGGCGCCAATGAAGGACGTAGTATTTACATATGTGAAGAATGGCCCTCTCATCGAGCCTGCGCAGGAAGAGGATCTACCTCGACAAATGAAAGGTCCGCTAAATTGGTACAAGGGTTACATAAAACATGAAGACGCCAAAGACTATATCTATGCGGAAGTTAAATATGAGCATCACTTCAAACGTTACTTGGGTACAAATTCCTCTCGAGTGAATTGTTCCAGCTGTTCAATCTGCGCGACCTCGACAAATCTATCATCGGTTGCTACGTTCGTAAGTGATTTATTAATTTCTACCCCATCTCGTTCATTGCCTCGCACTATATATATATATATATATTGTCCTAACTATCTTGTTGTGTACGCTATTATGCAGAATGAAGAAGCGGGAAATGCGAATAAGGAACATCCATGATGTTGGGTTCATTGACCCACACATCGTTAATTCATATGTGTTAGAACACCACCCCGCCGACGTGGAGGAAGACCTGTGGCGATTTATTAGAAAACAGCAACAGAAAAGTGATATTCTATTTCCTTACCATTTTGGGTGAGTGTTTCGTCTTGAGCACATTCTCTTTTGTTTACTCCATGCATGGTATGTGGCTAATCGATGAGTTATGCATGATCGTGCATGTATCGTGTCCGCAGGTTCCACTGGATTCTTATGATAATTAAAGTTCGGACCTCCTCGGTTCTCGTCCACGACTCTCTGAATATGGATCCGGCGCTTTGGGGCGACATGAGAAAAATGATGCAAAAGTAATTATTTTCATTCATTTGCGCTCTATATCGATCGGCCTATTTCGTTCATCATTTCCTAATATCAAGTAACTAATTAATAACTCTCTTGTTTATTTAATTTTCTTTGCCTCGTAGGGTTTGGAGACGGTTCGTAGATACCAAGGTCGGTGAATTCAAAAAAGAGCTAAATTTTAAAATGGCAAGTGCGGACGACCGGGGATACTCAGCCACCGGGGACCAATCTATGTGGATACTATGTTTGTGAGAGGATCCGGAGATACTGCAATGAGCGGGACCAGAAGTGTGAGAACAACATCCTGAGGAATAACCTCCGGAAGACGCTTAGTCCAGAAGCTCGCTTCCGACCACTTCAAGAGGAACTAGCTGGATGGTTGGCGAGGGAAGTCATCGATCCTAGAGGAGAACACTATTACGATGACGTAGAACTTTATATGCACAAGAATTTGTAACTAACTTGTTCAAAATTGTATATGGTCATCCGATATTGAATATATATTGTATATGGTCATCCGATATTGAATATATATTGTATATTCCTCTTGAATTCTTTTTGGTTCTAATTTCAAATTTGTTTAAAATTGTACATTCATATGCATGTATGTATACAGTACCGTAGAATATGTGAAACTCCTTCAAAATTAAAACCCAAAAGAAATAAAATAATACAAATTAAAAAGAAACCAGATTTAGGGGGAGGGGGCTAAACCCTAAACCTCGCGGAGGCCTTTAGTCGCGGTTGGCCGGAAGAACCGCGACTAAAGGTCCTCCGCCCTGGCGCTCGCCTGCGGCCCACGTGGATGGGCCTTTAGTCGCGGTTCGTAAGGAACCGCGACTAAAGGGGGGGGGCCTTTAGTCGCGCTACTTTGGTCGCGGTTGCGCCACCGCGACTAATGGCAGTTGCCAACCGCGACCAAAGCCCCTTTTTCCACCAGTGATATAATGATTTGGCTAGTTGTGTTTCATGTTATTAGTATTTTAATTGCGTTACCCCTTTGTATTGTGGTGAACATATATGGCTCACTAACGTGATACAATTCATAGTATTAGCTTTAGCTTGAATTTCTTGTTGTTTTATGATGTATGTCTATCTTAGCCTTTGTCTTGCTTATATGTTTGTGATGGCATGTTAGATAATCTTTGCTATTATTTATATCACTCGTAGGCATGATAGGTATTGTTTGATTATAGAAAACTAGTATGGTATGGTTTATTTGTATGTCTTACTTACAAGTTTCCTAGTTGTCTAGTTATGCAATATTGTGTAGTGTGGATTCACTATGTAACGTGACGGTTACCAACTATACAATAGATCATCGATATGCAGTTACCTAGTTATAACAAGCATCCGTTTACATCTTATCGTAGATCTCTATCCCGATAATCTATCCTAGCATCAGACCCATGCTATTTGATTCTTATTCGAGTTACACAACTCACTTTCTCAATTCCATCCAAGTTGTCACATCCTATTCGACACCTATCCACCCATTCATTCTTATTTGTATTTCATTTTCCTTTTGGTGATTATTGTTTTGGTATTTATTTGGATGCTATTTTCTACCGTTACGACGAGTAGGGAGTGGCGAGGTTGGGCGTGGACATAATCAGGTTATTGAGAAAGACGAAGGATTCATCGACGAAGGCATGCCCTCTCATCATATTTTATCCCAGTTTTACAAACTGCATGCTATTTTATGTTTTACAAATATATGCTATTTTATTACAGTAGCTAGCGTGTCGATTGACACACCAACCCCGATTCGCTTGTCGCCTTTTACTTGATACCCCGAGTAGAGATTATATAATAATCCTGATAGAGTAGAGATGCTTAGCACGCTAAATAATCATTAGGATACTTCCTATTGCCTCTTTGGAGGAATTGATCGACCTTCGGGTCAAACATACCCTTTTGAAAGTTGTTGAGCTCGTTGAGCTAGGCTGATTAGCCGTTGTTGCTTCCTCTACTCTCTCTCTTCTACTCTGGGTGAAACTTACCATCTAAATATGGCGCGGGCGACAGCTGAATCCAATGTTGAAGGAGCGATTGCCTGCCCTTCACAAGTTGGAGGGAGCAATCCGTCGTTCTTGTCGCTTAAGGGTCCTAATAAGTCTTGGATTTGAAGACTGTGACAACCGTACAACCACATGCTATATGGGCACTGGCCTGGTTAAGTAAGTTAGTAAGCCTTAGGTGTTGATGTCGCCGTACCGCAGATGAGGTGGCTGCCTACGGGAGAACCTTCGGCACAGATGGGGGGACCGGTTTGAGGACGTACTCTCACTACCATGCGCCAGACCCGGTGGGCATGTCACATCTTTGGGGGATCTAGCTAAAAGACCTTGTCACGATCCCTCTGCCGGTACACCAATTGGTGTGTACTAAATCAGCGACGGCTGGTGGGCAACAAGACAGGGTTGTGTCGTGTGGGCAAAGTGTACAACCTCTGCAGAGTTAAAACTATTCGAATAGCCGTGTCCACGGTCATGGACGACCACATGAATCCTTCTTGACATACGGGAACCTGTCTTGCTATTTCCCTCTTTGCCTCTCTCTTTTTCCTTTCCTCCTTTCCCCTGGAATCTGAATCCTACGGAATACTTGAGTTGTCGAGGACAACCACATTGAGAAATATTACACTCATTATAAAACATGTTTTCGTCTAAAACTGCTTTTATCAAATATATTGCAAATAAAATTGGATTTTATGCAAAAGAACCTACAGCCTTCCTTTGAAACCTCATGTAGATATATTAGGTCTTGCATCGAGGGGGCATGTTGAGTACGAAATGTACTCATGGAAAAAACTTTTGTTGATATTCAGAGTACTACAAAGACAAGGAAGACTACAACAACTACGATGACATTGAAGAGTGAGGCCTCGTGGACTACATCAACTCGCTTATGGCTGAGATGGAGTCACTTCGCGTTTTATTTATCCGCTGTGCTTTCCGATTGTAATGAATGTCACACTATGTGGCTATTCAAACTTTGCAATTAATATTTTGTACGTCTGTAATGATATACATTTCGCTGTGTCGTCAACATTGATCTTGGGATTGACGAGTAACACAGGAGGGTCGGAAAGTTAAGTTCCGGTTCTCACAGAAGTGGTATAAGAGTCGGGTTAAGACATCTGCTATGAAGAACCAGACCTCTCCGGAGGTATAGAAGGAGTTGATTACCTCATCGTCTACGGAACCGGGGAGGGTTCCGGAGGAGAACAAGCGTAGACCTATCGGATAGTAGTAGTAGCCGATCAGTACAAACACTTAGTACTTAACTGCTCAATGAGAATAAATGTATAACTTAGTAAGACTTCTATATTGTAAGTTGAGCCGGGTTCACCTCGAACCCAGGAGTAGCCCTCTTAGGACCCAAGAGGAACTCCGAGATGACATGTATATATGGCTTGTAATAATAAATAAATGAGTTATGGACCTGCTATGTTCTGTTGTACTACTCCGAGGGATGTAATATTTGCGGATTGGTACTTCGCGAATGTTATATCAACGACTGGCATACGACAACATGCAGTGGTATGCAGGGTCACCACAGTGTAGTCCACGAGGTAGTTGACATGTATTGCGCTAGGGTGGACGGTGTGTTCCACGATTGCTAGCGTGGCTAGATAGTTCGGATCATGCTTGAGTTGTTTCGTAAATTCGCCGAGTTAAATTTGGGTAGAGCTAATTAAACTTGTCGTGGAGCGAGACCTAGACAAAACGAATATGTGCAAGAAGTCAAAATCAGAGAAACACATAAAATAAAGAGTCAAGA
This sequence comes from Lolium rigidum, assembly GCF_022539505.1. Lineage (NCBI taxonomy): Eukaryota > Viridiplantae > Streptophyta > Magnoliopsida > Poales > Poaceae > Lolium > Lolium rigidum. The sequence goes on from NC_061511.1 coordinate 26,751,782, forward strand.
TTAGGAAGAGATTGTTGGCAATAATCCCATAATCTTTCCTTGATTGAAGTTAGTCGTGTCCTAGTTTAATCAGGTTGTTAATTAGGGAAGGCTTCGTGTTTCAAGTGCATGGCTGCCATCTAGGTGGTCACGTGGAGTTGGTCATCTTGGGTGTCCATATTTAGCTAGGAGACTATGCGTGACTCGGTTTGCTAGCTTGTGTACGTTTAGGAAAGAGTGAGTTCGTGTCGTACTAGGTTAGGTTTATCTAGTAGCCAGGCGTGTATATATATACACATCAAGGCTCCGTTTGAAATAAACAGAAAAAGGAGGACATGATACGATGTCCTGGCCACGAGTTATATGCGTGGTGCGTTTCATCGTTTCATGTGATTGATCTGTGGGCAAATCCCAACACGTTGAGGGCGCACTCTATAAATTAAGCGCGCTTGCTGCCAACCGCCACCGTTTCAGTGCACCATTTACTCTTCGTCGACACGCGTTGCCCACCGCTTCGCGGTGACGCCCACCGCTTCACCTCGCAGTGCCGCCAGCGCCATGCCTCTGCGCGCGAACCAGACGGGCTTCACCGGCGTGAGCTTGCGCCCGAGTCGGAAGGTTCTATGCGGAGATCTGCGATGCATCGTCCTCAAGATATTCGACACGACGGAGCTCAGCGCGCGCGTACACTGCCGCGTGGCGGCTTGGGCACCCGGCCACCACCTTCAACTTCCGCGACTGTCGTACCCTCGCGGAAGCGGAGTTCATGGCCGGTGTTTCCATGAACCACATCAACAATGAGCAGCGCCGTCACCACCGCCAGTGTCTCAGCATAGTAGAGGTAGACGAACATGCCATGGAAGTGTGGTGCCAAGCCTTCCTGCAGGACGCCCTGGACAAGGAGGCCTTCTACACGCAGAAGAGGGCCGAACGTGAGGCGGAGATGGCGGTAAAAAAGGCGCTGAAGATGGAGGTCCGCTGAAAGAAGGTGTTCATCGGGTCGTAGAGGGAGGGGCCCTGCATGATCAACGACAACAACGAGCGTTGGCTGGATGAATTCCTGACCACCCGTCGGCATCATCGGCCTCCGAAGAAGATGTCGATTTCTAGATTATCGCCGCGAAAATAAAAATGTTTAGCTTTTCTAGTTTATTCTATGCACTAGTTTATTTTCTGCACTAGACGTTTATGCTAAATTTAATCCATAATATAAATGTTGTATGCTAAATTATGTTTAGCGCGCAGGATTTTAGAACTCCTGCTGGGGTGATTTGCCTACTTTGGTGCACCATATGCAGAGGAAAACATATCTTCGTGCACCATATGTCGACGGAGGAAAACAGATCTTCCTGCACCATATGCAGATGGCGCGCGCTGCAAAGTGATTTCAGCGTCCCATCACTTTGGGTAAGAAGTTCAAAGCATAGATAGATATATCATTTAATATCTCAATATTGAATGTCTACTCCATGATCATTAAGGAATTACCTCGACCATTAATATGTTCAATTGAAGCATTTTGATAAACTTATTTACTATCATAGTAAATGAGTTGCATGATCATCTCATGCGGGGCTAGACTCCCCATCAAAGGAATTCACTAAACTCAATTAGATGAGAGAAATTGGATAAATATCTATTCCTCTTTAAATATCCACCAACAAGATATTTGTTGTATAAACACAATGTCAATAGGTTCTCATTCACTTTGAGAATTTCTAGTCCATTGTAGTTATTCAGTTCGGTTGTCCATAAAATCAGCACCAAGTTTATATTTTGCGATTAGGTAGTTTCAAATATATGCCCGATTCAAATACCTCGATGCACTTTACATTCTACTTTGATGGTAATGTAAGAACATTAGTATGGTCCTTATTTTAGGCTATATGATGTATTCTTATAAACAATCATTAGATACACCCTACGGGTGATATATAGCACTACCTGAAATTCAACTATTACTCTAATACTAAGAATCTCAATGGTATTGAAAAGAACCACGAGAAATCGATGTAAAGTGGAGGTAAAAATAACAAGCAGAAACAAAGTGTACCTTATTAAATGGGATAAGATAACTATCAAGTTTATCAAATTTATTGTATGAATCATCATACATATGCATTTCCAATTCCCAAATCATTGGTTGGGATATGCCACAAATTCATCAAATAATATGAATTCAATGGGATAACTTTGAAGCTCACTTCAATAAGCACCAAAATTTGCAGATTGCACTTATAATATTCGTTAGAAAGAAACCATAAGTATAATCTAGTAGGAGATTCACTCCTTCGAAATAATAAATTACTTGTGGAATGAAATTCCCAAGACATTTTGGAAAACCTCGTTTAGTCTCATAACTATTCCAATATGTTACTTAGCCAATAATCATACTACTAAATGTGGCATGTTTTCCATTAATACCATGTTTCTCATACATGAAATTTCAATGTATGAACTGAATTCATACTAAATTTTGTTGCGTACAAACTAATTTTTTGGATCTTGATGAATTTAAGATTTGTCATAATGGCCTTGGTTACCCATTATATGGATAATGCGAAAACTTAGTGAAATTTAGTTGGTCACAATTTACAAGTTGCAAAATTCTCAAATCATCAGATTTTATGAGCACCTAATGTGTCATGAGAATTTTTTTTTCTAAGTCTCTCACACTCCACTCAAATTACTTGAATTTATTCAAGAAGATACTTGTTGACTATTCAACAACTATCGGGGTCATATAAGTATTTCATGGTATTGATAGACACATCTAGTGGATGCTCTTACATGAGTCTTTAATCTCCACAAATCCATGATTTTACTAAATTAATTGCTCAAATTATCAAATTAAGAGAAAAATATTATATATATTGGTTAAACCAATACTAATATTTTTTTCATGAGCATTCATGATTTTACTAAGTACCTGCGTGTACATACCCAGAATAGTGCAACTAAATTCTTTGTCAAAAGAATCAAACTAATTAAATGACCACTGCAACAAAATTTTGATATACCAACATATTGTTGGAGACATGCGGTCTTACACGCCGTAGATCTAATCTAGATCACTACAGTTGCTTATCATACTGCTTCCCCTTGCAGTAAGTACGTGGAAATCAAACAAGTATTTCCCATCTGCGATAATTCGGTTATATACCGGTATCACCACCCCAGTATACATCATGGGTCCTCACATCAATTTGGGATCTATGTGATAAATAACTAAGGTATAATTGTTTATCCGTCAAATACCTCAAGACCCTAACAGGGAGTTATTGATAGCCCGTACGCTGATTGCATTTGCAATAACGACATTTTTCGGCATTAGGGGGAGATTAGTACCACAAAGAATGCCGATAAATAAATAATAAATGTCATAGACTTTCAGTCCTTATATTCACGTACTTGAAAATCTAAACGACAAGTTCTGTCATAAATTTGCAACACATTGCAAATCTGCCACATACATTTACTCGTGACAAATATGTCACAAAATCATATTATGCATGCAACCTATGTGCCAAAAGAGTGAAGGTACTTAATCTAATACTAGTAGGAAAACCCTTATAGGCGAAGCTTAGTTCTGTGGCGCACCATTTTAAATGCGCCACATAAACTTATTTTGTGGCGCACCAGGCACGGTGCGCCACAGAAATAGCTTAATTTTGTGGCGCACTACTGAACCGTGCGCCACAGAAATTATGTGGGGCCCACATTCTGCCACCACGAATTATTAGGGTAGGTATTTCTGTGGCGCACAATGCTTTCTGCGTCACAGAAATAACTATTTGCGCCACAGAAATAGGGTAAGTTATATCATCCTCGTACCCCTCCCCTCCCCTCCCCACGCCCGTACGTTCACCTCCGTGCGCCTCTCCCCTCTCCCCCGCCGCCGCCATGGTCGTCGCCGCCGCCGCCGCCGCCGCCTCCTTCCTCCGCGAGGGCCGCATGCCGCCACGCTCCACCCATCCCCGCCACCTGCAGCACAAGCCGATGCGGCGTGGAGGAGGAGGGGCCGCCGCATGGAGGAGGAGGGGCCGGCTCCGCGTCAAGGAGGAGGAGCCGCCGCGTCTTCCTCCTCCTCCACCCTGCCGTCGTCGTCAACCTCCTCCTCCACCCCTATCGTCGGTGAGCTCCACCTCTCCCCTCCCCTCCCTCTTCCTCTACCCCTGCTCCGGATGTGTTGATGTTGTGCTCTGGATGTTGTGCTCGGATCCGGATGCTCTTGTGCTGCTATTGTTCTCCGGATGTTGATGCTGCTCTGGACAAAATTACAGAGAGGATGATGTTGTGCTCGATCTGGATGCTCGTTGTGCTGCTGTTGTGGTCATCATGAATAAAAACAGTCCAACATTCTTTTTGTTTTACCGTGTCTGTTAGCTATATATTATTTCTATGCTCTGCTCGTGATGCTTGTGTTTGTGTTGTTGTAAGTTTGGAGCAAGCAGCTGGCATGGCATGTGAGAAAGAGCATGAGAGAGTTCTTGGGGGCGGAGATGATGGCAACATCAGCACTGGTCCTGCATTGGTCCTGCTTTGAATTAGTAAGATCAAGTAGTGGCTTGAGTTCCCGTTGGTAACCAATACCAACAGAGAGCTACTTCATTTTAAGTAGAATTTCTTTTAAGGACTCTAGCTAGATTAGAGGGGAAAAAGATTGCTGGTTTGTTGCCTATGATAATGGATCATCAAATGTTTCCCTTTGTCCCCGGTTGCCTCCTTAATTGATGCCTTATGATCCAAATGATCCAAGTCCCTTGCATGATCCCATTTGTCCCTAATGTTGCTTAAGATGAATAAATTCCCTCTAATCACCATTTGGAGATCAAGACTAGTTCTTGATATCCATTAGCTAGACTCCAATATTAAAAATGTCTCCCAAATATGGAGACAAACATTTTAACATTACCCCAATGTTATTTCTCTCAAATGGACAGCTTCGATGGTATGCTTGCTCCTCACCGTACTTTATCAATTCCCTACCGATCCTAAGTACCCATGAATATCTCGGTGGTGTTCTTCTGCTGTTTAGTTACTCGTCAACACATGTGTTTGCATGTGTGTGTGAGCTGCTTGTAGTGTCACTTGACTATTCAAGTTTCAATGTTGGTTACTTTTCCTCTAGTGCAAGAAATGGCTGAGCAGTATGTTTATCCACTCGTTGGCCTTTATTCTTGGTAGCTCAAAGTGTCATGCACTTACTCGGATCATCAAATGTTTCCCTTTGTCCCTGGTTAATTGCCTCCTTAATTGATGCCTTATGATCCAAATTACTATATTATTGGATTGAGTGATATGGCTACTGCTTGTTTGCTCTCCAAATTACCAAGTGATGAATATATAATCCCTTTGGAGCATCCGCCCCATGCTATATATGTGTATTTGACCATGCTTATGATGGATTTCTTGTAAGGACTCTAGCTAGATTAGAGGGGAAAAAGTTGCTGCTTTGTTGCCTATGATAATGGATCATCAAATGTTTCCCTTTGTCCCCGGTTGCCTCCTTAATTGATGCCTTATGATCCAAATGACCCAAGTCCCTTGCATGATCCCATTTGTCCCTAATGTTGCTTAAGATGAATAAATTCCCTCTAATCACCATTTGGAGATCAAGACTAGTTCTTGATTTCCATTAGCTAGACTCCAATATTAAATTCCCTCTAATCACCTTTTCTTGTTGGCTTTGATGAAAATAGAGATATCCACAATAGGGGATCATGTAAATGAAAGCCATTGTGGTATCCTTTGAAGAAAATGGACTGTTTCTGATGGTTTTAAAAGGCTAGGTGGTGCTAGGTGATTAAGTTGGCTACCAAGACTTGTCTCATCCGGTTAGCTGGGATATGCTATGTGTTGTTGCTTGTTTAGGCATATCTATCACTTACTCGGATTTACTCGGTTCTTGATTGGCCTCTCTTTGCCAGCATCACTTGGTCTATATACCAAGTGATGAGTAATCCCTTTGGAGCATCTGCTCCATGCATGTTATGTGTGTTTGAGCATCTTGACTTATGTCACCATGGTTGCTGGTTTGTTGGTGTTTTTGTATTTGCCGATGATTAGATGGTTGGTCGATCACTCGTACACTCGGGGGTGGAGCAAGTGAGCCTGGTGTGATGGCACAAGTATCAATATTTTGTGCATCCTACCCGGCCTCACTTACTCCATCCCCGGATGTTAATATTTGTTTCGACCAACAAAGTATGAGGCATTCCATTTAGTTCATACTAGCTAGCTACTTCTTAATTGCATTGGCCTTTTTCCATTTTAGTGCCGATGATTAAATTGTTTGGTCACTTGTACACTCGGGTGGGGCCAGTGAGCCCGGTGCGATGGCACAAATATCAATCTCTTGTGCATCCTACCTCGGCCTCACCGGCCCCATCCCGGAATGTTAATATTTCTTTCGACCAACAAAGTATGAGGCATATGATATCTAGTTGAGATACCACTTGGCTCTTTCTTCCATTTTAGTGCCGATGATTAGAATGTTTGGTCACCTATACGCCGCAATATACTTTGTAGACAGGCCCCCCTTTCCCCGGCCGCCGTTCCGTGAACGAGTCTTTGACGAGACAACAACGCCGACCTGTCTCTCCGGCGCATCACCACTTTTCTTCTCTCGCCGTCCAGTACGTGAACGAGTCCTTAATGCAAAGATGGTGCCAGCCTCCCTAGCATCATGCCGACCCCTGTTGCCGTGCTTCAGGCCGTCATCGGTTTCCTTATTGCAACGATCAGTCTATTGGTTCACCGGGCAAGAAGGCAAACAGTGCAGGGCGCGGGACACACGGCCTGAAGCGCGGCAACACGGCCCGGCATAATGCTGGGCAGGCCGGCACGGTCTTTGCATCAAGGACTCGTTCACGGGACGGCGAGGGACTGCCGTGGTTCTGCGCCGGAGAGGCAGATCGGCGTCGTTGTGTCGTCAAGCACCCGTTCACGGAACGGCGGCCGGGGAAAGGGGGCCCTTCTGCAAAGTATACTGCGGTGTATACTGCAACTATGGTTTCTGACCATAGTATTTGTGTTGAACAACAATGTATGAGGCACTTATTCCATTTTGTCATTCCATTTGCTTTGAGATTTTCAAAATGCCGATGATTAAAATGTTTGGTCACCGTACACTCGGGAGCGGCGTAAGTGAGCCTGGTAAGATAGCACAAATATCAATCTCTTGTGCATCGGACTTGGTCTCACTTACGCCGTCCCTGAATGTTAATATTTGTGTTGACCAACAATGTATGAGGCATTTATTCCATTTCTCTTGTGCATCGGACTTGTTGGTCTCACTTTCTTCCATTTTCATCATAGTAGGAACTGGATGAAGACCCCGATGCAAGCGAGCCTGGTGGGTAGAGATGAGGGAGCAAAGGAGGAACCGGATGAAGACTACTTTGTATCTCGAAATTGTGAATTTTGTATGAATTAAGAGTTGTATGCAAAACATTTGACACTTGCCACTATATATGTATCTCGATCGGGATCTAAGTAATGTGATGATGATGTCTATGTTATATCTGTGCAATGTACATGATATTTATATTATATCTGAATGTTGCTGTATATAACCTGTATATTGCTGTCTATAAACTGCATGTGTATAGCAGGCAGCACAAAATCGTGTATAATACAAGCAAATTCCGTGGCGCACCGAAAACCAATTCTGTGGCGCACGCTTTCCGTGGCGCACCTAGGATCAAGTGCGCCACGTAAACCTTAATTCTGTGGCGCATGGGCCGGTGCGCCACAGAAACCTTATTTTTGTGGCGAAGTTTCTGTGGCGCACCTCCCGTGCGCCACAGAAGCCTATTTTTGTGTGCCACTGGTGAGGCTTTTCCTACTAGTGTAACCACTTTCCTCCGAAATGAGAGCAAAAGGGGGAGAAAATTGGCCACATGAGATATAAATTCTCACATGCTTCCGCGGAACAAAGGAAATTATATCCTCAACAAGTAAATGTAGTTCAACCTCAAGTTGAATAACACATAGTGGATGCTCATCATCCAAACCCAAGCACAAATGTGCACATAATTTTAAGTGTTGGGACATCGAAACACCTTGACTCCATTGTTATGGAAAATCATGAGGAGTTCAAATATTTTAATCAAATTTCCACAAATCTTATTGATTCAACAGAATCATACAACAAAGACTACATTTTGTCGACAAATATTTATTCTTAAAATTGCTAAAACCTTTGGGGCCCTGAACCAAAGTCCATGGCAGAGTGCCTAATGCACTCATATGTTGGTTCAACTAAGGAGGCAATTGAATAAGAATAGCACTCGCTCAGCAAGAGAGGTATTTACCATCGGAATACCTACTCCTCATAAGCACCTTCCCCCTGGAAGAAAAATGACGTTTTTGTTAACAAGAAAAAAACAATGAGGTGGTGAAAAGCGAGGCTTGTAGCACAAGGGTTCACGCAGAGACCCGACATCAATTATATATGATGTAACATACCCTATTGGTATAAGTGGAATTACGTTTCGATACTAATATTATTGGCGCTTATAAATAAACTATCCATTCAGCTGATGGATGTAGTGATTACATAATCATATGTATCACTCAATTTGGATATCTATATTAAAGTCCTTAAGAATTATAATCCAAATCCAAAATTAAATCGCAACATATGCGTAATAATACAAAGTCACTCTATGACTTAAAATAGTCAAACACAAATTGTGTGGTACAGTTGACTATAAGAGCTCCTTCTTATAAAGGATTACTCGTACAATGATGATTGCTTATATGTAGTCATAACCAAAATCTCTAATTGGATTCTACATGATCTTTGTATATATCAATGCTTTTATCATCAAAGTTTATAATATACATGAAAGGTCCTTGCAATCATATCAAGACGGAGATTTGGTTTGAACCAAGTATTAACCAAGTTTATAACTTGAGTATATTCCTTTGGAATACATATCTATCAGTCTTTACATGTCCATAAAATTTTGGAGAAATTAAATATGGATAAATCAAATCAAAGATACATATGGTCACACTATCACTAACAGGGATACAAATTCATTCATACATTGTAGTAGTGATGAAGTGATATTGGACCTCTTGTTCCATATCTCAATACAAACTACATCATGAATGTGAATTGTGTTGTCAACTTCTTTAAAGTGCAAGCCCCAAATAAACGATTGGTGTAAGTAATATCCTCCGATATATTTAAGGCTCAAATGATCTTGATTAATTCCCTTAGGAATATCAAGATTTGACCATCGTGTAATCTACATTGGCTATAATTATCGATCCCGAAAATGCCATATCATAGACTGAATTCAATGAAAGAGCCTTCTAACTAAGATAACAAAATAGGCTCGACTGACCACATTCAAGATCATGTGGTTAAGATTCAACAGAATCACCCACCATTATCTATCAGATAATACCACTTGTATTGCTCAAATGCATAAGGGTTAAATTAATATTTTTCAAACTAGGAAAATAAACACTTTGCAAACATATCATGTGAAAATCTAATAGATTTATTCACAGTGTTTTACAGATTCCCATACTCATGAATTTAAGTTCATGGATTGGTGTGAGACAACTTTTAGACTTGCAAAGTTCAGGGGGAGTAAACTCCCAAATTATAACCCGGTGATGATCATTAGATCATATATATTGTACTCTTTTTCCCTTAATGAGTTTTCCTAATGGTTTCTCATAAAAGGTTTTTAATGAGACAATATAAATACAAGTGTCTAGATATGCCACATTGCTTTCTCCTTGTTTTTTCCCCATTGGGTTTTAAAGGAGTTTTCGGTGGCACATCATATTGCACTCTTTGCAATATTTATATGCCGTACCTCCTATTTTTCCCACTGGGGTTTTTAAAGGAAGTATATAAGGCATATTTATTGATCTCTAAACTCACTAATGAGATTTTTCCTTATCAAGGATTTGCTCATATGAGTTCTCAAGAGACAATAATCTTTATATGTTGTATTATTTTCTCCTTATTTTTCCAACAGGGTTTAAAGGAGTTTTAACAACATATCACATAGGACTCTCCTCATATTTTTTCCAATGGGTTTTTGGGGGAGAGATTCTAAAGATGATAGAGTTTACAAAGAACAACAATGTTTACAAGGGCATCCTCATGGATACGCAAGAAGACTTCAAGACTATCACTAGTAGAAAAAGGGGCAATAGGCCCGGTCCATTTGGACCTTCAGTCCCGGTTCCCAAACCGGGACCAATTCGGCGGGACTAAAGGGGGTACCCTTTAGTCCCGGTTCAAACTTGAACCGGGCCTAAAGGCCTCGACACGTGGTGCGGCCAGGGAGCTCGCGGTGCAAGGCCTTTGGTCCCGGTTCGTGGTACGAACCGGGCCTAGGTTCTCTCGCCGCGGCAGAGAATTGCTATTTCTCTGCCGCGGCACAGGTTTAGGTTGTACCAGCGTTTCTCTGCCGCGGCAGAGAAACAGGGCGTTTCTCTGCCGCGGCAGAGTTTCAGCAATGCATATATATCATTCAAGAAACCACAAAAATTGTCATGAATATATATAGACATCGTCAACAGTACACGACATCGTCAACTGTACACGTAATGCATGCATATTTACAATACAACATCTCCTCGACGAATTTCCTCCGCCGTCACGATCCGCCGATAGTGCTCTCCACCTGGGGTAAGGGCCTCGGTAATAAAGAATCCCGCGATTTCCTCTTGAATTGCTTTTATTTGATCCTCCGTTATGAGAGTGTTCGCGAGCGTGTCATCTATATTTAAAAAGGGAGATCAATATATGAATGGAACTCAATACAATAGATGGTACTAATTAAGATTAATTGTGAAATTTTGTTATCGTACACGAGTGTGGTGTATACGGGCATCCCCACCCTTGGGACAGGCCATGTCACGCATGAAGGTGCAGACGTAGTATCCACATAAGTTATTCCCCGGTTCCTGCCTCATACACTTTACGAAAAAAAGTTCGATCAAACTAATAATCAAGCATCGTATTGAAAGTAAATATCATATATAAAGTTTCACTGACATAGCTATATATATAGTACTACTTACAGTGGTAATCTTCAAATGTAAGCTCCGGTTTCCATTTACCCGAACAAGTATTGATGAACCGTTTCCAAGCCCTGCCCGACAAAAAATAATGAGTAAATGAGTAATTGATTAGTTGATGATATCTTCGAATTAGAACAGATGAAGATGCCAATACGAAATTGATTAAAACTACCTCTGGAGGATGGCATCCATGTCCGCCCATTCCGCATATTCTTTACGTTTCGAGTCCATGACTTTTACAACTCCAAGGGGAAGATCAATGATTAGGAGAATAAAGTGGAATTTGCACAAGCATAGCTCAATGATTACGAGAATAAAGTGGAAGGTGCACAAGCATAATGTATGTTATATATAACACTCACTTGAAGTTGTAGGGAAAGAATATATCCTCTTTGTCTCGCTTGCTTCTCTAAAAACATTACGATGTTGTCCTTCGTGTCCTTGGGGTACCGTCGAACCGTAACTTCATGAACCGTGTTTCGGTCTATGAACCCCGGCGGTAGGAGCTTGCCTCTTTTGTATTCCAGCTTCTTCATTCTGCATAATTAAATGTATAGCGTACACAAAGAATATAATGAGGATAATTGTTAGTGCAAATGAATGAGCTACAAACTTAATTACACAAATAAATCACTTACAAAGAGTAGCAACCGATGACAGCTTTGTCGAGGGCGTCTTGATTGAATAACTGAAACAGTTCTTCTAACTCAAGGTTTATCTCGTCTTCCCCCCGGAAGTAATGCTCATCTCTAAGATACACCGTGATGTAGCTTTCACATCTTCGACAGGCTTTCAGGTACCATTCATGCAACCTTCGCATCTGAGTCCCTAGACGCGCGAGCTCGCCAGGTTTGACGAGATCAGATCCGTATCTATACTTGTTTACCACTTGAGCCGTTGGATAGTAATCTTCGTACTCAACTGATGCTCCCTGAGCTCTAGCCGCCCGTTCGATCATCGATACCGTCTCTGGATCATGATATGGCTCCACGATGAAGTGGGGTGCGGCCTGAATGTCCTGCTGTCCAAGCTGGGCGACTTTTTTTGCTTCTTTGCTCGCTCTAGAGGACTATCCAAGAGAGCGGTCATAATCAGCTCTCAGCTCAGGTCTCTTCATTCTCGTCTCGGCAAAGTGCTTCACTGTCTGCGGTCGAATAAACATCTTCTTTGGCGCAAGAAACGCCTTTTGCTCTTCAATCTGCTCATGTGGTAACAACTCTGGAGTCTGTGCCCTCATTGGAGTTGATGATCTCTTCGGAGCTGTAGGAGGTGCCGCGGACAGCTTCCTCTTTTGCTTAAGTGGAGGCGGCGGAGTCTCCTGACGAGGAGGAGGAGGAGGCGGCGGAGTATTTTCACGCGGAGCAGACTGGTCATGGATAGGGGAATCATCATCGCGCACAGGAGAATCATCACGCGGAGGAGACTGCACAGGTGGTGGAGGAGGCGGAGGTGGCATGCTTGTTGGCTTCTCACCTGGAAACACAATGTTCTCCTTCCGCCATTGCACGGTGGTTCTACGGGCTTCTCCCGGCTCTTTGATTTCCCCATCTTCACCTGCAGTGGTGCTCAAGCACCAACCCCTCATAATCTCTCAACACTTCATCCACCATCACAACAACAAAGTCGTCTTGGACCGAACGGCAATGGTAAGACCTTGTAGGTAAGAGGATGCCGACCGCCGCCTTGAAGGATAGGTTGAAAACTTTAACATGCAGCTCACAAGGACGGCTCTCGGTGAGATTATCCACGGGGGTAGCGAGGAGGCTCGACCACCCGGTCATCATCATCATCATTATCCACTCGCCGAGAGGAAGCCACGCTGCTTTTCCGTGTGGTTGAGATTGCAGCTGGGCGAGGGCATTGAGCAATGCAGGATCTACAGCCTGCCCCCGAGCCATCCGAGATGTAAGTACTTGGGTTACCATGGTTAATTGGGCTTTCATGGTGCTCATACCCTCCTCTAAGTTAGCCAGGCGGTCTGTTTCCCTTGCCTTCCTCCTCTCATGGCTTTTATCGTGAAATCTCTTCCTTTCCGCAGAAAGCCATACTTCCACCGAACGGAGCCTTCGTGCCTCGTGTTCGTCCGCCGTGTTCTTTGTTCCCAAGGGCGCGTGTCAGCTCATCGTTCTCTCTTTCGGGCCGGAACAACCCCGCCTCCACGTCCCTATGTGCTCTTTCCAGGGCATCAATGGGAACCTTCAGATGAGCTTTCTTATAGATGCACTTCCCTGTTTCTGGATCCAACGTTCCCCCAATCCCGTAGAACCACTCCTTGCACCGTTCGATCCAACCGTGTGTCCCTAATCTGATCCCTTTATCGGTCGGCTCCGCCTCAGCTGCTTGCCACTTAGGACGGTTAGCCCCGTATCCACCTGGACCCAGAATTTGGTGATATAGCTTCAACGCAGCATTTGCCTTATTTATTTCCGACCTTCTCTTAAATTCTTCTGACTCCGTGCTGTACTTCACGAATTCTCATTGTCCGGAGTCTTCTTTATCTTGATAAGGCGGCGCAATCTTTTCTTGTGGCTCTTGAATAGTTCGGCCATCTTCTTCTTGCCAAACTCGCGGAGGGCCTGCTCCATCTTGGCCTTTTCAGCGTCACCCCCTCTTCGGGTACTATGTTGAAATGTGACATGAGCTTGTCCATAATGCTGTTTTTGGCTACATCATCGATATAAAGACCTTGACCTTCTTCCTCTGCAGACAACACTAGTCCCTTCGGCTTGTGCCATTCTCGAACGGTGATCGGGACGTGGTCCCTAACAAGCACTCCGCATTGAGCTATAAATGCCTTTGCACCTTTCTCTGGAGCAATCGGTTTACCATCCTTTTCGATGTGGGTGATGTCGTGCCTAACACCGTCATCCAACTTTTTGGCCGGGCCTCGCTTCCTCGACTTTACATAAGAAGTGCTCGATCCGGAGGGCTAAAAAAGAAATAATTCATAGTCAGTACAATTTAATTAGTTAATGCATCTAGTCGATCAACAGCGGCTTAATTAGTTTATATACCTCGGTGATAACTACAGTTCGGGAGCCATTATGATGATCTTGTTCCTCACCGGCGCCACTAGGATCTTCTTCCTCAATATTCTCCGCTCCCTCACCGGAGTCATTCAAATAAGTTGCGGTGACATCGTCACCGCCATCATCCGGAATAACGTCGTCGTCGCGATCATCCAGAGTACCGTTTGCTATGAGGTTCTCCATGAAATTTTCTTGAAATTCATCTCTCGTCCATGCTTTCTACAACGACCTGCAAGCTATACATAGGAACCATCATATGATCAAATTAAGGATAATGCAGAAAACTGAAAATGGAGTTACATATGTAGTTCTTAAATAACGATCGATAATATAGTGCTGAAAGCAGATAGTGCAGTTACATGCATACTGTTATCACCAGAATTTGACCGGATCAGAGGTGGGCCGCGATTGGAGATGGGCTTGAAGAATATACATAGAAGAAATACATGAATCGGCCTTGTGTACCAAGTTTGGGCTAATTGCCCGTGTATCTGTACCATAGTAGGATACGTGTCGGTTAGGAGTTAGAGTTTTACCCGTGCACGGTTAGGTGCACGTCTGAATTAGAAAGTCCCCCGGACTATAAATATGTATCTAGGGTTTATGAAATAAACAACAACCAACGTTCAACACAAATCAATCTCGGCGCATCGCCAACTCCTTCGTCTCGAGGGTTTCTCCTGGTAAGCACCATGCTGCCTATATCGCATCTTGCGATCTAGGCAGCACAAGCTTATTACGTTGTTCATGCGTTGCTCGTACTGAATCCTTTTTGATGGCGAGCAACGTAGTTATCTTAGATGTGTTAGGGTTAGCATTGTTCTTTGTATCATATGCTGTCGTAGTGCAACCCTTATACATCTAGCCGCCCTTACACCTATCTTAGGTGTAGGGGCGGCACCCCGCTTGATCATCGTTTAGTAGATCCGATTCGTTACGGTTGCTCCTTGTTCTTCAAGGATTAGTTTAATATCTGCAATAGTTAGGCCTTACAAAGGGTTGGAGGATCCAGCAGCGTGTAGGGTGTAGTTTGCTAGCCCTAGACAGGATGTTCCGGGGATCAACCTCGTGTTGGTTTTTAGGCCCTGTCTAGGACCGGCTTACGATCACCGTACGCGAGCGCGAGGCCCAATCGTGAGTAGGATGATCCGATTATGCGGTGAAAACCCCAGATCGTAGTAGGTCGCTTCAGCTTTATCTTGATCAAGCAGGACCACCATCCGATCGTACACCTCGTACGTATCATGGGTGGATCGGCTCTTTGAGCCGATTCACAGGATAACCTGAGAGCCGATCGAGGCTCGTATTTAATGTTTACGTGTATGCCATGCAGGAAACTAAGCGAGGCATCATCCAACACCTTCCCCGACCAGTGTATAGGTCAGGTGGCACGCCCTTGCATCAAGCATCGGACGTGTGCGCGTAAGGCTTTGCGGGCCGTCGCTCGAGGGACCAGGGCCAGCCGCAGCCCCGAGTTGTTCCCGGCTCTACGGTGTTGCCCGTCGCTGCCCGCCGGTGGGTTTCTCGACCGCAACACATTCCGGCACGCCCGGTGGGACAATCTTCGACATCCACCGCATCGCCATCTACATCCGAGATGGCGGAAGGCACTCCGGTCAAGTATGAGGATCCGACCGACGAGCTCAAGAAGAAGCATGACGAGATCAAGGCAGTCCTCGAAGCCGACCTCATCGGCTCTTTCCACGTAACCCGCTCCCATGGCATCGGTGGAAGGGGTTCTCACCTGAAGGCGCGCTCGATGGAGTGGACCTCGTCTTCCCCGTCGAAGAACGCACCAGTGTCGCGGCGTCAGAGATCAACTTCATGGTGGCTCATTCGCTACACCGCCACTCGAGAGCTCGTTGAACACTTTGGAGCGTGTCGCTCTTCGCGTGATCCAGGAAATCATGAGCCATCAGTACTCTCCGTCGGACCGGCTCGGGGACTTGCCAAGGAGAGATGCCACTCCGAGTCCCGTCCACCGCCGCCGTTCGCGTTGGCAGCACCGTAAGTGCCGAACTCATCGGCATACGTCGTCTACAATATTGGTGGTGACCCTAGTGACTACCAATTCCTACATGAGGCGCCCAAGGAGATCCCGCACGGATACACGTGCGCATACGTGCCAGACTGCAGCAACTGGGCACTCTCGAACCAGGCTGCGACGGCAGGGACTTCTGGAACAGCAGGAGGAACGTCGGCAACAGATCTTGGGAAGCAGACGTGGCTAGCTAAGTACGCCACCCCGATAAACCTCCGCAGCTCAGCTCCCGCAGCTTGGCTCGGAACTAGAAAAGCAAGCATGGCTGGCTAAGTATGCCACCCCGGCGAATCTTCGTGGTTCGACACCTTCACCATCACCGCGGATCAGATTTGTACGATCCTCGAAAGATCGGCTCGGCATGATGCCGAAAAGGAGGACAATCGGCTCTTCCAAGCCGTACCCCAATGAGTACGAATTGATCCCACTACCACCCAAATATCGGCTCCCCGATTTGACCAAGTTTAATGGATCAGATGGTTCCAGCTCCATCGAGCATGTGAGCCGATATTTGGCACAGCTGGGCACGATCTCAGCGTGTGAGGTTCTTCGCACAGTCCCTCACAGGATCGGCTTTCGGGTGGTACACATCGCTGCCACCAAACTCAATCCGGACTTGGAAGCAGTTGGAAGAGCAAGCTTCACATACAAGCATCACTCGCAGGCTTCCGAGGCTGGTATTGCCGATCTAGCACAAGTACGACGTAAGCGCGGGGAAACAGAGGTCGAATACATCCAGCGCTTCAGGACCGTTAGGAACCGATGCTATTCGGTTCACGTAAGTGAAAAAGAAGCAAGCCGAGTTGGCGGTGGTGGGTCTCTCATCATCGATCAAGGACGTGGCCTCCCAAGCGTACTACCCTTCATTGGCGCACATGGTGCGTAAGCTGCCGCATATGAACAAGCGCCACCCGCATGTTTACCAGGACAAATTCAAGCGTGCGGTGGTCCTGGTTGAGGCAGTTGAGGATGAAGGTGCTGCGGGAGATCAAGAGGTCGCAGTGGCTGAATGGGCTCGGGCGGCAAGCCCCGTGTCCTGTAAATGGGTTAAGCCACAAGGTCCTCCAAAAGGGTTCGACTTCGACGTGACCAAAGCTGAGCAGATTTTCGACCTCTTACTCAAGGATAAGCAGCTAAAGGTACCCGAAGGCCACAAGGTCCCCACGGTGCAGGAGCTGAACGGAAAGCCATACTGCAAATGGCATAACTCGGTCTCCCATGCCACCAACGACTGCAGGGTGTGGCGTCAGCAGATCCAAATGGCGATAGAACAAGGGCGGCTAATTTTCAACCAGTACGCCATGAAGGTCGACACACACCCCTTCCCCGCCGTTAGCATGGTGGAGTATACTTACCATGAAGGGTGCCAGCCAGATTTGTCGTGCAATATCAACATGGTAGGACCTGGGCACCACTCTGGTAAGGACGGAGATGAGGGCAGCCTGCTCTCATAGCAAAGACACAGAGGAAGCCGCTCCACGCGATCGGCTCCGCCACGACGGCAAGCGCTACGTCACGCAGGGAGAAGTGAAGAACATAAGATATCAGCAACCTCTCTCTGATCACCTCCTCAACAAGTATATGAGTCAGTATGACCAACGCCGACGATACAACGACGATGATGAAAAAGATCGTCTGGCTAGGGACGACAGGAGACGTCGTCGGCATGATCGCGACGAGGAGCGATATAAGCGCCACGCCAAGGAAAAGTCGAGAGAGCAAGACGACGTGGATAGGCACCGGGACCGCCCCTTCTTCGTACACTCGCCGGGATTCAGGAATGAGCCCATTGCCTACAATCGGCAATTGCCCGTAATGTAAACAGAAGAAGAAGGATGCAGCCTAACGTGTCCGTGTTCAAACGTCTAGGGCCTCTCCCGCCTCGAAGCAAACGCGCCGAGTCCCCTCGGATGGAAGATCTTGAGGATTTGGAAGACGAGGGAGAAGAAGAAGAAGACAGGTACCACCGGCCAAGGTGGTGCCCTGATGGACTCAGCCGTTCCCAAAAGCGAAGGGTTCAGCGTCTACGTGGGTTGGAGGAAGCTGAAAGGTTATACCTGCACACGTTGAGGAAGGCACGGCCTGATCTGGCCGCTAAAATTCAGCGAACCCTGGACGAGGAAGGTCGGCCACAAAGGAAAGAGTGGTGCCCCAGGCAAAAGAAAGCCGATGATGATACATCGGCTAGCACAAACATGGTCTTCATCCTTCCAACGGAGTTTAGTGCTCCAGGATTAGACGAAGCACCTGTGGCACAACTTGACTGCGGCCCACGGCCGGTCATCTTTGAGAAGCCACGAGAGAGAAGCTACATGCATCTGAAAGCCCTGTACCTGCGAGGTTACATCAATGGGCAGCCTGTCAACAAGATGTTGGTGGACACCGGAGCGGTAGTTAACATTATGCCATACTCCATGCTACGTCGGTTGGGACGCTCCAGCTCGGATCTGATCAAGACCAATGTGACACTGAGCGATTTCAACGGCCAAGCATCTGACGCACAAGGTGTTCTGAACGTGGATCTAACCGTAGGAAGGAAAACTGTCCCTACGACGTTCTTTATTGTCGACAGCAAGAGCTACTATGCTGTCCTACTAGGGAGAGATTGGATCCACGCCAATTGTTGCATCCCATCCACGATGCACCAATGCCTAATACAGTGGGATGGAGATGAAGTAGAAGGCGTCCACGCAGATGATTCAGCCAAGATTTCAACGGCTGGCATGAACGTTTGGGAGACATCAGGCCAAGAGCCACTCTCAGGCATCAATTTGGATGACTGCGAGCGCATCGACGTGACAAAGAACGGGGTGAGGCTGGTTTTATCCACCGGCCTGACCGTGTAACAAAAGCAACATCAATGGACAAATGTGGCGATACCGATCCAGGTGATCGGCCCCAAGGATTTATGGAGGAACATTGCAAAACCTTCATCGAGCAAGCGACATGGAGGCCGATTCCAGCAATCGGCCAAAATTATCCTCACCATACATTTTGCCTGGGTTCAATGACGATCTAAGGGGCAATGGGTTTACGTCGGCTGATGAGCTGGAAGAAGTCCACATTGGTCCTAACAGAGCCGACGTTCACATAGAGTGCCTTGGCTAATCACAGAAGCCGATTTCAGCAGTTACCTGGCAGAATCGGCTCGGGGGCACCTAATCAGATGAACATGTGCGATACATGTGCAGTGAGATATTGGGGGCCGATAGAAAAATCGGCCCGTAAAAAAAATCTTCGCATGATATGCAAGGAACAAAGCCGATGCATAGCCATCGACTCTAGCACAATGACACAGGAGCTACCCGCTGCGTGTTCAGGGCACAAGGCAATGCTGTCAGAGGAGTTAGGCCGTTAGTGATTATCTGCATATCGGCTTTCAACGGAGGAAGAGTGATCGACTTTGGCTGGCTCTGCATGGTAGTTCTCTCAGACATGAGTGAGCCTCGGTCCATTTGTCTGAATTGCGTGTCCTCGTCTCTGTTTCGCCTTGACTGAGACTCGGGGGGCAGCTGGCCTGGTAGATGCTCTGTTTTTGAAAGCCGATTGGGTGGCCATCGGCTAGTCCTACGTCGTGATTTTCGTCAAGGGTGGTGATCCAGCAGAACTCAAACTCATTGATCGAAAAGGTGAAGGATAGTTCATGAGGGCTTGATGCGCTGACATCGGCTTATTGAGCTTTGACCAAGATTGCAATCACCCCGTGGTCGAAGAGATGAAGGGCGGATTATGATAAACCGATGCGTTGCCATCGGCTCATTAAGAATCGGCTTAAAAGAAATCGGCAAAATCAAAGTGGGGAAACTTCTTCATTAATGAACAGGATTTCTTACAAAGAAAGAGCTGATTGCTCAAAGAAGGAAGAACAAAAGAAGGGTCTGTTGACCAATCTACTACTACTAGGCCTACACTAGTAGATCCTAGTCTACGGGCCATCGCTGCCCTCGTCGTCATCCTCGGAGCTCTCATCGGCACTACCGCCGATGGGCTCCTCGTCGCTGCTCCCGTAGCCCTCTACGGGAGCTTCATCCTCCTCTTCATCGTCGCTGCTGTCGTCGTCCCACCACATGCGGAGGCGTTTCGCCGGCGGGTAGCCCTCGAGGGAGTCGTCGTCGTCGTCTTCCTCTTCCTCTTCTTCAGAGGAGGGGCAGCCGTCCCAGGGGAACAGGTCGTCCTCGCTTTCCGATTCCAGTTCCCCATCGGCGAGGAACTCGGAGATCTTCATCTCCGCCGGTCAAGGACCTGGTCGTCCTCGACCGGATGGAGGAGGCGTGGTCTTCCTCGGTCCCATTCTTCTGGTGCGCGGATGTCCTCCGGTGTCTCGTGGGAGGAGGAAGACCCATAGGAAAGGCCGGAGGAGGAAGAGGAGGAAGAGGACATGGTGGCGCAGGAGGGTTTTTTGGGTGCTAATGCGAAGGGGATGAAGAAGCAAACTGTTTAGAACGGTTAAATAAAAGGGGATATGAGGGAGATTCAATGCCACAGCAGTTTCCGAGGAAGTGGTGCCCAACAGAAAAATTTCGCAGGCCACGCGGAGAAGTGGAAGGGGCAAGGCATCATGATGAAGGATTCTGCGGCGGTTTCTGCTCTGCCACGACATGACCCGACGAAAGAAAGCGTAATGATTTTGGAATTGTCATTTCCAAAACCAGGGGGCATGTGTTATCACCAGAATTTGACCGGATTAGAGGTGGGCCGCGATTGGAGATGGGCTTGAAGAATATACATAGAAGAAATACATGAATCGGCCTTGTGTACCAAGTTTGGGCTAATTGCCCGTGTATCTGTACCATAGTAGGATACGTGTCGGTTAGGAGTTAGAGTTTTACCCGTGCACGGTTAGGTGCACGCCTGAATTAGAAAGTCCCCCGGACTATAAATATGTATCTAGGGTTTATGAAATAAACAACAACCAACGTTCAACACAAATCAATCTCGGCGCATCGCCAACTCCTTCGTCTCGAGGGTTTCTCCCGGTAAGCACCATGCTGCCTAGATCGCATCTTGCGATCTAGGCAGCACAAGCTTATTACGTTGTTCATGCGTTGCTCGTATCGAAGCCTTTTTGATGGCGAGCAACGTAGTTATCTTAGATGTGTTAGGGTTAGCATTGTTCTTTGTATCATATGCTGTCGTAGTGCAACCCTTATACATCTAGCCGCCCTTACACCTATCTTAGGTGTAGGGGCGGCACCACGCTTGATCATCGTTTAGTAGATCCGATTCGTTACGGTTGCTCCTTGTTCTTCAAGGATTAGTTTAATATCTGCAATAGTTAGGCCTTACAAAGGGTTGGAGGATCCAGCGGCGTGTAGGGTGTAGTTTGCTAGCCCCGGACAGGATGTTCCGGGATCAACCTCGTGTTGGTTTTTAGGCCCTGTCTAGGACCGGCTTACGATCACCGTACGCGAGCGCGAGGCCCAATCGTGAGTAGGATGATCCGATTATGCGGTGAAAACCCCAGATCGTAGTAGGTCGCTTCAGCTTTATCTTGATCAAGCAGGACCACCATCCGATCGTACACCTCGTACGTATCATGGGTGGATCGGCTCTTTGAGCCGATTCACAGATAACCTCGAGAGCCGATCGAGGCTCGTATTTAATGTTTACGTGTATGCCATGCAGGAAACTAAGCGAGGCATCATCCAACACCTTCCCGACCAGGTATAGGTCAGGTGGCACGCCCTTGCATCCAGCATCGGACGTGTGCGCAGAAGGCTTTGCGGGCCGTCGCTCAGAGGGACCAGGGCCAGCCGCAGCCCTGAGTTGTTCCCGGCTCTACGGTGTTGCCCGTCGCTGCCCGCCGGTGGGTTTCTGACCGCAACACATAGATAGATCGGGTTCATGTTTATTTAACCCTAATACATATCAATGACTACTACAACCACTCAACCGCGCAGACCGGGTCCTAGAGGGCGCCGACCGGGTCCTGAGCCGCGCTGGGTGTACCCCCAAAGCCACGGAACAACAACGGGAGCATAGCTAACATGAGATCCCCGCATAACGCTCCATCCGGTCCTATACATGTTGTCTAACGCGTACATGTAACGGCGAACGTGCTGGTCCTCCGCTTCAATGCGCTGAGCTACCTCCTCCGGCGGGGCCGTCTCCCTTTGAAACGACCGTGGCCCATAAGACCTCCACCAAAGAATATCTGGGTCGACAACGGGACCCGGATTCCGCACCAAGGTGCGCGACCCGGAAGCTAAGACCTCCCAGTGCCACCCCGGCGGAGCCCAGTCCCGGACCTCCCCCATCTCGCTCCATCTCCTCTAGAAGAGTCGACCACTGCGCGGCGGCTGTCGCGGCATCGTAGCTACGAAAACAAATCATATATATATATGTACCAACGTTAACATAAATTAAAAAATAAATTCACTACTTAGTCGGCGCCGGCACTACCGTTTGGGGGCGCCCGCACTACATACTTTATTTTGGGCCTGGGCGTGGTGGCACTACATACTTACTAACTAACACTAACACTAACTAACTAATTTTTCACTAACACTAACACTAACACTAACTTTTTCACTAACACTAACACTAACTTTTTCACTAACACTAACACTAACAAACTAACTAATTTTTTATCTAACACTAACACTAACAAACTAATTTTTTCACTAACAAAAAAACTAACACTAACAAACTATTTTTTTATCTAACACTAACTTTTTCACTAACACTAACACTAACTAACTAACTAATTTTTTATCTAACACTAACACTAATTTTTTATCTAACACTAACACTAACAAACTAATTAACTAATTTTTTATCTAACACTAAGACTAACAAACTAACTAATGTAATTTTAACAAATGAAAACAAACTAACAAATAAACTAACAAAAAAAAACTTGAAAAAAAGAAGGCCCGTGGCCGGCGGGGCTTACCTTGCCGGCGGCTCGGGCGGCGGCCGACGGTCATCGAGGAGGAGGCGGCGGGCGACGCGCGCGGGCGGGCAGAGAGGTCGAGGCGGCGGGCGACGCGAGCGCGCGGTGGACGGCGACGGAGCGGTGGACGGCGACGGCGGGCGCGGGCGCGGTGGCAACGGCGACGGCGGGCGCGGTGGCGGTGGCGCGCGGGAGGGCGACGGCGATGGCGCGCGTGTGGCGGCGGCGATGGCGCGCGGGCGGTTCGGCAGCTCGAGCGGCGTCCACTGCTTCGCCTCCGCGGGATTGATCTCCGCGGAGACGAAGTGTTGGCTTTTATATCGGCATACCCTTTGGTCCCGGTTCGTGGCACCAACCGGGACCAAAGGCCTCTTGGACTCGGTTTGTAATACAAACCGGACTAAAGGTCTTTTTTGTTGCGCTTTTGCCGCTGCACAAAAGGCTTTTAGTCCCGGCTTGTATTACAAACCGGGTCCAAAGGCCACTTTTTAAAAAAGTTTCATTCCCGCCTTATTTCAAATGAAAAAAGCCACCGCACCGCGACACGTGTCCACCGCCGCCGCGCCATGCATGTATCGGCCACCGCCCCCGCCGTGCACCGGCCACCGCCGCCACCGCCACCGCCATGTACTGGCCACCGTCACCGCCGTGTACTGGCCACCGTCACCGCCGTGTACTGGCCACCGCCACCGCCGTGTACCGGCCACCACCGTCACCGCCATGTATCGGCCACCGCCGCCGTGCCACACGTGTCCCTTCCCCGTGCCACGTGTCCTCCGCCGTGCCACACGTGTCGCTACCCGTCCGACGCCGTCATGTACCGCCAACGCCGCCACCGCCACCGCCGTGTACTGCCACCGCCGCCACCGCCACCGCCGTGTACTCGCCACCGCCACCACCGTCACCGCAGTGTACTGGCCACCACCGTGCCACACGTGTCCACCGCCGCCGCCGCCATGTACTGGCCACCGCCACCGCCGTGTACTGGCCACCGCCGCCACCGCCGTGTACTGGCCACCGTCACCGCCGTGTACTGGCCACCGCCGCCACCGCCACCGCCGTGTACTGGCCACCACCGTCACCGCCATGTACTGGCCACCGCCGCCGTGCCACACGTGTCCCTTCCCCGTGCCACGTGTCCCTCCGCCGTGCCACACTTGTCGCTTACCCGTCGACGCCGTCGTGCGACGTGTAGCCACCGCTTCCACGTGCCTCGCCCCGCCGACGCCGGCGTGCGATGTGTGTAGCCGTGGCTTACACGTGCCATGCCCCGCATGCGGTATATAGAGCGACGAGTGCGGGCGCAACCACACGTCGCCACCGCCTCCGCTCATTCATCTCCGGGATGCCTCCACGTCGTCGAGGGGCGTCCGGTTTCCGTGGCGTTCGAGTGCGTCCGAGCGGTAGGTTCACCGCCGAGATACGCGCTGGTGGCTTCCGCCTCACCCTCGGCACGTACAACACGCCGGAGCTGGCGGCGCGCGCTTACGACGCGGCGGCGTGGCGCTTTCGGGCGGCCGGGGCGAGACATGAACTTCCCGGATGTTGAATCGCTAGAGGAGGCGGAGTTCCTCGCGCCGCCGCCGTGCCTCGTCGACGACGAGGACCGTCGCCGGCACCGCCGGTGCAGCGCAGGATCGCCATCGCCGAGCGCAACGAGCAGCTGATGCGCCGGTGGAGGGCGCAGTTCCCCAATGATGCCGACAACACCGACGCGTTCTTTGCTAACCTTAGGGCACAACGCAGGTCCGACAAGCGCCACCGTCGGCCGCCGCCGCCTTCGAGCTCGAGAACCCGAATACAACTTGGACCGAAAACGACCTCGGTGGGAGGACATTTGGACGGAAACAACCTCCGACGACGAGTAGAGACTAGACTAGTAATTTATCTATTTTACTGTAATTTCAATAAAGTCGTTGTCGGTTCTATTAGTTTAAATTTAGTTTATAAAGTCGATGTCGGTTGGTTTTGTTCAATAAAGTGGTTGACACGAAATTTGTTACGATTGAACTGAAATTAAAGTACAGAGCTCCTCGGAGAATAGTTTCCCGCCACATACATGGAATTAAAGTACAGAGCTCAACTGAAAATTAATTAAGATACATCGCCAGATTCGACTGTTCTAGTCATTCAGTCATACTCGTGCCTAGCCCTATAGTTCTCGCCACTGTTGTCGTCGTAGTCGCCGTCATCATCGTCGCTGGCATCGGGGTCGCGGTAGTCGAACCTCGACGGGAGAGCACGCGTGGGCTGGGACTGAGGGTAGCGCAGGCGGGGGCCACGGTAGGCCATGACGCCTCGGGAGAGTCCGGCCGCACCACCACAGCTCGACGGCCGGCCTCGTTGAAGTTCGAAGGAGGCGGGCCACCCTCCTCGTGCTCGGCGAGCGCCCTCTCACGCCGATTGATGAAGAAGCTTTCCCAAGTCGGGCCGTAGTCGGGATGCCACCGGGGATTCCTCCGCTGCTCGGGCGTGAGCTCGAAGTAGTAGTGGTTCGTGATGGCCATCTCGCGCGCCACACCTAGAGGGACAGGAGGGACCGGTACCCTCCGACGCTCAGCAACCAGCCCAGGTAGGGACGCGGTAGCCCGGCGGGCAGGGGTAGTTCGACGCGCAAAGCGCCTCCGCTCCCGGGAGGGTTAGAGATACGATGGAAGCCATGTGACCTGGTGATGAGGTTTGCAGATATGAGTCTAGATGTGATATGTAAATGGAGGCCAAGCCAACATATATATAGTGAAAAAATGGCGGGAGGACGGAGGCGGGAAGCAAGTGGAAAGCGCGGGAAGAAAAATAGGCGGGAACGCAAGGTGGCGCCAAAACTGTCGGTGGGATAAGGACGTGTGGGTAACCTTTAGTCCCGGCTGGTGGGTACAACCGGGACTAAAGATCCTTTTTTGTGTCATCTAACAAAACTGTCTGTGGGATAAGGACGTGTGGGTAACCTTTAGTCCCGGCCGGTGGGTACAACCGGGACTAAAGATGTCGGCAGGATAAGAACGCATGGGTGGACGCACCGCTCGATGAGATAAAGCATGTAGCGCACGACGCCCTGTCGAAGGAACAAGACAAAGTAGAAGAGGTGCCGTGCCTATAAAAGGAGCATCGATACGCCTTGCCAAGCAGATCAACAAGCCAAGCAGAGTTTCATTCCCATGGATGAAGGGAAGGGTTGGGAAATCTCTCGTGGCGCAGCTTCTCGAAGATGTCGTTGGTGCACACGCCCTACGACATCTTCGGAAGCCGCTCCTCGGAATTTTTCCCCGCAAGCCCCTAAACGACTACATCTCATCTAACAAGCTGTTGGGGAAAGGGTTGGGAAATCTCCCGTGGCGCAGTTTCTCGAAGATGTCGTTGGTGCACATGCCCTACGGCATCTTCGTAAACCGCGCCTTGGAATTTTTTTCCCGCAAGCCCCCGAACGACTACATCTCATCTAACAGTGTTGGGGAAAGGGTTGGGAAATCTCCCGTGGCGCAGTTTCTCGAAGATGTCGTTGGTGCACACGCCCTACGGCATCTTCAGAAACTGCGCCTTGGAATTTTTTCCTGCAAGCCCCTAAACGACTACATCTCATCTAACAGTGTTGGGGAAAGGGTTGGGAAATCTCCCGTGGCGCAGTTCTCGAAGATGTCGTTGGTGCACATGCCCTACGGCATCTTCGAAACCGCGCCTTGGAATTTTTTCCTGCAAACCCCCGAACGACCGCATCTCATCTAACGGTGTTGGGGAAAGGGTTGGGAAATCTCCGTGGCGCAGTTTCTCGAAGATGTCGTTGGTGCACACGCCCTACGGCATCTTCGAAACCGCGCCTTGGAATTTTTTCCCGCAAGCCCCCGAACGACTACATCTCATCTAACAAGTGTTGGGGAAAGGGTTGGGAAATCTCCCGTGGCGCATCTCCACTTTTCATATCTTACATACAGCTTAAATGATTACACAAAAATAAATGGGAAATTGATTGCCATGTTGAGATACTCATTTGTGCCATGGAGCATCTTCATCATTTAATCTTCTTCGGCCTTAACCATGGAGCATCTTCATCATTTAACTTGATGCTTGGATCAATGTTCACTCGAAGGGTGGAATTTCATCAAACTTATTACAATCTTCTCGACATGTCTGTCTTGTCTTCCACTCCCACGATGTTTCTTTTTCCGTAAAGAACTATGTGGCGCTTTGGCTCATCGTTTGATGTATTTGTTTCCTTATGTTTCCTTTTTCTTGGTTTGCTAGACATATCCTTCACATAGAAAACCTGGGCCACATCCTTGGCTAGGACGAATGGTTCGTCTCTATACCCAAGATTGTTGAGATCCACTCGTTGTCATTCCATACAACTTGTCTACCCGAACCCCGCCTCCTGTTTTGTTGACCCATTTGCACCTAAACAAAGGGACCTTAAAAGAAGGTCCATACTCAAGTTCCCATATATCCTCTATGTAACCATAATATGTGTCATTTGGGCCTTCATTCATTATTGCATCAAAGCGGACACCACTGTTTTGGTTGGTGCTCTTTTTATCTTGGGCTATCGTGTAAAATGTATTCCCATTTATCTCGTACCCTTGGAAAGTCACTACAGTCGAAGATGGTGTCTGGGCCAGCAAGTACAGCTGATCTTCAATATCTTCGTTATTCAGGAGATGTTTTTGCAACCAACCGCCGAAAGTCGACACGTGTTCACGTCTAATCCAATCGTTCGACCGCCCGGGTTCCGGGAGCGTAGAAAGTTCTTGTGGTCACCGATATACGGAGCCACCATGGTGGAACTTTGTAGAACCGTGTAGTGTGCTTGAGTCAAAGAAATCCCGTCCCTACATATCATTGATTTCCTTCCTAGCGTGCCTTTTCCACTTAGTCTCCCTTCATGCCGCGATTCAGGAACACCAATCGGCTTAAGGTCGGGAATAAAGTCAACACGGAATTCAATGACCTCCTCTCGTTCCATAGCCCTTGGAGATGCTTCCTTCCGGCCTAGCACGGTTATGAACATATTTCTTCAAGACTCCCATGAACCTCTCGAAGGGGAACATATTGTGTAGAAACACAGGACCGAGAATGGAAATCTCATCGACTAGTGTGAACGAGGAGATGTGTCATAATATTGAAGAAGGATGGTGGGAACACCAGCTCAAAACTAACGAGACATTGGACCACATCATTCCGCAACCTCGGTAGAATTTCTGGATTTATTACCTTCTCGAGAAATTGCATTGAGGAATGCACATAGCTTCACAATGGGCAGTCGAACATTTTCCGGTAGAAGCCCCCTCAATGCAATTGGAAGCAACCGTGTCATTATCACGTGACAGCTCATGAGACTTCAGGTTCTGGAATGTTTTCTTCTCCATATTTATTATTCCCTTTATATTGGAGGAGAAGCCGGACGGGACCTTGATACTGCGTAGACATTCACAAAATATTTCCTTCTCTCGCTTTTGTAAGAGCGTAGCTGGATAAATGACGTCCTTTAACTCTCTCATGCAGCTTTTTGGGGTCTTTCCAACGTTGCTGGTCCTCCCGTGCTTCGGTGTATCTTTTGTCTTCCCGTACACGCCCGTAAAGCCTAGCGAGGTTAACGCAAAGATTCTTCGTCACGTGCATCACATCGATTGAAGAGCGGACCTCTAAGACTTTCCAATATTCTATCTCCCAAAAAATAGATTTCTTCTTCCACATGGGCGCGTGTCCGGCATCGTCATTCGGAACAGGACCGTCCGCCGGACCCTTTCCAAATATTACATCTAGATCCTTGACCATACCAAATATATCAACACCATCACGATGGGGAGGCTTCCTCCGGTGATCAGCCTCACCGTTGTAATGCTTTCCTTTCTTTCTTACGGGATGGGTAGTCCTAAGAAATCGACGATGCCCCAGGTACACGACCTTCTGACCTTTTTCCAAATAATCACCTTCGAGCTCATGTAAACAAGTGCGTGCATGCATTGTATCCCTTGTTTGACTGTCCCGAAATGTTACCAAGAGCAGGCCAGTCATTGATGGTTACGAAAAGCATCGCTCTTAGGTCAAATTCCTCCTGCTTGTGCTCGTCCCACACACGTACACCTGCTAGGGACCACAGCTGTAGAAGTTCTTTGACTAATGGCTTCAGGTACACATCAATGTCGTTCCTGGGTTGCTTCGGGCCTTGTATGAGCACTGGCATCATAATGAACTTCCGCTTCATGCACAACCAAGGAGGAAGGTTATATATACAAAGAGTCACAGAGCCGGGTGCTATGGCTGCAGCTCTCGCTCTCCAAAAGGATTCATGCCATCCGTACTTAGACCAAACCTTAAGTTCCTTGCATCCTGTGCAAAGTTTGGGAACTCTCTATCGATTTTTCTCCATTGGGATCCATCAGCGAGGTGCCTCAACATGACGTCTTTCTTACGGTCTTCTTTGTGCCATCGCAACAACCTAGCGTGCTCTTTATTTCTGAACAAGCGTTTCAGCCGTGGTATTATAGGAGCATACCACATAACCTTGGCAGGAACCCTCTTCTTGGGGCGCTCGCCCTCAACATCACCAGGGTCATCTCGTCCGATCTTATACCACAATGCGAGTGCACACCGGACATGCATCCAAATTCTCGTACTCACCGCGGTAGAGGATGCAGTCATTAATGCATGCATGTATCTTTTGCACATCTAATCCTAGAGGGCAGACAATCTTCTTCGCTTCGTACGTATCGGCAGGCAATTCGTTACCCCTTGGAAGCTTCCTCTTAATTATTGTCAGCAACTTTCCAAATCCCGAGTCGGTGACACCGTTCTCTCGCCTTCCATTGCAACAATTCCAGCGTGCCGCCTAGCTTTTTATGGCCATCTTCGCAAGTTGGGTATAACAATTTGTTGTGATCTTCTATCATCTTGTCGAAGGCCAACCTTTCCTTTTCAGTTTCACATTCTCTCCTTGCATCAGCAATGGCCCGACCAAGATCATCATCGGCGAGGCTCATCTCGGTGCCTCTTGATCTTCTACTTCATTGTCTTCATTGCCTTCTGCAGTATCATCGTATTCAGTGGAAATTGGGATAACCGTCATCATCCTCTTCCTCTTCTTCATTGTCTTCCATCATAACCCCTCTTTCTCCGTGCTTGGTCCAACAATAGTAACTCGGGCATGAAACCGGATCGCGAAGGTGGCTGTGAATGAGACTCGAGTGAGCGTAGTTTACGGTATTCTTGCAGTTCACACATGGACAATACATGAAGCCACCATGTTTGTTTGTCTCCGCCACGGCCATAAAATTATCCAGGCCCGAAGTGAACTCGTCAAACCGTCGGTCAATGTACATCCATTGCCGATTCATCTGCATGATATAATTTAGTTGATCAAAACCATTACAGAACATCACGATGTATATATACACATGCATTTTATCAATTACAGATGAAAAGGATAAAGTTGTTAACCTCGATGAAGAAGAAAAAAACAAGTTAAGTGTGGCTTGATTTGTGTAAACTCAAGTGGCAAATCCTCTTAAGCATTTCATCAAACACCTCTTGTGCATGTGAAGAAGAGAGGAGAGCAATACACCCCTCTTGTGAAGAAAGTGAAAAAATGGCCAAGTGTGGCTCACACTTGGGCAGGGCAAGGTAATATAGCCAGATTGGGGACCTTGTCCCGGTTTGTAACACAAACCGGGTCCAGAGGGTGGGGCTTTGGACCCGGTTTGTAATACAAACCGGGACTAAAGGTTTCCCACGCCTGACACGGCCTGCCGCGCCCTGCCGTGGACCCTTTAGTCCCGGTTTGTAATACAAACCGGGTCCAAAGGCCACTACCGGACAAGCTCCAGCGGGTGGGGTCGTCCTGGGCAGAAACGAACCGGGACCAATGCCACCATTGGACCCGGTTTGGTTCAGCACTGGGACATTTGCTTGGGACCAAAGGCCTCTTCTCCACTAGTGTATACAAGAAGATCTTGAAGATTATACAACGGATTTTCAAGAAACGGCGTTGTCCAAGGGGGAGTGTTAGAAATAGGATTAGCTTAAGTCTTAAGCTAACTAGGCAGTTACTTTTGTCCAACAGTCGTGTCTCTTCGAAGGGACACAACCTTGTAAACTGTCTTTATTGGTGTCTGTTCGCTGGGTATATATACCCCTCAATCATCAATGAAATTAGCAGTTCATCTCTCAATACTTTTACTCTAACAGTTACTATTTGGAGATAGAAGATATAGAGAACATGCCAATTGAGATTTTCTTAAAATGTACGACGCACGTTGAAGGTGTACTGAAATTTTGGTTGAAATTTATAATACAGATAGTCTTGCCTATTTTGTGATGTTGAAAATATATTATGTTCATAGATTTATTTCAAACTTGCCAAAGCAATCCATTCTACCCACTCCCAGTTGCAGCATTTTTTTTTTTGAGAAACACAGTACAAACGTAGACGCTCACATACACGCGTATACACTCATCCCTATGAACGCACACACGCACACCCTACCCCTATGAGCACCTCCGGAGTTGCAGCATATTATAAACATACATGTATCTTGTTCTTTTCTTTTCACGACATGTTTTTATGAACAAAGTTAAATATACTATATTGGCATGATTTGTTTTGCTTTCAACCTGACTATTATAGTCATGAGCACCATTTCTCTTTGTTCGTATGATCTATATGAATCTCCACACATAGCGCATTTTATCGACATGGTCCTCTCCACATGTAGCACGTCGGGCTGATGTTTTCATATATTTTCAAGAAATTGCATGTTTAATATTTAAATAATACATGTGCGCTGATAATATGAGGCTTCGAAAAATATATTAAATATCGAGGTAGAGGCCTGGATTTTTTTATACGACGAAGATGATACTTGGCATCCATTGTGAGAGTATGGTTTTCTTTGTGTTGCGATGTCTTTGTCTAAACTATGCGCGTGACACTAGTGAGTCTGATGATTTGTGATTTTCTGGAGCGGTCTACGTGTTGCGAGTAGCTGATTACTTGCCAGGTCATTTTTTCTGTTTTGTTTTTATTATTTATTTTGGCTGTCTACATCCTTAATGTCTCAACTAGTTCTTAACATTATGTCGGTGCAGAGGCTGGTTGGTATCTGCTTGATTTTAAATTATTCCCTTTACCGGAAAGAAGATAACGCAGGGTAAGAATAATAACACTAATAACACTGAAATAAGGCTTATGCATGAGTGACATGAAATCTTAGTACATCATGCGCTAAGGATGATTTTATAAGTACATGTAGCGTAGTTTATGTACATCACAGTTCAAATTATTTACTAAGGATGAAAAATAATAGATGTGAACTTAGTATCTAGAGTAGATCTGCTCAGATGCTCATACAGGATGGCCATAAGTAAAGGCATCGGCCCAGGCTTTTAAGTAAAGCCATACAGCTGATCAAGGTCTTAGAAGGAAATTATTAAAAAAAGGTCTTTGACGGGTGTCTTGTTTAGATAAAGGGAAGAGTCACACGTACACTTCTACACCATATGTCCATCTAGTTTGATAACACCCAGACAACCTAGACTAGACATATATGAAAGATAATGAGAAAAATGGCAGCAATAATGCAAACAACTAACAAACAAACGAGAAAAATGGCAGCACTGTCGAAAAAACAAGTAGGAAACAAAGGATCAGGAAAATGGATAAGCACCTGGAATCTCGGTTGGGCTCATTTCCAACCCTTCACTAGTACAATGGATACAAAAATAAAGAGATGCACACAACATGGCTAAGAAATTTGTAATACTAGAGGATACCCCACACGTTTCTGCGGGAATTTGTGGCAGGGTTTATAAGTTCCGTTCAATGAAAGATGGAACTCCAACTTGTGGGACATTAGTATGTCGACTCAAGAAGAGATTTGAATAATACTCCCTCCGGTCTTTTTTAATTGACTCAAATTTAGTATAAAGTTGTACTAAATTCGATTCAATTAAAAGAGACCGGAGGGAGTAGAAGAAAGGAAATAGTCAGAGCAGAAGGGAAATAAAATGAGATTGGCACATATATATATTATTTTGTTAAGCATGACACAATATAAGTTAGAAATCAATGAACACAGTGTATACGACCATTTGTTCAACAACCTCCGTTGGCTATTTTTCTTGATTATAAATCATATTACAAATGTAAGAGCAAGCAAGGAGAAGGAAGCATAAAATAAGGGATAGTGAAAGCTGTTAAACTTTTCCTTCGAAATAATTTTTAGTAAAGCTTAAAACAACTAATTTTATATCCATTTTGAACAGCTTACGCAGGATAAGGACTAACACTTGTTTGCTCAACCAACTACAATAAATTTTAATTGTCAAAAGATACGGATTTATGTATGGAGCAAGCTTTTTTGACACATTGTTGGATCTGCTGCAAACTCCACGAGGAAGCCACAAATGTGATATCAGCTAGATAAGCTGCACATGAAGCAAAAATTGAATATTTTACACTAATTTCTTACAAAAGTAGTTCAACATTAGATGACAAGGTTTGTTATGACAAAAATATTAGAACCTGTACCTTTTGTTGCTAGAAGTAATGCATGGTAGATCTACATCAGACTTTGATAGACAAATATTTCAAGTGGCATGCATGGTTCCAATAGGCAAATACTAATGTCCTGGAGCACTAATATCTTGGGAGATCCACAGGACAGCAAAAAAAAACAGTCGTAACGCTATGAATTTGCACAAATAGAGTTATTTGAGTTGCAGAGTAGATACCTTGGCAAGTTTGTTTCTCAAATGATAAACTGGTTGGCACCAAATACAAAACTTTCAAACATGCTTGCAGATGTACGTCGAAGATTCTCTGAAATTGTGTTTAACATGATACCTAGGATGCTAGGCATCAAGAACAGCTACAGTCTGTAGAACCTCAATCTACACATTCATCTACAGCTACAGAGTTTTTCCAATTCTCTAGCATATCTATAACAGGTTGGGGGCAAGGATATACCTGATCTAGTAACTCAAAAGCAAGGAGAAGCAAGCAAGCCTTCCTATATGTGAAGCTAATTGTAATCCATGGGTATGCAATGTAGATCCGAAAATCTGATTATACATAGGGGCAAGGATATACCTGATCTATTAACTGAAAAGCAAGGAGAAGCAAGCAAGCCTTCCTATGTGTGATGCAGCTAATTGTAATCCATGGGTATGCAATGTAGATCCAAAAATCTGATTATACATACAGAAAAAATCAGAGGAGGCACAGCTTTCTTATTTACTGCAATTGAATCTACCATGAGCATCGATTTTAGGAAAGTAACCTACCTGTTGGTGCTAGCTCGATTACTGAAAAAAATACTTACAATTCTCTGCAACTGAAATTGGACCTTAGTTTCATATATGCATGTGCACTGGGCCGAGCCTAGTGGGCTGGGTCGGTCCTGCGTCCGTGGGCTGGGTCGGTTGGCCTGGCCCATGAGTTTCCGGCCCCAGTGTTGCCCAGTGAGGCACTGGGCCGAGCCCACCTCGGCCCGTCGTGCGGGGTGGAGGCCTTCCCCAGGTTTAAGTGGTGGTGGGTTCCACGTGGGGTGTGTGACCTTACCCTAGGGTTTCCTGCCTCCCGCTCTGATATCCGATGGCGGCGGTTACTAGCTAGGACCATAACCATCCACTCCCCACCCGCTCCCCTCTCCCGTTCATTCGCCGAGGTGGTGCAGATGGACCGGTAGCGTGGCGCGGCGGCGAGGAGCCAGAACGGCAACGGTAAACGCCGGCTGGAGGAGAGATCTGCGGTGGAGGACGCACGACTGGAGGCAGACACGTGTGCAAGGCTCCTGGCGCGCGAAGGAGCAGCTCTGGCAGCGGCGGCGGCACCAACAACAACCACGCCAACCGTCGGGGTGCGGGGCACCAGGCGAATCCGTCCGCAGCTGGCCAGGAAGGCCAGGGTGGATAGGCTCCTCCCGCCTGGTGGCTGGCGAGGGAGAAGAAGCGGCAGGAGCAAGCCCTGTGAGCTACGCAGGAGGGGGCGCGCGCTGGCTCCTTTCCCATGGAGCTGAATCAGGCCGCGAGCTAGAGCGGGGCTTTGGCCGGACACAGCAGCAGCAGCCCCGACGCCAGTCATCGATGGCCAAGCAGCAGGCCTCACCGTCTCTTGTGGTGGCCGGCATAGGTCCATCCAAGGTGGAATGCTTCCGCTGCGGTCGCCCTGGCCACTTTCAGGCTGGTTGCACCGCCGACCCGATCTGTGTCATTTGTAGCAAGGAGGGCCATTTCTCGGCGGAGTGCGCGGGTGCTGCACCCCTAGAGTTGTGCTTGATGGGACAGGCCATCTCCGGGGAGGGTTTCTTCTACCTCGACTTCGAGGAAGGAGGCGAGGAGGAGGGGGAGGCCTCGAACGCGGCGGTCCTGTCGTTTGACGGCCTCCCTCTATCTGCCTGTGACCCTGAGGCGGAACTCCACCACCTCACTGGCATCGACTGGGACTGGAAGGTGACCCAGGTGGCAGCAAAGGAGTACACGGTCCTCTTCCCGTCGCAGGACTGCCTCCGAATGAGCGCTCGCAGCGGGAAGTTGTTCTTTCCGCCAAGCAACTCCACGGCCAACATCAAGCTGGCGGATGCTGACCTGGCACTGGCGGAGCTGCTTCAGGAGGTGTGGGTGACCATCTCGGGCCTCCCTCGCCGGATGCGGCGTGCGAACATGCTCATGAAGGGGATGAGGATGTTGGGTCGGCCCGTCGAGGTGGACTTGAGCTCCCTCGCGCGGCGCACACCCATTCGCATTCAGATTGCATGCAGGAATCCATCCAAGATCCACGGCCTAGTGCAAGTCTTCCACAAGAACGAGCGCTCCAACGTGGGTATCCGGGTGGAGCAACCCCCGACGTCTTCCTTTGTGCCCCCACCGGCCCCTCTGCGCAATGATGATGATGATAGCATGGGGGACGAGGATGATTCGGATAGCCTGGGGAATGAGGAGGAGTGGCGCCGCTTGGGAGAGAATGAAAAGGGGAAGAATGCTGCCGCGACCGAGCCGGAGTCGGAGGGGAACCGCACAGAGCCAAAACCAGTGGAGCAGGTCGCCCCGGCTGATGGTGTCGTGATGTGTGACCCCATCCTGGATCAGTACGGCAACAACCTACCCTCCTCATCGGGCGTGTGGCCTCTCCCGCTGGCGGTCCTGGAGAAGCAGCGGGCATTCGAGACACCGCCTACTACTACACCGGCACAACAATAGCTGGCTATATTGGAGGGGGTGCCTACGTCGCCGCCATTCGACTGTTCTACCCTGGTGACGGTCGAGTCTGACTATGACTCAGATGCCTCGGAGGAGTCACCGGGCGGGCTCATTAGTGCCCGGTCTGTGGAGCTGTCGCGCTCTCGGGGGAGTGGGACCTTCAGGTGTTCAGGGAGGCGACGATGGACGCGGCCACGGCGGCGGTGCCACGCAGGAGGAGGACCAAGACGGTGTCGGCTGGTCTGGCGCGAAAGAGTGCGCGGCTCCAGGGTCCAGCGGCCGCGGTGTCGGTGATGCAGAGGGTGGACTTCATCCAAGAATCTCGACCACGCAGGTACTTCCACCCCCCTCGCCCACCTTCCCGATGCTCACCTGTCGTCTGTAGCATGAGATTCTGGTCTCACTTTCATGACGAAAACACACTCGGTGTCCGAAATTCTTTCGATCGTGCGTACTAAGGAGGCGGCTCAGGCGCTGCTTGCGCAAGCTGCCCTGCAGAAAGAAGCGGCCCAGGTGGGCGCTGACGCGGTGGTGGTGCTCTCGGGGCCCGGTGTAGATGGGACTACACCGGTGGCCATGGAGGAGGTCAGGTGACCTTGGTGGACATCCCGGTCCAGGCTGCTCCTCAAGCCAATAAAAGGAGCTCTTCAGCCATGTTAGCGACCCATCGTGGACAGAGGAAAGCCACACTTTCTTAATGCATGCTGGGTTCTACAATATCCGTGGGTTTGGCAGACCGGGCTGCCGCACCCAGATCAAGGAGCTAATTTCCCGAGAACATCTCGACTTTGTCGGTCTGCAGGAAACCATCAAATCTTCCTTCTCCGCAAGCGAGCTGCTTAGCATCGATCCTGCTGGCCGACTTGCGTGGCATGATGTGCCGACGGTAGGGAGATCCGGGGGGAATCCTCTTAGGGGTTAACGATGATTCTTTCGACGTATTGGGTTGGAGTAGGGGCTCCTTCCACATTAGGGTTTACGTCCTTCAGTTAGACTCGTCTACCCGTTGGTGACTCTTTGTGGTCTACGGCCTGGCTGACCACCGGCGATCACCTAAGTTCCTCCAGGAACTTAAAGAGGCCATCTCGGCTTGTCCCTTGCCGCTTGTTGTGGGAGGTGACTTCAACCTGATTAGGGGATCTAGGGATAAAAATAACTCAAACATAAACTGGCCCCGCGTTCATAGCTTCAATGACTGCATCGCTAACTTGGAGCTCCAGGAGATCAGGCGCACCGACGCGAGATATACCTAGTTTAACAAACAACTAAACCCGGTTCGGTGCGTCCTGGACAGAGTCTTTATGTCCACGGAATGGGAAGCTTCGTTCCCCCTGTGCACCCTGGTGGCAGAGATCATTATTGGTTCGGATCACTCTCCCCTCATCCCGAGCTCTGGGGAGGAGCTCATAAAACGCAGCCTGAGATTCTTCTTTGAGAAGAGCTGTCTGGAGCGCGCTGAGTTTGTCAGTCTAGTTACCTCCAAGTGGAACGAGCTGGCCTCGGAGACCGTGGCAGGGGCGGACTCCATTGATAGATGGAACCGGGTCTCGGGGGGCCTGAGACAATTCCTTAAAGGTTGGGGCGCCAACCTCGATAAGGAGAACCTCTACCTCAAGAAGGACCTCCTTGCGGAGATTTAGGAGCTTGATGCCCAAGCCGATTCTCTGGGCCTTGACGAGGAGGGGTGGGCGTTGCGCTACCACCTCGAAGGCTGGCTCTCCCATCTTGCACACATGGAGGAGGTATACTGGTGGCAACGCAGCCGCCTCACGTGGCTGCTCAAGGGAGACGCCAACACCGCTTTCTTCCACGCCATGGAAAACGGGAGAAAGAGAAAATGCGCCATCTTGCGCCTCTCCACTGACTTGGGGGTCATCTCGGAGCTAGAGGCGCTGCGGGCCCACATCTATGATCTCTATCGTCAGCTGATGGGGAGCCCCGGGGAACAAGGTATGTTTGCCTTGCGACCCGTGACCTGGGACGTGGTGGGGTGGGTCTTGGAGGAGGATAACGACGCCCTTATGCTCTCCTTCACTAAGCAGGAGATGGACATGGTCCTCTCTAGCATGAGAGTGGACACGGCTCCGGGACCGGACGGGTGGCCGGTAGTGTTCTTCAAGACTTTTTGGAGGCTACTGAAACCTTTTGTCTTGGCTATTGCCAACAATTTTGCTCTTCGGAGAGTGGATGTCGCCCACCTTAATTTTGGGATCTTGACGCTCATCCCTAAGGTGCATGGTGCTGATGACATCACGCTGTTTAGACCTATTGCTCTCATAAACGTCATTTTCAAATTCGTCGCCAAAGCTTATGCTATTCGTCTTTCACCACCGCTCACCTTACCATTTGTGTTACTCAGACGCCTTTATTAAAGGCCGTCTTATCCACGAAGGGGTGGTTTCCCTGCAAGAGATTGTCCACGAGACTAAATCCAAGAAACTTGGGGGAGTTTTCTTGAAACTTGACTTTGAAAAGGCCTATGATCGGGTCAACTGGAGTTTCCTCCGCGAGGTCCTTATCCGCAAAGGATTTGACCCCAGCTGGATCCATCGGGTGATGGGTTTGGTCAAGGGTGGCTAAACGGCTATCAACATTAACAGAGAAGCTGGCAACTTCTTTCGTAACGGACGGGGTGTCCGGCAGGGAGATCCCCTCTCGCCCTTACTCTTCGACTACATTGTCGAAGCCCTAGCGGCCATTCTCGACCAGGCTAAGGGGGCGGGCCACATTCATGGGGTCATCCCACACATTATCCCTGGGGGGAGGGGGTAACCCACCTGCAGTACACTGATGATACGATCATCATGCTACAACTGGAGGATCTGGACATTGCCAACCTTAAATTTCTCTTGCTCTGCTTCGAGAGCATGCCAGGCTCCGTATTAATTTCCACAAGAGTGAGGTCATGGTTTTGGGGGACCACGGACTTGGAGAGCCAGCGTATTGCCAATATGCTGAGCTGTAAACGGGGATCCTTCCCCTTTACCTACATCGGCCTCCCGATTAGCGATTGGGCGCTCTCTACACGGGATTGGCACTCCCTTACTTCCAAGGTGCAAACGCACACGGACCCCTGGATGGGAAAGTTTATGTCTTTCGCCGCTAGACTCACGCTTATTAACGCGTGTCTTTCCAGCCTTCCTATGCACACTATGGGTGTTTGCCTCTTGGGCAAAGGGATCCATCAACAGTTTAACAGACACCGCTCCCGCTTCTACTGGAGCTCTAATGGGAGTCACAACAAATACCATTGGGTGCGGTGGTCGGCCATGTGCAAGCCTAAGATCCTGGGGGATCTAGGCATCCTCGATACGAACCTCATGAACACTTGCCTCATGGCTAAATGGGTCTGGAGACTTTATGGGGGGCGAGGCTGGCCTTTGGGCGGACATCGTTCGTGGAAAATACCTCCAGAATAGAGACCTGTGGGTCGATACACCTGGCGCAGGCTCCCAATTCTGGAAGGCTCTCCACAAAATTAAGTATGGGTTACGCTTGGGGGCAAAACACCGAGTCGGGAATGGGGAGTACACCCATTTCTGGCTGGATTGGTGGATGGGATCCGGTAAGTTTTCAGACCGCTTTCCCAACCTCTTCGCCATTGCCATGGTCCAGGAGGCCTCCGTGGCTAGTCTCTGGACTGACGCAGGCTGGCATATCCCCTTTCGTCGGGCTTTGGACCTTAGGGAAAGGGTTGAGTGCGTCAATCTTATGCGGGAGATCAAAACCCTATGGCTTGCCGACAGCCCTGATCCCATGTTTTGGGTCCTTGAACCTTCGGGGAGGTTCACGGTCCAATTGCTCTACCGTAAACTTTGCGAAGGCACCCCCTCCAAGTTTTTTGGTGCCATCTGGCAACTTGCGATCCCCTCCCGGATCCGCATTTTCCTTTCGCAGCTGGCGCGGAAGCATCTCCCGACAAATGCCAATATTCGGCACCGTCGAGGCCCATCCACGGGCAGATGCGCCCTCTGTGGAGAGATTGAAGACACTAATCATATTTTCTTCGAATGTGAGCTTGCCAAATTCTTGTGGATCGCAGTTAAGGAACTGCTATCCTATTCGTGGAACCCCTCTTGCTTGCGGATGTTTGTAGGATACTGCATAATCAATCAACGAAAATGAAGCGCGTCCTTGGGATCTGCTGTGCAGCCCTATATTGGACTTTGTGGAATTTGAGAAACAAGTTCACAATAGAGGGGGTTTTCCCTTCCCAGCCGGCTGATTGTCTGTATAAACTATCTATGTATCTCCAGGTGTGGAAACCCGTGGCTAGACGGACGGACCGGGAAGACATCCAGAGGGCAATTGAAAAGATCCTGGCTCTTCACGCGGCGACACGGGATGCTGTGGAGGACGTGCTGGCTTGAGTCTTCTTGACTGCCTTGTGTCCCTGGTGGCGTTTTCTGTTTTAGGATGTTTCAGACCTGCTTTGTGAGCCCAGCTTTCGTGCTGCGGGCAGTGTGTGTGCTGCTTTGTGAGCCCAGCCTTCGTGATGTGGGTTGTTTGTGTTTGTTGCTACTTGCTTACCTATGGTGTATGAACCTTGTTGATCATGCACTAGTAGAAAATCTCTCATGCGTACCGGTTCCAGAGGGGCATTCGTACCGGTTTTGCAACCGGTACAAATTATTCGGCACTAAAGCCCCCCCCCTTTCGTACCGGTTGCTTACGAACCGGTATAAAACGGGCCTCCACGTGGGCCACCGGGAGAGCTCAGGGCTAAGGATCTTTGGTACCGGTTGGTAATACGAACCGGTACCAAAGGTTCCCCCGCGGCAGGGAATTTGCCCAAATCTCGCCGCGGCGAGAATTGGCTTTTTAGGGTTTTGGAGAGGTTTAGGGATATCGGTTTGATTCATATCGCGTCGATGCACCGGAAACGCGTTTGGGTTTAGGTAGTACATGAAGATCAAGATGATGCATAGCAAGTTGGTGCATATAATATAACACACATGTTATTGCATGAGATCGCAAATTAAGTAGCACTATGCATGAAGATCGATCTTCATGCATAGTGGTGCTCTCCGAGGCGTACTCTATATATGTCTATTACATGTAGCATAGTGGTACTCTTCGAGTCAACTATATATGTAACATGTACATCTTCATTCATAGTGGTGCTCTGCGAGTTGTGGTATGACGTCCCGAAGGAAAAATCCCGCCAATTCCTCGCCTATTGCTATGAAGCGGTCATCGATTGAGAGCTTGTTCCGCTTTCTTGCCAACTATAAAAGAATAAGATACAAATGAATACATGAAACAACTATTACTGAAACTCAGCACAACTTATGATAACAAAACAAATTTGTGAAGATTGTTTTTGTACCTCTTTATTTCTTTCATTATTCGTTCTCTCGTTGACAATTCTGCGGATGTACTCGCAAACGAAGAATCCACGGAGATCGGTCCCCGGAGGTTGTTGCGGGCA
This sequence comes from Lolium rigidum, assembly GCF_022539505.1. Taxonomy (NCBI): domain Eukaryota; kingdom Viridiplantae; phylum Streptophyta; class Magnoliopsida; order Poales; family Poaceae; genus Lolium; species Lolium rigidum. The sequence goes on from NC_061511.1 coordinate 26,793,403, forward strand.
TTTCTTTACAAGAATATAATTCAATCAAACAATAGTCAAGTATGATAATTAAAAGGTGTGTGGACCTAGGTAGTACTACTTACTTTCGCACGCCATCGCAGCTTCGGTGTCCATTCACGGGACGTATCTTCCTTGATGAAAGTTTGCCATACGCTGCTCGACAAAAGAAAATGCATAAAAGAGTCATACGCTGCTCGACAAAATTAACGAAACAAACCGATAAGAATTAAAATTACCTTCCGAGCATTAAAAAACAAGACAAGTATAGATCCTTTTTTTTGCTTAGTGAGTCCAAGACTTCAACTTCTCCGATTTCCAAATTGATGACGAGAAGAATAAAGTGAAACCTACGCACGTTTCAATATGTAGTGTCATATATATAAGTCATTAGTTAAAATTTTGACATACGGTGAGCAAAATATAATGTGTTATAAGACAAGTAAGACTCACTCGAAGTTGTAAGGCCAAAGTATTAGCTTTTTGTCACGTTGTCGCTTCAAAAACCTTAGCAAAGTCTGCGGTGTATCCTTGTTATAGAGGGGATTCTCTATGGTTTTGACATGCATTGTGTTCGGGTCAATGAACCCAATGTCCGTGATATCGTCCCTTTTGCATTCGAGCATCTTCGATCTCGCATAATATAGCGCACAAAAGATTATAATCTGCGGACAATGAACGACTTCTCAAATTAAATAAATAAATCACTTACGGACAATAGCAACCGATGATTGATTTGTCGAGGGCCCGGAGATTGTATAACTGAAAGAGTTCGGCGAAGTCAACGTTCACACAGTACTCCCGGAAGTAGTGCTCTTCCCTAACTCGCACCATGATAGTCTCGATCCCTTCCTTTGAGGCCTTAAGGTACCACGAATGCAAGTTACGCATACTTGTTGGTACCTTCCCGACATTCTCGACCAAATCTTTCCCTTGAACAAACTGATATGCTCGTTCAGCTAAGGCGTAATCAGTTGCGTCTTGTCGAGAACTTTGAACGGTCTTCCCGTCAAACACCTTGAGAGGGGCGACCGATTGAACGGGTTGTTGTCCGAGCTGGTAGACACTCGTGTATCCCTTTTATCTCCCCGATACCCGATTGAACGGGTTTTGTCGCCTCGATCATCTTGTCATACGACCTTTCAATAGAACGCACATAGTCGGATGGCGGCGATGGTACAGGGTCATATAGATTGTCAACGGTACGCACAACTTTCTCCCGATCTAGTGTCTTCTCGAAAGGTATCTCCGGCACTTTCGGTGCAAAAAATTTCTTCACCTCGGCCTCGAACGGCCTCCGCGTTTTCCTCCGGAGTTTTTTCCCAAGGTAACTTCTCGGTAGGCGGCAGTTGTTTCTCCTTTCTAGCTTTCTTCCTAGGCGGCGCACCGTTCCGCTTAACGGATGCTTGTCTTACGCGGAGGATCTCGAGATGGTGGACTCACGCCGGGGTCCCTCTCGGGTAGGTGTGGACTTGGCTGCTCACCGGGACTGCCACCAGGAGGAGTCGATGGCATTTGCTGCTCATGTGTAGGAGTCGGTGGCCTTTGCAAAAGGACGACGTACTTCTTCGGCCATAGGTCGAAACCGTGCTTGACATCGGCCAGTGTCCTCTCATCTTCACCTCTAGGAATATCAAGCTCCACTTTTTCAAAACCCGAAACAACTTCATCCACCCCGACACGAACACAACCAGGTGGAATGGGCATATGATGGTGCATTGCTCCATCTTCACTTGGGTACACATAGCCGACCGCCACCTTAACGGACGCGGTCCCGATTAACATATGTAGCTCGCAATCTGTCTTCTCCGTGACATAATCCACGGGGTAGCTTCCTCCACATCCGTCAAGATGCGAGGAACCGACACCGCTTCTTCGCCGAGATGGGGCAGCATCGGCTTGTGGATCCTGTAGAAACAGCGGCTGATCGGGTGCCCTCCGATTTCTCTCAAGAGCCTCCACCCTAGATAACAACTCCGTTACAATGTCGGCGTCCTTCTTCTTCTTTCGCGAACGGCTTCTATAAGTGTCAGCGCTGTCCGGCCACGCTTCCTTCATGGTGAGACCTGGGCGAGCTCGTACCCGTCCAACATGTTCAGGGTTCCCCAGAGCGAGTGTCAGCTCGTCATTCTCTCGATCGGGAATGTACTCTCCCTTTCTGACCTTGTCAATTGCATCTACAAGCTTCGGTACAATTGCCTCAATTTTTTCCTTCCATTTTCCCTTCGCAACGATCAACCCTGTCTTTGGGTCCAACCCTGCCCCATGAGCGAACAACCATAACTTGGACCGTTCGGGCCAGTCCCATGTCTGTGGAGTGATTCCATGATCCATCAGTTTATTCTCGGGCGGGGGCCACGGTAGGCCATGACGCCCTGGAGAGTTCGGCCGCGCCACCACAGCCGACGGCCGGCCTCGTTGAAGTTCGAAAGAGGCGGACCGCCCTCCTCATGCCTGGAAAGCGCCCTCTCACGCCGATTGATGAAGAAGCTTTCCCAAGTCGGGCTGTAGTCGGGATGCCACTGGGGATTCCTCCGCTGCTCCGGCGTGTGCTCGAAGTAGTAGTGTTTCATGATGGCCATCTCGCGCGCCACACCTAGAGGGACCGGAGGGACCGGTACGCCTCCGACGCTTAGCAACCAGCCGGTCGGGACGCGGTAGCCCGGCGGGCAGGGTAGTTCGAGGCGCAAAGCGCCTCCGCCTCCCGGGGGTTAGAGATGCGATGGAAGCCATGGGAGAGAATGATGAGGTTTGCAGATATGAGTCTAGATGTGATATGTAAATGGTGGCCAAGCCTACATATATATAGTGAAGAAATGGCGGGAAGACAAAGGCGGGAACCGGTGGAAAGCGTGGGAAGAAAATAGGCGGGAAGACAAAGGCGGGAACCGGTGGAAAGCGTGGGAAGAAAATAGGCGGGAAGACAGAGGCAAACCTTTAGTACCGGTTGGTGGGTGCAACCGGTACTAAAGCTGTCGGCAGGATAAGGACGCCCTGTCGGTGGGATAAGGACGCGTGGGTAACCTTTAGTACCGGTTGGTGGGTGCAACCGGTACTAAAGCTGTCGGCAGGATAAGGACACCCTGCTCGATGAGATAAAGTATGTAGCGCACGACGCCCTGTCGGTGGGATAAGGACGCGTGGGTAACCTTTAGTACCGGTTCGTGTCTGCAACCGGTACTAAAGCTGTCGGCAGGATAAGGACGCTCTGCCTATAAAAGGAGCATCGATAGACCATGGGAAGCAGCTCAACAAGCCAACATGGATGGAGAGTTTCATCACCATGGATGGAAGAAAGGGTTGGGAAATCTCCCGTGGCGGAACTTGTCGAAGATGCCCTTGGTGCACACGCCCTATGGCATCTTCGGAAGTTCCGCCTCGGAAAAATTTCCCCGCAAGCCCGTGGAAGACTCCATCTCCTCTAACAATGTTGGGGAAAGGGTTGGGAAATCTCCGTGGCGGAACTTGTCGAAGATGCCCTTGGTGCACACGCCCTATGGCATCTTCGGAAGTTCCGCCTCGGAAAAATTTCCCTGCAAGCCCGTGGAAGACTCCATCTCCTCTAACAATGTTGCGGAAAGGGTTGGGAAATCACCCGTGGCGGAACTTCTCGAATATGCCCTTGGTGCACATGCCCTATATATGGCATATTCGGAAGTTCCGCCTCGGAAAAATTTCCCTGCAAGCCCGTGACTTAACTAGTAAAACAAGCCAACCATCTCCATTGTTAATATCTTACATACAAGTAACATCATTACACAAAAGTGATTTCCATATTGAGATACACAAGTTATACTCCATCTCCTCTAGTCTTCTGAGTTTTCTTCGCCCGTTTCCCTTTCTTCTTACTCGCGACGCAACCATGGACAATCTTCATTGTTTAAGATGATGCTTGGGTCAATTTTTTCCTTGAAGGGTGGAATATCGTCAAACTTATTATAATCTTCTGACATGTCCGTCTTGTCCTCTACTCCCACGATGTTTCTTTTTCCGAAAGAACTATGTGCCGCTTTGGCTCATCGTATGATGTGTCCTCTTGCCTTTCTTTTCTTTTTTTCGGTTTGCTAGACATATCCTTCACATAAAAAACCTGAGCCACTTCACCGGCTAGGACGAATGGTTCGGTGTCGTACCCAAGATTCTTGAAATCCACCGTAGTCATTCCGTATCGCGGGTCTACCTGTACCCCGTCTTTCAGAGTTGAACCATTTACACCGGAACAAAGGGACCTTGAAATTAGGTCCATAGTCAAGTTCCCATATCTCCTCTATGTACCCATAATATGTGACCTTGTTCCCATTGCCATCTTCCGCATCAAAGCGGACACCACTCGTTTTGGTTGGTGCTCTTTTTGTCTTGGGCGAAAGTGTAAAATGTGTTCCCATTAATCTCGTACCCTTGAAAAGTCGATATAGTAGAAGATGGTTGCTTGGCCAACAAGTACAGCTGCTCGTCATCGGTGACATTCATGAGACGTGTTTGCAACCAACCGCCGAAAGTCTTCATGTGTTCTCCATCAATCCAATCTTCACGTTGCTCCGGTATTTAGAGCGTAAGATCTCCTTGTGTTCCTCTTTGTACGGAGCCACCAAGATGGAATTAAGTAGAACTGTGTAGTGTGCTTGAGTGAAAGAATGTCCGTCCATACACATTGCTGATTTCTTTCCTAGCGTGCCTTTTCCACGCAGTCTCCCCTCATAGCGCGATTCAGGAACACCGATCGGCTTAAGGTCAGGAATAAAGTCAACACAAAACTCAATGACCTCCTCTCTTCCATAGCCCTTGGAGATGCTTCCTTCTGGCCTAGCACGGTTATGAACGTACTTCTTTAAGACTCCCATGAATCTCTCAAAGGGGAACATGTTGTGTAGAAATACAGGACCGAGAACGCCAATCTCTTCGACCAGGTGAACTAGGAGATGTGTCATAATATTGAAGAAGGATGGTGGGAACACCAACTCGAAGCCGACTAGACATTGGACCACATCCTTCCGTAAATTTTGTAGAGTAAGTGGATTGATCACCTTCCGAGAAATTGCATTGAGGAACGCACATAGCTTCACAATGGGTACTCGAACATTTTCCGGCAGAAGCCCCCTCAATGCAACCGGAAGTAATTGTGTCATAATCACGTGGCAGCTCATGAGACTTTAGGTTTTGAAACTTTTTCTCCGACATGTTTATTATTCCCTTTATATTCGACGAGAAGCTAGACGGGACCTTGATGCTACTCAGGACTTCAAAAAAGATCTCCTTCTCCTCTTTGGTAAGAGCATAGCTGGCAGGACCTTGATACTTCTCTGGATTTAGGTTGTTTCCTTCGTGGATACTTTGCTGGTCCTGCCATGCATCCGGTGTATCTTTTGTCTTCCCATACACGCCCAAGAAGTTTAGCAGGTTCACGCAAAGATTTTTCGTCACGTGCATCACGTCGATTGCAGAGTGAACCTCTAAGAATTTCCAGTAGGGTAGCTCCCAAAATATCGACTTCTTCTTCCACATGGGTACGTGTCCGTCAACATCATGAGGAACAGATTGTCCGCCGGGACCCTTTCCAAAGATCACTTCTAAATCCTTGACCATATCATATATAACTTCCCCATTAGGGCGGGTAGGCTTCGTTCGGTTATCTGCCTCACCTCCGAAATGCTTTCCTCTCTTTCTTACGTGATGTTGTTTTGGAAGAAATCGACGATGCCCTAGGTACACATTCTTGTTTCCCAAATAATTACTATCAGTCTCACCTAAACAGTGTGTGCATGCATTGTATCCCTTGTTTGACTGCCCTGAAATGTTACCAAGAGCAGGCCAATCATTGATGGTTACAAATAACAATGCTCGTAGGTTAAATTCCTTTTGTTCGTGCTCATCCCACACAGGTACACCTTCGTCACGCCACAACTCTAAAAGTTCTTCAACCAATGGCCTCAGGTACACATCAATGTCGTTGCCGGGTTGCTTCGGGCCCTGGATGAGCACTGGCATCATAATGAACTTCCGCTTCATGCACAACCAAGGAGGAAGGTTATAGATACATAGAGTCACTGGCCGGATGCTATGACCGGAGCTCGCTCCCCGAAAGGATTAAAGCCATCTCGTACTTAGACCAAATCTTAAGTTCCTTGCGTCATCTGAAAATGACTTGAACTCTCTGTCGATTTTTCTCCACTCGCGACCCGTCAGCGGGGTGTCTCAAGCATCACATCTTTCTTACGGTCCTCTTTGTGCCATCGCAACAACTTGGCATGCTCTTTGTTCCGGAACAAACGTTTCAACCGTGGTATTATAGGAGCATACCACATCACCTTCGCAGGAACCCTCTTCCCGGGGGTGGACTCACCCTCAACATCGCCGGGGTCATCTCGCCTCGATCTTATACCTCAATGCACTACATACCGGGCATGCATTCAAATTCTCGTACTCCCCGCGGTAGAGGATGCAGTCATTGATGCATGCATGTATCTTCCGCACCTCTAATCCTAGAGGGCAGACAACCTTCTTTGCTTCGTACGTGCTAGAGGGCAACACGTTCTCCCCTGGAAGCATCTTCTTTATTATTTTCAGCAACTTTTCAAATCCCTTGTCGAAGTACCATTCTCTGCCTTCCACCGCAGCAATTCCAGCGTGGTACCCAGCTTTTTCCGACCATTTTCGCAATTTGGGTACAACAGTTTGTTGTGATCCTCTAACATTTTCTCCAACTTCAACCTCTCCTTTTCATTTCCGCAGTTCATCTTCGCATCAAGAATGGCCCGACCCAAATCGTCATCCGGGTCATCAAAAATCGGCTCATCGAAAATGAGCTCTTCTTCAGCTTCGTCTTCCCCCATTCTACTACCACCGTCTTCGGTGAATAAGGGATAGTTGTCACTATCCTCTTCTTCTTCGTTGTCTTCCAATATAACCCCTCTTTCTCCGTGCTTGGTCCAACAATTATAGCTGGGCATGAAACCATTCCCAAGCAGGTGGACGTGAAGGGTCTTCGAGGTAGAGTAATCCTTCATATTCTTACAGGAACTACATGGACAATACATGAAACCATTCGACTGCCTGTTTGCCTCAGCCACGTTGAGAAAATAATGCATGCCAGTAATGAACTCGGGATGGCACCGGTCACCGTACATCCATTGTCGACTCATCTGCATTTTATATGTATATCAAAAATCATTAAGTACACAACATCATGGATATATGAGTGACCAACTTAATTAATATTCAAGTTCATCACATAAAACTAAGTTTTTTTTTATAAAAAAGAAGAGGCTCACCGAGGTTGTACGGTGCCGGCTAGGGGACGACGCTAGCGATCGACGGCGGTGAGGACGGGGATGATACTAATTAAAACCTACAAAATATACCATAATTTCAGCTCAAATTGATTATAAAAAAAGTAAAATCCCTAACTTAGGCATTTCATCAAACACCTTGCTAGCACTAGAAAAATAGTACGAGCTAAACTACCAAAGAAATGAGCTAAATTAGGAACGCCGGAAGAAAGGATGATATTGCTAACCCTTGGATAGATGGAGGTCGTTAATCTTGTTAAAATGGTGGAGAAAAATAAAGATTATTGGAGTGTGAGAGGTGGAGAAAAATTTAGAGTGTGAGGAAGAAGAGAAAAATGAGAGCCACAGCAGGGGGCTCGGGCGATCCGGGCGATTTGATATGGCTGGGTACCCTTTGGTACCGGTTCGTGTTACGAACCGGTACCAAAGGTCCAGCCCGGGCCCCACCACGCGTCTGAATTTTGGCCGAAGACCTTTCGTACCGGTTCCTAACACGAACCGGTACGAAAGCCCCTCCCAAACCGGTACCAAAGCTCCTCGCCCACCTGAGCCCTCAAACCGGTACAAATGGCCCCATTGGTACCGGTTCGTAAGGGAACCGGTACCAATGGCTTAGATGGATGAGAGGTTTTCTACTAGTGATGGGGCTTTATTAATTTAAAGCCGGGCTCTGCTCGAGCCTTCTGTCTAATATATGCATGTGCAGAGGTCCATAAAACATACCCATGAGAGACATTATAACAACTAATGAACAGGGTAGCTACAGGGTGTTGTGGCGGTGGAGGAAAAGAACACATTGAGATCGGGATTGTTAGGATCTAGACTAACCTGGTATGGTGAGGTGATTCAACTGGGGCTTGGCGACCGCGAGGGCTCCTTCTTCAAAGATTCATCGTACTCACCGGCTGACTGGGTGTCCTATCCAGCACGTTGGATTTCTGAAGGAAAAACAAAAACCTAAAGGATCTAAAATTAAGTTCATGGAGAGACATCTCAAAGAGAAGGTGGAGAAGAGGATGGGATGACTCACCGCTGGTTGAGATTTTGATAGGAGAAGGAGCTCCACTATTTAAGGGCTAGTCTGCAGTGGAGAAGATGAAGAGGACAGAGGAAACCATCAATGCCTTCTGATCCATTCCGTGAGTTCAACCAAAGGGAGATGAAACGGAAGACTAATGAATGGAGAAGACGAAGTGGAAGGCTGAATTTTTGTTTATTTTTTGTGACAGCCAGCGATCCAATGTAACGCTTCTTGTAGCGCATGTATGAGAAGCCGAGTCCGCTTGGAAAATTTGGCACGGGGAGGGAGCTACGGAAGGGAGACACGGTCGGCCATAGAGCTAGAAAGGAAATATTGGTGACGTGGATGCACGAAAACTCAGAAAAATGAGGTTGTGGGGGATTGATATTTAGAGATAAAAGATTTAACACATCGCCAACGTTCTCAGTCATCGCGGTATCAGTTCTTGCTCCATCTTATTCTCTTCCTACATATCCACAAATGTATTAAGTACCATCTTGGGGTTATTGTTTGGCACCCATGGTTGAATCCACTATTTATTTTATAGAAATAGCAAAGTAGGATATAAATTTAAAATATAACAATTACAAGATACGTTCAATAATATGGTACATTCTTATAATTTCCAGGAAAAAGTATAGATATGGGCACCAAGCCAAGAAAACATGGTGGTTCAACGGCCAATTTAGACTTGGATAATTTTTTGTTTGTTTGAATAACTCACAATAATTAAAAAAATACTCGGTATAGTTCACTAGTGTGTAAAGATATTGGATCTTATGAGTATGAATATCTTTCAGCCGAGATAATATTGTTTGACATTCTTTCAAAACAAAGAATGCATTCGTAATTTTGTGTACAATATCTACTAAGTTCTGCCATAAACTGGTCACCAAGCCTTTGGTCAAGTTTTTTTTTTGAACTATGGTCAAGTTTGTTTGAACTCCAAAATAAATTTTTTTGTTTAATTGCAAAATTAATATGGCTTCTCTAGTACCCCCAATATATATGGACAGATACAGAAAAAGAGCAACACAACATGACTAATAAAAAATTAAAATTCCATTCTAGCTCATGCAGAGCGAGGAAGGAACATACAGATGATCCAACCTGATGATGACTCGATGCAACCGACTGACCTGGAATAACCTAACACGTACTCGATCGACAGACGACAACAACAGCTTTTATTCAAGCAAAATAAACTAGCGCAACAGGTGCAGACACGTGCCAAGCCCTGGAGGTTCTAGGGATCGAAGCTCGGGTTCGGCAGCAGCGTGGAGGATATCTCAGCAAGCAGGAGGAGGGCATGCATTTCCTCAGTGCTGAGGAGGGCGCTTCCATGAGGAGATATATGTGTTAATATTGGAGTTAGGCTTTTCTATATTATGCGTTGCTGAGATTTTTGTATATTTCCTATTGTGTATTTACTAATGTGGCTACCCCGGGTTGGTCACTAGTGATGAAAATAAGGCAAGTGTAATTATTTGTCACCTAGGCATTATTCTGCACCTTTTACTTAAAAATAACAAATAAGTGCAATCCTACATTGATAAACTAAAAAATTACTAGATGTACATTTAACTATTGTACATTCATATAATTGTAATGAAAAAATAAGGGAGTGGCAATCCTTACCAAAACAACAAAGTGGGATGCTCAGGAATGGCGTATACAAACCCTAACCATGTTTTTCTTTGTATATCTCACAGTAATTCAACTTTTTTCATGATGCTTTACCAGTGTGTAAATCACTATATTTTTTCAAGTATGAGTGATTTTTTTCCGAACCAATATTGGTTGATGCTTTTGCAAAAGCATGCATTAGTGCACCATAGCTATTAAGAATTGTCATGAACTAGCCGGTACCCCTCAGTGTTTTTATATAAAAGTACGAATTTATATTTTCCATGGTTATTTACACTAGCTAGATAAATTATTTTAGTTCGTAAAAAATTTCATGAAAATATTTCAATCGCCGCTGCAATAGGAAATACACTACTATATTCAAATAATGCTAAAACAACTTAATGTAAAATCTCTCTTCATGAATTTGCTTACAAAAATGCTAGAACCATGTGGAGACGGGATACATAGGTATGTCCATAGTGTTGTGTTCTCGTTAAATAATACAAAATTAAAGAGACTCCGATCTTGAAGTCAAGATATTGTTACAATGAAATATTTCAGGCTTATCAGAGTGACAGGAACTCTAAGTAAATGTAACATAGTTTAGGTGCACAGTAGCACAAAATATTTTGTATGGACCAAGAATTGGATGCCAACTTTATTCTTTGCAGTAGATTTTCCGAGGATACACCGAAATAAAGACATCCCCGCTTTCATGCAAGTAAATCCATACACAGCTTAAGGTTTATGAAATGGTGCACTTGCGTTATGTACTCTACCATTTATCCATATCTTTATTTGATAACACCGAACCAACATACACTTTACAGGAAATATACGACAAAATGATGAATGCAAAAAAATGAATATCCAAAATATTGCATTGGTTTAATTTTCAACCCTTGTCGATTACAAGGAACACCAGCCATAAAGAAAGCAACAAAACATGATTCAGAAAATCTTGAAATTCCATGCTCGCTCATGCATACCGAGGGAGGATGATACAAGATATCGATGACTCGATGGAACCAATTGACGACCTTAATGAACCTAAGACTCCACTGAAACAACCTTTATTCAAACGAAAGAAACAAGTGCAACAAGCGCAGATGAGCGAAGCCGTCGAGGTTTCTAGGGATTGAAGCTTGGACTCGGAATAAGCGGGGAGAACATCCCAGCGTGCAGGAAGGCCTCAAGCATATCCTCGGTGGTGAGGAGGGCGCTGCCATTGTCAGCGGCGTCGAAGGGGTCGAACATCTCCAGGAGGTCGCTACCATGGCTTGGCTCCCCATCCAAGGTCATGGGATTGGTACCATCATGCTGCGGTGGTGGAGGTTCCAGCATCACCGGGGCCTGCGGAAGAGGACTTGCCACCATCGGAAGAGGCTCAACCATTTGCGCAGGAGAATGTGGAGGAAGCACCGCGAGTGCAGCACGACCCGAACGGATCTCTTGCAGGCGAGCATTGATTGCGTTGAGTTTATTCTGTACCGTGGATCCTACCGAGACGAGGACGTCAGTAGGCAGGTCGTCGAAGCTACCACGGTGGCCAGCGACGGAGTCGGTGATGACGCGCTTGATCTCCTCCTCGCGACACTTCTTCTGGACTTTGGAAATCTGCACTCTAACCTTGTCATTCTTTTGCTTCAGGAACTCCTTGCCGCCCAGCTCGTTCTTGAAACCCTTCACGTTTGGCGTGTCTCTGTACCGTCGCACCACATTGGCGGCCGCTGCTGGCGACGGCCAGACCACTGGCTCAGCCTTGCCGGGACAGTAGGCCACAAGACAGGCCGGTACGTCGCACAGGGTGGCGAGCTCTCCGGCCTTCTTCAGAAGAACCGGCAGCCGCCTTTTGAGCGCCTTGTTGCGCTTCTGCTTGTCCACGATCCTACTAACCATTGCTTCTACAGGTTGGTGTGTGAGGAGTGATGAGAAGAAAGGTCGGGAGCTGCCCTTTTATAGCTGACAATTACTTGGATGCTCATAATTGCTGTGTGTAGAAAATCTTTTATAGAAGATAAAAATATATATGCTCCAGCGCGTGGAGGAAATCTTTTGAGAAGGGTATTAATTTCCAGATTTCTCTCGTTTATCCCATGTGTATAATGCGTGTAATCCAAAATATTACATTCACCCAATATATCCTGAATATTTGCTAAAAAGATTTCATCAGATGTATCGTCTGATCAGATTGTTTTTGCAAACGTGCATGTATGTATTTCTTCATATGTACGAAAATATTTTTTTTTACCTCACATCAAATGTGTTTTTAAAAATTGCTTCGGTGTCCCCCCTCACCAAAACTTGAAGGGGTAAGTTTTCCCATATATCTTCTTTTTTAGCCCGTAAAAACCCATATCAAGTCCTATATACCGTCTTATAGATATACTAGGTGTACTCAATGTTCCTACCAACCAATGTGGCCGATGAAATATTTTACCCACGAACGTTTTGGTTTTCAATGTACACTGTTGTCTGCGTGTCTGGCTACTGAACAATATAGACTCAAATGGACCGTACAGGCTACTTTAGAGCTTGTACTTATGTCTTTTTCTTCACTTTTAATCAATACACCCTTGGTTACGAAGAGGTAAAAAGAGATCTTGGTCATTCATATGTTTTAATTCACTACAGTTTGAACGAAGGGGGGCACCGAAGCAAATGTGATTGTCCATTGTTGGTTGGTTTGGATTGTTGATCACACGTGCCACTCAATTCTGTCGCATCACATGTAGGTAGATAGAAACATTTCGCATATTTGGAGGATAAGAATGCCCATTATGCTATTATACAAAGTAATTGATCTTAACAATGAGTCCATACAGAATAATGTTTCATACTGATTCGTTGGCCAGATATACATACAAGGCCCTATACAAAGTAAATTTGAGGTTATGTGGTTCATCTTAGTAGTATCGGCCTGGTTGCTTGCTTCAAAGGGTACGCCAAAGATTTATAGCAAATTGTTCAATAGAAAATGCAGTTTAGTTCAAATAATTAGATGAAGTGAAATTGGGTTTTTATTCAGCATGGCAGAAAGAACTCATATATGCTTTGGTAAAAATATAAATAATTATGCTTTCAGATAGTGTGCAAGGATTCAAAGTCGAACAAAAATACATATAAGTTGGTTCTAAATGAAATATAACCGAATGAAATAAGGACTGTACATGCCATTCTTGTGAAATATATTGTTGTAGCTAACAAATAATAGAGTATAAACATGCTTATGTCGCTACTGGAGATCAGGAGTTTGCCTAGTTTCACATGTGTCATTTTCCTAGATACCAACAAAATTTAAAAAGTAATTTGAAATAAAATTAATTTATAATTAGTAAATTCCCGTCAAAATGCGCGCCATTTTGAAAGGAAACAATTTCCCACGCTAATTTGATGTTTTGGCTATATTAAGCACTTTGAAGTCATACTATATGGATGTCAAGACAGAACGATTGTTTAAAATACAAAATATGTCCTGCACAAACTAGCGCAAAACATGTGCTTAATTAGAACTTTGTTATTCCAATGCATTGCATCACATCATGAAGACATGTATTTGAATCATGCTGGGGATATGGTTACTGTTAAGAAAACAACTCCGGAGGTGGTTTGGATTTCATGTAACCTTGGTTACTGGAAATTGCCAGTCAACTAGGGCGAAATTCTGAAACGAACTTAGATTTCAGAGCCGATAACATTCAAATATAGTTATTACTATAATTGTTGGAAGAGAAGGAATCGAAAGTTGGCAACATATGAGTTCGGGAATGGGGTTAGATCGGAGTAGATACACATTGTGTTTAGCTTGGACTAACCAACCAGCCCAAATTCAAATGAGCTGGGATTTTTTGTATGATAAACTAATTTACAAGCGGACTAGGAAGTCTAGTTCGCTGGTTACTGGCCGATAGCCGCAGTATTCCAATAGTTAACCAAATTATATTCTTGTGTGGTCAAATCAACCTCTTTAAAACCAAGTACAGAGTAATATATATGTTTGACACCATATGTTCGTAAATGGAACTAGTTGAATAGTGCATACTTCCCTTCTCTCTGAATCTACTATTTAAACAAAATATTTCAACGGGTTTGATGCCTCCCCCCCCCCCCCCACACACACACACACACCCACCCACACACCCACAACATATTTCAAAGAAAGCCTAATAATGACTCTTATGTGTTGCATTGCTAGTACTATAAACTATGATGGATTATGTTGATTGCATCAATAAAACAATTATGGGATTGGGATAGTAAATTTTAAGCTCTTCAATGAGAAATAAAACATGGTAAAACCATAAATAACCAAACTGATGCCAAGTAGAATCATGTCAAATGGGAAAATAAATTGTTGGAGATTAGTGAATTGTTTTGCGGAAAATAGTTTCAGAAATCCTTAGGGAGTGTGAACTATGGCTAAACCATAGTCCAACAAATAACCCCAATGGTTTGAATATAACCTTTTAGAATCGGCATGGATGGAGAAGTGTAATTTATAAACTAATATATTATGCAAGGATCTCATTAGATATTGGTTTAACATAGTACACCGAAGATTGTAAGTTGAAGGACCAATAATACATATTATATCCAGTAAACATATATGATTCAGGCGTTGGCCGATGCAGTGGCAGTTAGGCAGAACGTTCAATAATTCAGGCGCACCAAAAGTGTGTAGGTGAACATGTGGTAAAGGATGAGGTTAGACATATCTTCCGCAAGAGAAACACTCTTACGATAGATGCACGTTTATGTGGAAGCTAAATAAGCAATATTACATAGGAACATGGTCATCTTAAAAGTTGTGCCACCCTAAGGCTTACATAGGGTGCTTGTTGTGGCGTCGGTCACAGAGCACTTGAAAATCGAAACATCATCGAAATCATGCTTGCATCCTACTACGATTCTATTTATGATTTTTGTGACTTGTCTCTCCCCCATGACATGTTTCTTGTAAGCATATGGTTCATTCTTGGATGGTCTCCGCCGCTTCGTGTGCCACCTTCTCGCTACAAGCCTTCCTTATCGCCGCCATGGCCATGATGGAGCGTCGCTCCACCTATAAGCTGAAATCGTATTCACAATCTCCAGTATACGCAAAATCTCTCGACCTCATGGTCGGTGAAGCACAAGTCAGCCAGTTGACACATCTGCTGGAGCCAAGAACGCACGCTATCTGACAACATCCGAGCTCCTTGCACAAACTCGAAGTTTTGATGATGTTGAACCATCTTTCGTACCCTAAACCCAGATACATCTTCAAGTTGGGTTACAACCCTAGCCTCTCGACCTGGAACATCGTGTTGATGTTGACCCTCATGGCCCACAAAAGACGAGCCTGGCGGTCAGGTACAAACCCCTTCTTGAATGGAAAGAAGGAAGTAGTCACCGCCAAAATCTTGCACTGCCGGACAACTTCACCATCATCCTCTAGGACTCGTTTAGGGTGGAACGCACGACCCCAAGTTCTTCCATTGATAGCCAAATAAAACAGTGACCCGGAAAGAAGACGGAGAGATCACTCAAAAGATGTTTTCTATGTATAGTGTGTGGAAGGGGATGGGTGTATGGCGCCGCTGGAAGTACTTATCCCAGTGGGGAACTGGCAAACTAAACCGCTAGCCGCCGCCCTAACAAATCGTTAGTCGGACTGCACACTGAGACGACGTGATGCCCAGCGGCGAAACTGTCGGACGTGTGAGGCTGATGATGATGCGCTAAACTCAAAAGCTATAACATGGCGTGTATCTCGCGCTACCGATAGCCTATCCTATGGCGTAAGCCATATATGGCAAACCCGGGAGCACTCATCCTGCCAAGTCTTTCCGAAACGTCCCAAGTTTGACACATGTGAATGCGGCGAGAAATCACCTTTAAAGCCATCAGCTTTTGCACGTCTTTAAACCAAAAATGACACTACACAAGATGATATTTTATGGATGGTCCTGCCAAGAATCCCCCAGGGATCAAAACCCTACATCCCCGGGTCCCCTGCTATCTGATCGCACCAAAATGAGTGCTCATTTCCGTTGGATTAGAAAACATGCACAAGTCTCTTTCTCCCATCACGTGGGGTGAGCTGTCAATGTTCACCACACACGATTGTATAAAAAAAGGGAGAAAAGTCTGGTCATTGACTCCTTGAGCGCATGAAGCACCAAGCCCCCGCGAGAGACCTATACACCACCGCCAACGGCGCCTGACGGTTAGACGACGACATGCTTGCAGCACTGCGAAGGTGCTCCACGGCTGGCTTGCAACACCGCAAGGGCAATCTACTGCGGGACTGCAACACAAAAACGATGCTCGACAACGACCTACAGCACAGAGGCACCGCTCGATGGCAGGCTTGAATCATGGAGGCGGCGCCGATGACGGCTGCGTTCGCAGCTTGCATCTCCGACGGGCAACCTTTGCAGCTCTAACGACACACCGTTGCAGTTCCGGCGGTCTACCTTTGCTGCAATGGCGCCAGACCCGCGAGCCATGTAGCTCGGATGACAGACTCTTGCAGCACCAGCAAGTGAGAGATTGCAGCTTCAGCTCCCTCCATTTGCAGCTCCGGCGGCGGGCGCTTGCATCCCTAGCAGTGAGCGATTGGAGCTCTGGCTCCCACCTTTGCAGCTCTGGCAGTTGGGGGCTTGCAGCTCTGGTGACCACGAGCAGCAGCACCACCGCTTGTGGTGCATAGCACCACAGTTTCCTCCTTGTAGCAAGGCTACTCGTCCATGGCAGCACCACTGCTCACCGGTAGTAGCACCTTTATTCGCCCATGGAAGCACCACTGCTCACCGCAGCACCTTCATTGGAAGCATCACACGGCTGTTTGTAGCATCTGCTGCAGTTGTTTGTAGCATCAGCAGCGCCACCCTGCCATATTGGAGTGACCGACATGCATCCCCCTATCTAGTAGTGTGTAGGCTAGACCGCATGCAATGGCCGCGTTGGGGCACACGGCAGGCGAGATGAGAGTGTGGGGACCCTGGAAACCGGACCGAAACATGTGGGTGTGAAGGATTTTTGAGGACGCTTAATCATTTGTATTCTTACAGACACCACATGGACAACACATAAAACCATTACGCTTGTTTGCCACACCGATAAAATATTGTAGGTCATTAATGAACTCGACAAAGCGTCGGTCATCGTACATGCATTGCCGGTTCATCTGCATTATACAATTACGTATATCAAAAACCATTACACAACATCATGAATAGAGAAGTGACAAAATTAATACAATTTCATCACATTAAAACCAAAGTAGAGTAGTGATCAAATTGATTAATATGTCTCAATCGAGTAGCTAGCTAGTTAGAGGCACAATAGAGATGCAAACACAATGCTAAAATTACTCCCATGCCCCAACACTCTAAACACAATCATGATGCAGAAGTCGATTGTAACTTTTAAATAACGTGGGGATCTTCGTGTCTTTCTTATGCAACATACTACTAACACTAAACATTAGGAATCAAATACATAATTAAACTATGAACTACACGTGCATTTTATCAACACATACTACCTCCATCACAAGGCTTATGACACCCTTTCTCACTAAATGGTGCCGAAGTATAATCATCCGCCATTGCAACAATCAAGAACACGCCTCATGCTTACAACACATGGAATGAAAAACAAAACAACTATATGGCTATAAATGTTATTATTGCAAAAATAAATAAATAACTATGCACTGATTTAATAACTTTCTACTCCATACTCATTTTGATCAATTACTAATTAAACCACATCTACACATATGCAAACTAAGAAGTTAATTTGAGCTCCAATTGCATATAAATATAATAAAATCTCACATCATCACACTAGAACCCATAAATTCCTCTACTTCTAGAGCATGAAATGAGCTAAACTAGCAATGACAAATGAAAGGATGAAGTTGCTACGTGTTATCACCAGATTTTGGACGAATCTAGAGGTGGGCCGGGCTTGGAAGATGGGAGATTTCTGAAGCGGCCTGGCACGAAGGATTTTGGGCTGGATTGCCCGTGTATCTTTATTTAGTAGTTTATTATTTTAGTTTAGAGATAGAATCTTACTCGTGCACGGTTTAGTGCACGCCCACATTAGAAAGTCCCTTGGACTATAAATATGTACCTAGGGTTTATGGAATAAACAACAACTCACGTTCAACCCCAAAAACAAACCAATCTCGGCGCATCGCCAACTCCTTCGTCTCGAGGGTTTCTATCAGGTAAGCGACATGCTGCCTAGATCGCATCTTGCGATCTAGGCAGCACAAGCCCCACGTTGTTCATGCGTTGCTCGTCATCGAAGCGCTTTTGATGGCGAGCAACGTAGTTATCATTAGATGTGTTAGGGTTAGCATTGTTCTTCGTTTAAGCATGCTTACGTAGTGCAACCCTTGCATATCTAGCCGTCCTCACGCCTATCTCGGGTGTGGGGCGGCACCCGCTTGATCATTATTTAGTAGATCTGATCCGTTACGATTGCTCCTTGTTCCGCAAGGATTAGTTTAATATCCGCAATAGTTTGGCCTTACAATGGGGGGAGGATCCGAGTGGCACGTAGGGTGGCGTTCGCAAGTCCTAAACGGGATGTTCCTAGGATCAACTTCATGTTGGTTTTTTGGCCTTGTTTAGGATCGGCTTACGAGCACCGTGCGTGGCCGCAAGGCCCAACCTGGAGTAGGATGATCCGGTTATGCGGTGAAAACCCTAAATCGTCGTAGATCTCGTTAGCTTCATATTGATCAAGCAGGACCACCAAGTATTCGTGCACCCCGTACGGATCATGGGTGGATCGGCTCTTTGAGCCGATTCACGAGGATAACCCGAGAGCCGATCGAGGCTCGTATTTAACGTTTACATGTATGCCCTGCGGGAAACTAAGCGAGGCAACCTCATCACCTTCCCGACCAGGTATAGGTCAGGTGGCACGCCCTGCACTTCGCAACGCCGCGTGTGACCGGAAGAGCATTGCGGGCCGTCGCTCGGAGGGGTCTCAGCCAGCCGCAGCTCTAGGCTCCCCCGGCTCTACGGTGTTGACAAGGCCGCTGCCCGCCGGTGGGTTTTGGCGGTCAACACATTCCGGCACGCCCGGTGGGACAATCGTCTACATCAACCACATCACCATCTACATCCGAGATGGCGGACGGCACGCCGGTCACCTACGAGGATCTGCTCGACGACCTCAAGAAGCAATACAACGAGATCAAGGCTACCCTCGAAGCCGACCTCATCGGCTCTTTTCGGAGAACCCGTTCCGGTGGCATCGGATGGAAGGGGTTCTCACCGGAAGGTGCACTCGATGGGATAGACCTCTCTACCTCGTCGGAGGAACGCACCGGGGGTCCGCGGCAGGAGATCAATTACCCGGTGGCTCACTCGCTACACCGCCACTGCGAGAACTTGGTCAACGTGCTTCGGAGCGTGTCGCTCGCGCGTGATCCGAGAGATCATGAGCCACCGGTACTCGCCGTCAGGACCAGCTCTCGGGACTCATCAAGGAGAGTTGCCATTCCAGTCCCGTCCACCGTTGCCATTTGCGTTGGCAGCACCTGCTGAAGTGCCGACTACACCGGCATTCCTCGTCTACAGAATTGGTGGCGACCCCAGTGACTACCAGTTCTTAATGGAGGCGCCTAAGGAGATCCCTCATGGATACGCGTGCATGTATGTGCCGGATTGTGGTGACTGGGCACTCACGAACCAGGCCACAACATCGGGGACTCCGGCGAAGACTGGAGGAACGTCGGCGACAGAGCAGACGTGGCTAACTAAATACGCCACACCGACGAAACTCCCGAGCCCAGCTCCTGCGGCTGGCTCAGAGCTGGAAAAGCAAACATGGCAGGCCAAGTACGCCACCCCGGCGAATCTTCAGAGTGCAACTCCTACGGCCAGCACAGCGGATCGGATCGGTACCATGCTGAGAGACCAGTTCGGCATGATGCCGAAAAGAAGGGCGATCGGCTATTCCAAGCCGTACCACGATGATTATGAGATGATCCCGCTGCCACCTAAATATCGGCTCCACGACTTCTCCAAATTCGGTGGATCAGATGGCTCCAGCTCCATCGAGCACGTCGGCCGATATTTGGCTCAACTAGGACCGGCTTCGGTGTCGGATCAGCTACGCGTGAGGCTCTTTTCACGGTCCCTCACGGGATCGGCTTTTGGATGGTACACCTCGCTACCGGCGAACTCCATCCGAGTCTTGGAAGCAATTGGAAGAACGAGTTCCATATGCAATACCATTCGAAGCTTCCGAGTCCGGCATTGCCGATCTAGCACAACTACGTCGAAGCGCGGGGAAACGGTGACGGAATACATCCAGCGCTTCAGGAATCTTAGGAACCGATGTTATTCGGTTCGTATAACTGAAAAGGAAGCGATCGAGTTGGCGGTAGCGAGGCCTTGCAACACAGCTCAAGGACATGGCCTCCCAAGCAGATTATCCCTCGCCGGCGCACATGGTTCGAAACTATCGGCATATGAACAGCGCCACCCCGACCTGTACCAAGACAAGTTCAAGCGTGCGGTAGTTATGGTCGATACGGAGGAGGATGAAGTGCCCGCGGGAGGCCAAGAGATAGCAGTGGCTGAGTGGACTCGGGGGAACCCCGTGGCCTCGCAAATGGGTAAAGCCACCGGGGCCGCCCGGGGATTTGATTTTGACATAACCAAGACCGAACAAATCTTCGACCTCCTGCTCAAGGAGAAACGAGTTGACGATTCCCGAAGGTCTCAAGTTCCCCACGGCGAAAGAGCTAAACGGAAAGCCGTACTGCAAATTCCACAACTCGCTTTCCCATGCCACCAACGACTGCCGGGTGTGGCGTCGGCACATCCAAGCGGCGATAGAGAAGGGGCGGCTAATTTTTAACCGAGTACGCCATGAAGGTCGACACCCAACCCTTCCCCGCCGTTAACATGGTAGAAATCATCTACCCCGAAGGTTGCCAGCCGGGTCCCTCGTTCAGCATCAACATGGTAGGACCCGGAAACCACTGCGGCAAAGATGGAGATGAGGGCAGCTGCTCTCATAGCAAGGATACGAGAGGAGGCCGCTCCACGCGATCGGCTCCGTCATGATGGCAAGCGCTATGTCACGAGAGGGAGAGGTGAAGAATATAAGATATCGGCGACCCCTCTCCGATCACCTCCTCAACAAATATGTGAGTCGGTACGACCAACGCCGGCGGCCCAATTACGATAGAGAAGATCGTTTGGCTAGAGAAGCCGAGAAGACATCGTCGGCGAGAATCGCGATGAGGAGGAGCACGAGCGCTATGCCACGGAAGCATCAAGGGAGCAAGACGACAACGCCGGGCATTGGGACTGCCCCTTCTTCGGACACTGCTGGGATTCGGGAATGAGCCGATTGCCCACGATCGGCAATTGCCCAGAATGCAATCAGAAAAAGAAGGAGGCAGCCAACGTGTCTGTGTTCGAGCGCCTAGGGCCTCTCCCGCCACAGAGCGAACGCGCTGAGTCACCTCGTTGGGCAGATCTTGAGGATTCAGAAGACGAGGGAGAAGTGGAAGAAGACAGGTACCACCGGCCAAGGTGGTGCCCTGACGGACTCAGCCGTTCCCAAAAGCGCAGGGTTCAGCGATTGCGCGGCCTGGAGGAAGCCGAAAGGTTGTACCTGCATACGCTAAGGAAGGCACGACCTGATCTGGCTGCAAAGGTTCAGCGAACCCTGGATGAAGAGGGTCGTCCACGGAAAATGGAGTGGCGCCCCAAACGGAGGAAAGCCGATGATGAGACATCGGCTGGCACAAACATGGTACTCGTCTTGCCGACGGAGCTTAGCGCTCCACGACTCTACGGAGCACTCAAGGTGGACGACAGCAAGCGCATCAAGTCAGAGGTTGGGTTGGTTTCATCCAGCCTGACCAAGTAGCAAGATCAAACCAATGAGCAAACCAGGAGAGGCTGATCCTTGTGATCGGCCCCAAAAAAGCCCATCTTGACTGTGGCTCGGAGGGAACTAACAAAACCTTCAACGAGCAAGCAAAGTGGAGGCCGATTCCAGCAATCGGCCAAAATTATCCTCACCTACCTTTCTGCCTGGGTTCAACATGTTATCCAACAGAGCCGATACCATCAATTTTCTTGACAGAATCGGCTCGGGGGGGCACCCAGGTATATGAAAATACGAGGATATGCAACAGAAGCATCTCATCTTTTGTTGATGGGAATTGAAATATGGGGGCCGATGCACAGGTCGGCCGTAAAAATAAAGGTGAAAATTCGAAAATTTTCGAGCACAGCCGATGCAGCAGGCATCGACTTAAGGACATGAAAGCCGATGCATGGCCATCGACTCAAGGGGAGTAACTGTTACGATCAGAGGGTCAATGGAACTCCTCAATGGAGCAGTTTGGAAGCTCGGATCCTCTCTTCAAGAACAACATCAGAAGCAGCATGGGCGGACGGATCAGGACAAGGATGGATGACATTAGGTCCATCAAAGGAAAGGAGCCTATCTGGCCGGCAGGAACTGAAGAAACTCGGGGGGCAGCTCACCTTGAGGGCTCTCTGCTTTGGGAAGCCGATTTATGCTTAATCGGCTAGCTCGGCATAAGGAGTTCCCTCAGACATGATCGAGCCTAGGTCCGTGCAGCTCTGTTTTTGCCTCGGCTAGGACTCGGGGGGCAACAAGCCTGGAAGATGCCCTGTTTGAGCCGATTAGAGTCACCTCGGCTGTGGCTGCATCATGGTCGTCTCGGGGAGGAACTGGGAAGGAAAAAGCCGTCGTCTAGTACGAGGCTTGGACCGTGCTGTTGCTGCAAGGAAAAGAAAGAAGTCCGACGCGTTGCTATCGGTTTTAGCATGACAAACGGAAGGGATGAAATTGGAGCGATTAAAAGATGAATGGAAAGAACAATTTCATTAATTCCAAGGAGCGGCTTTACAAGAAAGAGCCGATGACTCTCAAAAGAGGGATCTGGTGCCTAGTGCACTGCTACTACTAGTCCTATACTACTAGTCGTCGCTTGTCCTCGTCATCGCCGCCGTCGACGTCGTCGGCGCTGCTCCCAGGGAGCTCCTCGTCGCTGCTGCCCCAGCCCTTGGCCGGAGCCTCTTCCTCCTCGTCATCATCATCATCCTCGCTGTCCGCCCAGGAGCGGAAGCGCTTGGTCGGCGGATACCCGATGGAGGAGGAGGAGTCATCCTCTTCCTCTTCCTCTTCGTCATCATCTTCGTCCTCGCTGTCCGCCCACATACGGGGGCGCTTCTTCGGCGGGAGCTGGGCGGAAGGGGAGGTCTTGGCCTTTGCTGCTTCTCCTTCTTTCTCCTCCTTGTCGGTGGAGAAGGGGTTCACTACGGGGTGGAGGCTGTCCTCGTTCTTCTTCTTCGGCGAAGATTGGGGGAAGAGTTTTGAGAAGGAAGAGGAAGAGGAAGACATTGCTACAGGAAGAGAGGGTTTTTTGGTGCCGATAGCTGGGATGGAGTAGAGAATAGAGAGAGCTAACCAGTCGGCACGGTTAAGTAATGAGAAATTTGGTGAAAGTTTAATGCCATTACAACTTCCAAGGGATCAATGCTAAAGCTGTCAGAATTTTTAGAGAAGCTGAGAAGACAGGGCATAATGATGACGGATGCTGTAACGGCACTTTGCTCTGCCACGACATGACCCTTCGAGGGGAAAGCATGATGATTTTGGAAATGTTATTTCCAAAACCAGGGGGGCATGTGTTATCACCAGATTTTGGACGAATCTAGAGGTGGGCCGGGCTTGGAAGATGGGAGATTTCTGAAGCGGCCTGGCACGAAGGATTTTGGGCTGGATTGCCCGTGTATCTTTATTTAGTAGTTTATTATTTTAGTTTAGAGATAGAATCTTACTCGTGCACGGTTTAGTGCACGCCCACATTAGAAAGTCCCTTGGACTATAAATATGTACCTAGGGTTTATGGAATAAACAACAACTCACGTTCAACCCCAAAAACAAACCAATCTCGGCGCATCGCCAACTCCTTCGTCTCGAGGGTTTCTATCGGGTAAGCGACATGCTGCCTAGATCGCATCTTGCGATCTAGGCAGCACAAGCCCACGTTGTTCATGCGTTGCTCGTATCGAAGCGCTTTTGATGGCGAGCAACGTAGTTATCATTAGATGTGTTAGGGTTAGCATTGTTCTTCGTTTAAGCATGCTTACGTAGTGCAACCCTTGCATATCTAGCCGTCCTCACGCCTATCTCGGGTGTGGGGGCGGCACCCCGCTTGATCATTATTTAGTAGATCTGATCCGTTACGATTGCTCCTTGTTACGCAAGGATTAGTTTAATATACTGCAATAGTTTGGCCTTACAATGGGGGGAGGATCCGGTGGCACGTAGGGTGGCGTTCGCAAGTCCTAAACGGGATGTTCCTAGGATCAACTTCATGTTGGTTTTTTGGCCTTGTTTAGGATCGGCTTACGAGCACCGTGCGTGGCCGCAAGGCCCAACCTGGAGTAGGATGATCCGGTTATGCGGTGAAAACCCTAAATCGTCGTAGATCTCGTTAGCTTCATATTGATCAAGCTGGACCACCAAGTATTCGTGCACCCCGTACGGATCATGGGTGGATCGGCTCTTTGAGCCGATTCACAGGATAACCTGAGAGCCGATCGAGGCTCGTATTTAACGTTTACATGTATGCCCTGCAGGAAACTAAGCGAGGCAACCTCATCACCTTCCCGACCAGGTATAGGTCAGGTGGCACGCCCTGCACTTCGCAACGCCGCGTGTGACCGAGAAGAGCATTGCGGGCCGTCGCTCGGAGGGGTCTCAGCCAGCCGCAGCTCTAGGCTCCCCCCGGCTCTACAGTGTTGACAAGGCCGCTGCCCGCCGGTGGGTTTTGGCAGTCAACACTACGCTTTTAGAACCCTTGGATAGATGGGGCTCCGCCAAATCATGACAAACTGTGGAAAAAATTGGGATAAACTTGAGCTCGGGGAGGAAACGAGAGGAGAGCCAGGGAGGAAGAGGAGAGCCAATGACGATGATTATATATGAGTGGACTTTAGTCCCGGTTGGCATCTCTCCAACCGGGACTAAATGTCCCGTTTGGAGAATCTGGCAGGGACGATGGTCTTTAGTCCCGGTTGGTATCTCATCCAGGACTAAAGGTCAAATTTGACTCAGGACTAGAGCTAGCCATGCATGTGCGGCATCCTAACCTTTGAAACCAGGACTAATGTTCACATTAGTCCCATGCCTAAACATGGCCGGAACTAAAGCTCCGGACGGAAGCACGCGAGCAGAGATGGGAGACTCGGTAGCGAAGATGGAGATCCAGGGGACGGGTGGTGCTATGCTTTGGAAAATCCTCCACGTGAACCATGGTGGTGTGAGCCATTTGAGAAGATAAGGAAAAAACGTGTGGATGTCATAACATGGAAAGAGATAAGGTGAGAAAAAGGATGGGTCCCGCCGAATAAGGCCGCATAGTGCGTGGAGCATGCGGAAAATCGGAACGTGCCATCCTACGGGCAAACAACAAGACATGAAGGATCAAATATTAAGGTAGGAGCGACATAAACTAGAAGCAAAAAAAAATTCCATGCTGCCTCACAGACAATCGGCGCTATCCAAAACGAATGTGTGATTGTCGCGCCATGGTCAAGAATACGAAACATAGAAAACTGTGTAAAAAAAGAAATGACATGGAAGAGGAAAACTAGCAAAATAAAGGTTGGAAAAAAGCAAAGAGAGAAAGAAACCAACTTTATTTTTTTTACTCTGGTTGTTGTCCCGTGCGGCATTACCAAAACTTCATCACCTTCCACGTTGGCAATAGTGCGCCATGGAAGATTAACTAGTTTTGGCCACACAGCGGGATCGAGACATCCCATGCACCTGACATGTTCTAGGACCACCTTGGCACCTCTACACGCACGTAAGACGCTTTGTGTGTCTCTCATAATGAAAGAAAAAGACATTGTACATTCGAGATTTTTTATATATCGATGACATCAGCTTTGTCCTCTTCAAGAGAGGCGAATGAGCGAAAAACAAGACAAAAACTACGATTGTGGTCGAGCTGAAGGTGTGGAATACAAGACCCCTGCACGGTGCATGAAAACATAGTTGGTTTGAGAATATTGGGCTCCCTAGAGTCAAAACTCTATATCACTGACCTCTTGTACTATGCATACTATTTGGGTGTATGTTCCTACTTGTTAAAGCATAGTATCCATAACGGGCATGGTACATATTTTCCTATATTAAATTATATACCTCATTTTGTTGATAAGTGGCAACAAATCAAGGATGTTTAACACATTCAAGATTGTAACAAATACACTCAATAAGGCTAACAAGCAACACATGCAACTTACATTGAATCAAAATCTGTGTTAGAATAGACCTCTAGTCACTTGCACAGCCGATGTTTTACTCATAATCTATTTTGGAATGTGCACCTATACTGAAACTACTATGTATTATAGTGCTCATCTAAAATCATTAGACATTCCCACCTAAATTTTCCAACCAATATACCATATTAGTACATGTCATGGGAGCCAACAACGAAGTAGAAACCACACTATAGTAATATTCTAAAGATAAAAACATTAAATAGAAACAAAGAAAGTTAAACTAAAAACACATAACAGACACTTAAATTCTTAACATAAACGCTTTATTTGTGAAACATGTAATTAAAGTAAAATAGAGTGCAAGCCAATTTCGAGTTTCTCAAACTGTACTAAGCGCTTTGAAACCATACTCTGTGTTCTATCCCATAAATAATGCCTAAGATGAAATGCCGATTAGTAAAAACTAGTTTTTGCAACGGTAAGAAAAATTAAGACAACAAACTATGTGAATTAATGTACTATCATTATCAGGATATTGACTAGATAAGAAAACACAATGGTAATAGACCAGTGGAAAAATGAATACATATTAAATTTAAGAAGCGAGCATAGCTTACTTGGTTAGAGAAGTGGATGCACAACCGAAACAGCGAGGTTCAAGTTCTCCCGGACCTAGATTTGGGTTGTTATTATTTCAAAAAAAATTATAGGGGATTAAAATGATTACATATTTAAATTCATATTTAGTTAAATGTAAAGCTTCTCAGAAAATTATTACTAGAAGCACAAAGAGTCTTGATAACAAGGCCGATAGTTTCTCTCCTCATTCCTAAAACACTGCAAGAATTTGTATCCTAATTAGCAAATCCTGTAAATAGTTACTCTACTTCTCCTAAATCTAACTAAACATTTACTTCTCCTCTATTACCTTGTTGCACCATGATCTGATCCTTTTTCATCATGGTGATACTAGAGAGAGCCATGTTATCCTCAAAATCTTGATGGAGTGGACTGACTTGCAAACTAATATTTTATGTGAGGATCTCATTTTGAAGCCACCTGATTAAGATACTGAATAATTTTAATAGACAACATATGCAACTTACGTTGAATAGGAACCTAGCTTGGCCAGACCTCTAGCCACTTGCACAATCGATAGCTTCCTTATAGAATATTTGGGATGTGGACATGTACTCAAATTCATATGTAATTAATTACCCTAATTATTGTGCTTACTTAAAATTATAAGGCTTTGCCACGCAATTTTTTCAACAATATACCCAATTTTTATATGTCGTGGTAGCCCAGAAAAAATAGGAAACCATGCTATGGTCTTCTGTATATACCAAAATTAAGTTGGAACAAAACAAGTTGGATTAAATAAATTTTGCAATTACTTACTTCACTAAAATATACGCTTTACTTGCGAAATATGGTAATAAAGTAAAAAAAGATGGCAAGCCAATTTCTAGTTTCATATGTTGGAATCATATTGTACATAGTTATGTCCCATTAACAATGCATAACAAAAAATGCCAACTAAGAAAACACGACTTAGCTAAAGCATAAAGTGAGCACAACGAACCATCACACTAATGTACTATCATCACCATATTGATGTAATAAAAAAAAGTGAACTATGATAACTGATTGGAAGGTGGTGGGGAAAATAATACAATATTTAGATAAGACAGCATAAATATTATATTCAACTTGAAGGGAAACTTCTCAACATATTATTAGTAGATGCACAATGATTCTCGATAATAAGGAAATTAGTTTTTTTCTCAAAATACTTAAATCTCTCATGTACATTCTCTCATAATTGCTAAATCCCGCACACAGTTGCCCTACTACTCCTACTCCTTCTGAACACATCTGAATCCTTTCCTATGTAGTTGCACCATGATATAATTCTCTTTGGTCATTGTTGACAAGAGGTAACCTTATCAATGCCCAATGATGATGGACTTAGGTTTTTAGGAAAGGAGAGCGTTGATGAATTCAAAGATTGGTCAGCTAAATTAGGTACCCGACGAAAAGTATGATCAAGGGCGAAAGTCGCCGAGATTGTATTATGAAACTAGGGTTACATAGGTGTTGTAAGTTGTCCATATCGACCCCCCTCGGTGGCTCCTCCTAGCCCTTATATAGTGGGCTATGTCTCAGAGTCCACCTTCGGGTTGGTCACATTATGAAGGTCAGTTCAGCCGATATGGGCCTAGCCTATCTATTTTAACAGTTGTTGAGCTTCAGCTCCGTGCTGTATTCTTCATGGGCTTTGCCTATTCCCTCTTGGATCCGCACCAGGGATGATAACGTCGAGTACCTAATATGGTATACCCATGTCAACTATGATATTCGGAAGATCCATTTTATCCTCTAAATCATTGTGGAGTAGAGTGATTTGCAAACATTTTTATGCAATAATATCATTTTAAATCAATGGCTTAGCATTCAACGGAAATTGTGTCTGATCATTGAAGTACCAAAAATCAGTGTGATAGCCAATGAGCCGCATAGTGGAATATACTATGTGTAATCTTCAATCATATGTTACTTCTTGTTATAAAGGAATATATTTGAAGGGAATGATACGCATATTCTTAGGACAATTTTTCACCAAATTATATTGAGAACTAGAACAAACTAAGGATCTCTAACATTTTTAAGATTCTAATGAAGATACTGAATAAAGGTAACAAACAACGCTTGCACCTCACGATGCTAGGGCTGGATCTGAGTCCGGGAGCATCGTTGAGCACCATACGTGTCCGAACCTATGAGGTGTTGCACTTGCGGTACTCATGGTGGTACGAGAGGACTTCTATGCGACACCGAGGTCAGCGACGAAGTGCGACTACAACAACAACGTTCTATCGGAACGTTAACCACTTTTGTCTACGAGGGTATGTCACTGAAACCTTTACTGTTACTGCATTACTCCTAGATAGATATGGGAAATTGGGTTGCGTTGGTTAGGATTTTTTTGTTTTCTGCTACGGATACTCAACACTTAGTGGTAGGTCGAACTCCCCAAGTGAGTCACCGGCTCGGGCGTGCGTGCCTGGCCCTCCGCCCCTGCAAGGTCTCCCCAAACCTCACCACCAACCCTTTCCCCTACCGGTAGCCGCCGATCCACCTGCGCATCAATCAACGCTGGGATAATCGACCGAGGCGGAGCCCTGGCAGCTTGCCTCGCTCTGGATGGCTCAAAGCGAGGGCGATCAGGGAGGTCGAGCTCACGGAGTGGTGGCCACACGGGGGTGAGCAAGGGGGAGGGGGCATTGTTCGTGGTCATGGCGGCGACAGAAGGGGCGGGTCAAAGCCCAGCTCGAGGTGGGAGGCGGGGTCGAGCGATTGGGGGAGAAGGCGCAGGAGGGGATTGGGGAGGAGGAAGCTCCGAGGTGATTGGAGGTAGAGGCTAGGATTTCCGTCCGTGGGATTCATCTTTTATATCTCCTCGTTAAGAAACGAACGGTCCAGATTCACTAGAGGCGAAATCTATGGCCCGTAAATGCCCTGACCTCTTGCGTTTATCACTTTAATGCCACATGGTTATACTTCGGCGAGCAGCATGGTCGGCAACCGCATTTGAGCATGAGCGGTGAAGAGATCGTCGGGAGCGGTGCCAACGGGACGATAGGAGGTAGCGCGCGTACGACTGGACCACGGGGTCCCCTCCATATGCACGGAACTCCCTTCAGCTGAACGTACATCTTGACCCGTGTTAGCCGACATAGAGGTGGCTAAAGCCACCGGACCTCCAGGACCGGCTCTTACTTGTCAAATTCGATAATGGGCGATTATTATTTTTTGAAAAAAAAGAAGGTCGACTCATAGCTCTTTGCAAACAAAATAAAATTATGGTGACTTTTTTAAGCCATACCCAAAATTTGGACGGTTTTTGCAATTTTCTCCACAGAAGTAAAATTCATCGGCGCTGTACGTTGGGATGACCTGATGGTGGGTTCCCCGTAACAAAGAGAGAAAATACATAAAATCTGACAAGTGGCCGGTCTCTCTGAATTTCACAAGAAGTTTTAGAATACATAACCAATATAAGATTGCCTCCATTACGTACTTGCCACATCAGACCTTACTGTGAGCCATTTGGTCAGAAACAGTGTAGAGCAAGCTAAAGTGAGCAACTAAAAATATAGAGGGTCGATCGAATTTTTTTTGCAAAAAACTTAAATAAATTGTTGTTATTTTTTGAAACCCTACCCCGAATTGTGTTGGCTTTTGCAATTTTGTGCACATAAGTAAAAATGCATCACCACTGAAGCCATTCAAAAAAGATTGCACTTAATCTACTAACATGTATAGTTTGATATCACCGAGATAACGTAAACCGAAGGACATGAAACATAATGGAGAAATGGCAGAAAAACAGACAAACGAGACAAGTCCAGATTGCCCTTGAAATATGCTTTGTCAAGTACAATGAATAGAGAGACATACAGAGAGTAACACAACATTGACTAATAAAATTTTAAAATTCCATGCTTGCTCATGCACAGCAAGAGAGGAACATACAGACGATCGAACCCGATGACTCGATGGAACCAACTCACGACCTGAAATACTCCCTTCTTCCTATGACATGTTTCATGAGAAAGAGGGAATAACTTTTATTCAAGGAAAATAAACTAGCGCAACAGGTGCAACTAAGCGAAGCCCTGGAGGTTTTAAGGATCGAAGCTCGGGTTTGGCAGCGGTGGGGAGAATATTCCAGCCTGCTGGAAGATGGCATGCATTTCTTCGGTGCTGGGGAGGACGCTGCCATCGCCAGGGTCATTGAAGGCGTCAGGCACCTCGAAGAGATAGCTACCATGGCGTGGCTCACCGTCCAACGTCATGAGAGTACGACCATCATGCTGCGCTGGTGGAGGTTCCAGCATCAGTGGGGTCATCGTGACATCATGCCGAGGAACAAGAGTTGCCACCATCGGAAGAGGTGACAGTGGCTGCATCACGGCCAAAGGTTCACTTGTTTGCACGTCCTCGGGCAGCACCGACGCCGAACGGATCTCTTGGAGGCGCGCGGTGATGGCCTGGAGTTTTTCCTGTACTTTCATTCCGATAGAGACAAAAAAGTCAATAGGCAGGTCGTCGAACCTGTCGCGGCGGCCGGCGACAAAGTCGGCGATGACAATCTTGATCTCCGCTTCGCGCCTCTGCAGCTGGACTTTGCATATCTTAAGTTTGAGCTTGTCATTAATCTCCTTGACAAAGTCCAAGCTGTCCAGCTTGTTCCTGGACCTGTCCAAGTGCGGCAGGCCTCTGTACCGCCGCACGACATCGGCGGCCGCCCTCCGTGAAGGCCAGACCACGGGCTTGGCCTCGTTAGGAGGGTACACTATGAGGCAGACTGGGACGTCGCACAAGCCGGCGAGCTCGCCAGCCTTCTTCGTCAGAACTGGGAGGCGCCTCTTTAGCGCTGTATGGCGCTTCTTGTCATCTAACATCCGCTGGATCTTCATCCTCCCCTTCTCCCTCCCTCTACCAGGCATTGCTACGGCTATTTGGTGTGAGAATTGCTTCTGCTATTTGGTGTGAGAACCGAGGAGAGGGGAGGGCCCATTTTATACCAGAAATTTAATTAGACGCTCATAATTACTGTGCAAATATAATTTATTTTCCAAGATCCAAATATATTTTCTCTAGATCTGAGGAAATCTTTTGAGAATAAAGATATCAATTTTACGATTGCTATCTTATCCCTTGTGTGTCAGGTGTGTAATCCACAATATTTTATTGTTATCTTTGCAAAAGATCAGAAATATTTGACAAAATGATTTTATCACTATCAATCAGAATTATTTGCGAATGTGTGTGTATGTATTCTTCATATGTCTGACAATAAAATTTTCCTCACGTCACATTATTTCAATACAAAACATTATGCATATTTCGTGGAGAAAAATGCCAATAATGGTACGGTGCTATTACCGTGTGGTGAAGCAATAGTCGATTTGTACAAAATAATGTTTCAAATGGAATCGTAGAACATATATACGTAGGTGTTGAATTTTTTTCTTAAATGAGAGAGAAGACCCGTCATTTTATTAATTAAACAGAAAAGGAGTTGGCCGATTTACTAACGAAAACCGGTCCAAAACTTATATACACCCTCGCATACTGCCATGAAGAATGACTCTAGCAACGGCACACACAAACATCTTGACTACCCACAGAAGTTGCACGCACAGCACACCACACATCTGAGGGTAGTCGTTGGGTTGGCCACCAGTCGTCGCCTCCTACTTTATAGTCATAAATCACAAGAGAACCTTTATTTAAAAATTATACACTGGTACAAAACCATTACCGCTGATGGGTTGTCTCTGGTAGGTCATAAGAAATCCGCCAGCGATGATATTGTGGGTCGCCAGGACAGAGAGATTCACTTGCTCTGAGTGATCTTTATGTTTCACGCCTGGGCTCATTGCTTCTTTAATGGTCGCCATCATAGACGGGAGTCCGTAAAACCTGTCAGGGGTGGACGTCGTTGTTTCATACCACCCACAACTTATCTTTCCTAACATACGCCTATTTCATGCCCATCAAGAGTTTCATCTGACCTCTCCTGCTGATAGTTCGAGTTTTGTGGTATGACCTGGTCGATGCCAGAACCTCTAGATTGTGTCACTACTGACAGTTAGAATCTATGTTAGTAAAAGGTTAGTAGTAAGTTTATGGATTAACCACAATAAGTAGACACCAGTATAGAATAGCCCAATATTGATGTGTTTTCTTAATTTGTGGCACTGATTCGGCACACCACCAATATGACACCAATGTTACGCCGTACCGGTGGCGTGGCGTCGTAACGCCACTAATATGGTAGCTAATGCTGGCGTTCGAGCATACCATGCCATCAAAAAGACACATTGCTGGCATTCTTCCAACGAGCCAACGGCCGCGCCCGACGTTTATGCGGGGATTTCAATTGAATTTAAAAATGAAATAAAAGTTAACACTAAGATGGAGGATATGTTACATAAATTTGAATGACATTTTAAAAAGGAAACCTAAACTAATCATCATGCTAGTTTCTTTGGTTATCGATCGTGCCCCAATCCAGAGGCAGCCTCTCCTCCACGCGTCGTCACCACCGCAGCCGTCGTCCGTTGCATCCATTGCAGGCATCGTCATCTTCAAGGTTCATGATCCCCCTCTAACCATTGGTAGGCGCGCTCAAGGGGGGGGAGCAAACGGTTGCACATTGTTGCATGAGTAAGGGAGGGCACCAGCGAAGCCCGGCTTTTCCTTTGGGTCGTCGGGCTAGTGGCGTACTAAGACATCCATGTTGGCGGTACCTCCTCCGAGATGGTGAGCTCCGGCTTCGGGCAGTGGGCTCCGTCTTTGGAGGGTGAGGCATTGACATAGGCATCCCCAATGGACCTGCCGAAGAAGGTACCCGGAGTTTACTAAAGGCCCATGGCTCGAAGAATATGAAGCCCGGAAGCCCAATTAACTGTCGACATGGAAAGATAGAATTGTATTAGGAATAAAGACTTGTAACCAATACGGGACGAACTCAAAGAGTCTCCCGGAATCTGTAACTTGTGTAATACGAAACCCTCGGCTCCGCCTCCTATATAAGGGGGAGTCGAGGGACGAAGAGAAGATCAATTTCATTGTCAACATAACCCTAGTTTTCTAGCAGTCGATTACCTTTTCGTCTGAAACCCTCGAGATCTACTTGCCCTCTACTTCCACGAAAACCCTAGTCTACAACTTGTAGGCATTGACAATTCGATACCTTGTCCATTGGCGCCGTCTGTGGGAATTAGAGGCGACAAGAAGCTGATCTCGATGGCACGTTCAACATCGTCGACATCTTTGGTGGCAAGCAATGCGATGGACGGAGGTAAACAAATCAAAACTGGTCTCGTTGATTTTGTTCCTCACCCTCCCGCCCGTTTGGATGCATATGCCTACTTGGAAGAGCCAATAGAGATGAAGTTTGGGAGCTTCTACTTTTGCGTCGGGAGAGAAGGTTCACATCGTTTAGCGGCACAGATCCGTTCGGGACTGATAGCGGTTGTTCCTAATTTCTCGGGATCATCATCGTCAACCAAGTCAAGCGCCGGCGAAACTTTGTCGACAAGCAGCATCAAGCCCGCCGCCGGCGGAGATCTCGCCAATCTGTTCGGCGGGATGTCTTTCAGGTCGTTCATGGACTCCGATCTGGACAGCGACTCAGAGAGCGTCGACAGCTTCAACTTCATCGACAAATCCACCCTTATTTGGGAGGTATGCGCCGACCGTTACGACGGTGTCACCGACCCAGAAGATGACCACTCAAGGCCAACATACCATCAAGTCTACGTGATTGGCGAGTAAAGTCATCCGGAGCGCGAAACATCAGAGGCTTTCGATGATTTGGGAAATCCATACATCGATCATGCTGATCTTACGCGAGGTTTAGGCACCAAGTATGTCGGGACTACACCACGTCAAAGGTTGCAACTTCCGCAACCAGCTTGGGTAGAGCGACAACAGCCTTGAACAGTACAGATCCGTTGACCACCGCCGCTACGGTGGAGGAGTTGCAAGCATACCAATATAGACTCGCGCGTGCTGGTCGAGAATTGGAGAAACAAAGGGTGATACTCGAGCAAAGAAAAGTTGCAGCTTCCGTGTCAAGTAGGCGAAGAGCTGAGCTGAGTCGACAATCAGGAACTTCGAGAGATAGTCACAGGGCAGCTCGTAATAGAGGAAGATCTCGGCTGCAGCATATACCTGAGGGTGAGAGGGAGCATCTGGTCCAAAATCTTGACATGTCCTTTATGTTGATCGACACAAGAGGAAACATTATTCCCAAAACACCGGAACCTGGATACATGGCGACTCACGCTTATATACTAGCATCCAGGCCACCTCCCGGAGATCCAAGAGAAGCGTTGTACAATATGGCCATGGCAGGAGTTGGAGTCATGGGAACAGCGTTCGCAGGCACAAGTACACCTCCCGAAGGTGCTCCAAAGCAAAATAGTCCACGACCAGCTGTGGCAGTGCAAGATCCTCCAAGATCGGGTGGTGCGAGAGATACCGCGACACATGCACGGGTCGATAGAGCACAGCAAGAAAGGAGAGAACGTCGGCATTCACCAGAAGTGGATGAGGAAGATATGTGCGGGCTCCCTTGCTTCACTCGACGAGTTCGTAAAAATCGGGTCCCGTCTGGGTTTAAATTACCCGACAACTACAAGAAGTTCGATGGTCTGCAAGATTCAGAGGACTGGTTAGTCTACTACCTGGAGACAGTAAAATTGACGGGTGGAACCAAAGGAACTGCCATGCAGAGTATTCAGGTGCACCTAAGTGAAGCAGCGAGGTCATGGATAAAAAAGTTACCACCTGGATCCATCGACATCTGGGAAACTTTCGAGAACATGTTTGTGAAGAACTTCTTATCGACATGCAAGAAAACCCGCGTCAATAGAGTAGCTGAGGCCCTGCAGACAGAAGTATGATGAGCCAATGAGGACGTACATCCAGAGGTGGAACATTATCAAAAACTCGGCGGAGAACATATCTGACGAAAGAGCAATAGATGCGTTTGTTGCTGGAATCCGAAGGAAGGACTTAGTCGGGGATTTGGGAAGGACCAATCCGAAAACAATAGCAGCACTTAGGGAAATAGCAAATCGCTGGGCAGATGGAGAAGATGATGTTCACAACAAACGGCTTAGGTCTCCTGAGGACGATCGCAACCGAAACAATCAAAATAGACAACGCTTTTCTCGACAGTTTTCAGATTATGACGGTCCTGGCCAAATATCGGCTGGCTTCCAAGTAACTAGTGGAGGTAATAATCGAGACGATTATCAGAAGAGTAGCGAGCAGCGCAGCGATTACAGGGACGCTCCCCGTCCCAGCATGCAAAACAATGGACCAAGGTTCCAAAGGTCGTATGTATCACCCGAAGATCTCCTGAACGGACCATGCCAAATGCACTTCTTCCTCGATAACAATGGGAAGAGGCAGTCGGGACATATGCAGAAGGATTGCCAAACTTTCCTAGCATTGCATAGGTATGCAGGGCATGCCAACGCACAGGCAGCAAACAGAAACCCCCAGGGGACAAGGAGTGAGATTCATCTCCCACCTCCACCCGCAATTACAGACGAAAATCGACACCAGTTGCAACTAGCGGCAACTCCAGAAAACGGTCCTTATATCGACACCAATGGAGCAGTTTCGATGATTCAGAAGGGAAGACCTTTGAATAGGACTCAAAAAGTGATATCGCGACAAGTCTACATGGAAGAGAAGATGCCTCCACCAACGTTTGAGTACCTAAATTGGTCGGGGCAGGACATTGGTTTCACCATAGGAGACCACTGATGACCCACAAGTATAGGGGATCGCAGTAGTCTTCGCGGGTAGTAAAACCCAATTTATTGATTCGACACAAGGGGAGACAAAGAATACTTGAAAGCCTTAACAGCGGAGTTGTCAATTCAGCTGCACCTGGAAACAGACTTTCTCGCAAGAGTTTATCGGTAGTAACGAGTTTTATAGCGATAGCGGTAGTGAAATAACAACGAGCAGAGTAACGAGAGACAGCAGTAGTGATTATAGTAAACAGCGAGGATTAAAATACGTAGGCACGGGGACGGATAACGGGCGTTGCATGGATGAGAGAAACTCATGTAACAATCAAGCGGGGCATTTGCGAGATAATAATAAAACGGTGTCCAAGTACAAAGCAATCAATAGGCATGTGTTCCAATTATAGTCGTACGTGCTCGCAATGAGAAACTTGCACAACATATTTTGTCCTACCGGCCGGTGGCAGCCGGGCCTCAAGGGAATCTACTTGGATATTAAGGTACTCCTTTTAATAGAGTACCGGAGCAAAGCATTAACACTCCGTGAACACATGTGATCCTCACATCACTACCATCCCCTCCGGTTGTCCCGATTTCTGTCACTTCGGGGTCATTGGTTCCGGACAGCGACATGTGTGTACAACTTGCAGGTAAGACCATAAACAATGAATATCATGATGAATTAATAACATGTTCAGATCTGAGATCATGGCACTCGGGCCCTAGTGACAAGCATTAAGCATAACAAGTTGCAACAATATCATCAAAGTACCAATTACGGACACTAGGCACTATGCCCTAACAATCTTACACTATTACATGACCAATCTCATCCAATCCCTACCATCCCCTTCAGCCTACAGCGGGGGAATTACTCACACATGGATGGGGGAAACATGGCTGGTTGATGAAGAGGCGTCGGTGGTGATGGCGGCGATGATCTCCTCCAATTCCCCGTCCCGGCGGAGTGCCAGAACGGAGACTTCTGGCTCCCGAGACGGAGTTTCGCGATGTGGCGGCGTTCTGGAAGGTTTCTGGCGACTTTGACTTCTCCCCGTGCGTTTTTAGGTCGAGGGCAATAAGTAGTCCGAAGGAGGGCGTCGGAGGCCTGCCGAGGGGGCCACACGCTAGGGCCGCGCGCCCCCCTCCTGGGTCGCGCCGCCCTAGGGTGTGGGGCCCTCGGGCCTCCACCTGACTTGCCCTTCTGGCTCCGTGAGTCTTCTGGGAAAATAGGGCCTTCGCGTATAAATTCCGAGGTTTTTCCCGAAAGTTGGATTTACGCACAAAAACGAGACACCAGAACAGTTCTGCTGAAAACAGCGTTAGTCCGTGTTAGTTGCATCCAAAACACACAAATTAGAGGCAAAACAATAGCAAAAGTGTTCGGGAAAGTAGATACGTTTTGGACGTATCAACTCCCCCAAGCTTAGCTTATTGCTTGTCCTCAAGCAATTCGGTTAACAAGCTGAGCGATAAAAGAACTTTCACGAACACATTTGTTCATATGATGTAAATATTCTCATGCTATGGCTAACACTTCGGCAGTTCATAATAAGATACATGCAAATAAGATCATCTAATAGCTATATCAATCATGGAAAGGTACCAACAATTAATAATAAGCATCATGAATCATGTATATAAGCAGGATTGCAATGTTCACAAAAGAGTATGATAGAGTGGTATCTCGCTTGCCCATATTTGATCAGCAAAACATAAATGCCCAGGCACCTCTGAAGTTCATAGAAAGACTAGAAATAGTGATTGTCAAAGATAAAAGCATCAAAGTTATACTACAATCAATCATATTTTGAGACAAGCATATTATACTAAGAATGACAAGTTGTGCTCTCAAGAAAGTGCTCAAAGAAAGGATGGAGACACAACATAAAAGTAAAAGATTGACCCTTCGCGAGAGGGAAGCGAGGGATTAACATGCGCTAGAGCTTTTCATTTGTAAAGCAGGAGTAAAATTATTTTGAGAGGTGTTTGTTGTTGTCAACGAATGGTAATGGGTACACCAACTACCTCGCCAACCGGACTTCCAAGAGTGGCTCCCATGAAGGACGTTATCTCTACCGAGCAAGGTAGATCATCCCTCTTCTCTTTTGTTTACACACGTATTTTAGTTTTATTATGGGTGACACTCCCCCAACCTTTGCTTACACAAGCCATGGCTAACCGAATCCTCGGGTGCCTTCCATCAATC
This sequence comes from Lolium rigidum, assembly GCF_022539505.1. Classification (NCBI taxonomy): domain Eukaryota; kingdom Viridiplantae; phylum Streptophyta; class Magnoliopsida; order Poales; family Poaceae; genus Lolium; species Lolium rigidum. Next base: position 26,832,204 of record NC_061511.1, read on the forward strand.
ACATACCATGGAGGAGTATCTATTTGCAAAATTAAGTTGCTTACTGATGAATCGAGCAAAACATGTGAAGAGAATTATTAGTAAAGTTTGATTAATCGGGCTGGGAACCCCATTGCCAGCTCTTTTTGCAAAATTATTGGATAAGCGGATGTGCCACTAGTCCATATGAAAGTCCGTCAAGAGTAAATGACAAGGTTGAAAGTTAAACACCACATACTTCCTCATGAGCCATGAAACATTAACACAAATTGAGAAGCATTTTGAAGGTTTAAAGGTAGCGCATGAGAATTTACTTGGAATGGTTTGAAATGCCATGCATAGGTATTTATGGTGGACACTCTGGAATAACTTGGTTTTCATGTGTTTGGAAGCACGAGCAGCGTTCCTGCTCGGTACAAGTGAAGGCTAGCAAAAGACTAGGGAGCGACAAATCAAGAGAGCGATAGCTTGTCATAATCATGCTTGCGGCAAAATAAATTAAGCGAGGCATAAAAGTGATACCGGAACTCTGAAGCAATGTAAATCATTGAGGCTTAATTGACTCTTGTTCAGTCATATGCATGCGTGAGCATGTGCCAAGTTAATTCAAACGAATTATTCAGAGGAGGATACCACAATATCATACCTATCTATGAATAAAACAATACAAGCAAACATCCATGACATGCTACTCATATTAACAAATTGGAGCTAAACATGAGAGATCATGAACTACTAGACTTTCTTAAATGACATATACCTCACATGAACCAACTAAGCATGCTCACATGGATGAGTATATGTACAAAAATGAAAACAAATAGAGTTCATACCAGCCTCTCACCACAATCAGATTGTCGTAGATCGTCATTATTGCCTTTTCACTTGTGTAGCTTGGATAATATGAAATGAAAACCACGCTCCAGCCACCGAAGACCACTGAACTCATAATGAACTTTACAAACCAAAGAAGAACAGCAAATATTTTTGGTGTTTTCGAATTTGAGAACAAGAACAAAAGGAAACAAGCAAACAAAGCAAAATCTTTTTTTTGGGTTTTCTTATAGCAAACTAGCAATAGCAAATAAAGCGAAACAAATGCAAGAAACCAAAGTAAACAAGTGGTGAAGAGAAACAACAGAAATATTTTTGGTCTTTTTGTGTTTTTGGAAAGAAACAAAGCAAAAACAAGAAATAGCAAACTAAAAGAAACACAGAAAAGCTAGATGGCAGAAATCTGCCAAAACCTGACAACAGTACAGAAATCGATTTTTACAAAAATCTTCCGTTGCTCAGCTCGAAAAGTGTTCAACTAATGAAAGTTAGATAACAACCTGGGGAACATGCACAAAAATTGGCAGCTCAAAATAACGTCCTGGCTGTGCGCACGAATTTTTTTAGTAACATTCCAGAATCTGTTTTCAGGCAGCACTTCCCCAAATATCATCTCCCTCTCATTAGAAAACCACTCAAAGAAACTAAACAAGTATGTACAAGTATCCAGAAATCATAATATGCAAAGAATGAGCGATGCCGGTATACCTCCCCCCAAGTTTAGGATTTTGGCCTAAGTGGAGATCAACCTCATGGTGCCCATGAAGAAGCACCCTCGTAGTACGAAGATGGATCATATTCCGGGTATGTGCTAGAGGAAGCACCCGGATACGTGACGGTGTAGTCGTAGGAGGGCTCGGTGTCCTCGGAGTCATGCTGCTGGTGGAAGTTGTGTATCTTCAGCTTCTCATCCACCTCCTCCTTAGAGCGCGACCATGGTTTCCTGTTGATACTGAACAAATCTGGTTGGGGCAAAGGGACTTCCCTCTCTTCCCCGTCAGCAAACAACACTCTATAGACAATATTATCTAACCTAGAGTCAGCTGTAAAAATTGATGACTCTTCATAGTAGCAATATCGAGCCTCATAGGAGCTATTTTTACATCATTAGGGTCAAGAGGAAGCTCTAAATATGCTAAAACGCGCGAAGCAATAATTCCTACAAATATGGGCCCCTTGTTAGACAAGCGGCGAGCAACAAGAGCACCAAGATGATAAGGTGTGTACCCAGTGAGTGCAGCAATTAAGAAACCAAGGTGATAGCTAGATATGTTGCTAGTGTTCTCCCTACCAAGAATGCTAGTACCAATGTAATAAGCAAAATACTTAATGGCGGGGAGTTGAATGTTTCTTATCTTGCCACGCTGAATGGTGCGACAATCATCATTGGTGATCCCTCGATAGAGCTCCAACAATTCCCTTGGGTTGTCCTCGATCTTCCTTGTCTGTACCTACAGGGGACAATACCCAATGCAGCACAAAAAATTCCAACTTCATAGTAATAGGTTTACCATAGATCTTGAATGAAACTGTCGGGTTAAAGTGCCTATTGTTGAACTTGAAGCTCTCCACAAAGATTTTAGTGAGCGTGTAGTATTGCTCACTCTCATCTCCCACATAGGTGGTTAAACTTGCCCTACCGAGGAGGGTAAAGAAATCATCCAACAACCCTGCATTACTCAAAAAGTCATAACATGGAAAGGATGCAGCGTTGGGGACTCCATTGTCCTCCTCGGGTGCGAAGCTTGGTGCGATGAGATCCTCATTGTAGGATGGCCTGCATCGGGTGGATGACCTAGAGGGCCTCCCCGTGCTTGTTGTCTCCCCTTGGAACACTTCTCCAAAGTTAAAGTTTTCCATCCCCCTTTTCTGAAATTTTTCAACAAAGAATATAAAACTTGATTTGGTGACATATAATTGAGGGAAACTACCATAGGAACTTGCTAGAGTACTAATCATGCATCAAAACTAGTTTCTACCACTTAGAACAAGCATGCAAGCTCACTAAACATGTTACCTACAGCAGTAAAATATGCAAGATATACTCCACCAAACAAAATTCTACTTGGATAATCCAAGGAGTCACATACCGAAGAGCAAATGTGCCAAATTTCAGACAGAAATCTGGGCTGAGCAAAGAGATCGAGAAATCTGGAGTTCTTGAGCAAAAACACGAGTGAGAGGAAGCTGGTGTCGATTTTTTCGGGAGAGAGAAGAGTGTGGGAAGAAGAGATGCTAAAGTGGGGTAAAGGGGGGCCACACACCAGGGTGGCGCGCCCCCTTGCTGGCCGCGCCAGCACTGTGGGGTGCCACCGCAGGGTGCCCCACTTGGTCATCCCAGGTGCTCCCAGGTGGCTCATCGAAAAATAGGACCAACGGTATAATTTTTGTGAATTTTTGAAAACTTTGAAAAATGCACATTTCTGGGTATTAAGTTTATTATTACTGGCCAGGAATTTTTTTGAAATCTCCAATTAACTAAGGAACTTTGCAAATTAAAATGCTACACCAACTAGAGCAATTGGAGGAAGAAAGAGATGTTGTTTACCTCCTCTATGCATATAAAAAGTATTTGTTAACAAGGTTGATCAAGTCTTGCCACCAAATAAATTTTACATAGCATAAGCAGAAATAAACCTCAAATCAATCATGTTACCTTGTATTGTATTGATATGGATCCAATCACAAGAGTTTGATATTCTTCTTTAGGCTCATATATTGGACAATCAATAGTTCCAACTTTGATAGTTCTCACATTAGAAATAGTATTAACTCCACATGCTTTTTCAATCATGTTGGGGAAATAGACGGTGTGCTCCCTATCATCAACATTTAAAGTACCTTTCCTTTATTGCAATCAATAACAGCCCCTGCGGTGTTAAGAAAAGGTCTCCCAAGAATAATAGACATATTATCATCTTCAGGCATTTTCAACACAACAAAATCAGTTAATATCAAGCGAGTTATTAGTAACTTGAACAGGAACATCCTCACATATACCAACAGGAATAGCAGTAGATTTATCAGCCATTTGCAAAGATATATCAGTAGGTATCAACTTATCTAAGTAAAGTCTCTTATAAAGAGAAAAAGGCATAACACTAACACCGGCTCCCAGGTCACATAGAGCAGTTTTAACATAATTATTCTTAATAGAACAACGAATAGTAGGAATACCTGGGTCGCCCAACTTCTTTGGAACTTTGCCATTGAAAGAGTAATTAGCAAGCATAGTGGAAATTTCCTCATTGGGGATTTTCCTTTTGTTAGTAACAATATATTTCATATACTTTGAATAAGGAGGCAATTTAATAGCATCAGTCAAAGGGATTTGCAAGAATAAAGGTTTCATCCAATCAAAAAATTTATTATAGTGTTCTTCTTCCTTTAATTTTAGTTTCTTAGCAGGAAAAGGCATTTGCTTTTTCACCCAAGGTTCTCTTTCATTACCATGTTTCTTAGCGATAAAATCTTCTTTAGTATACTTTTTATTTTTATCTTGCTTTTCAGGTTCATCTTCAACCTCTTCTTTATCAGAAGCATCATTCTTATCATTATCTTTATTATTATCATGTTCATTACCACTTTTAGTTTCAGCATCAGAAATAGAAATACTATTAGGATCATTAACAGGTTCAGAGGATTCTACAACATTTTTATGTTTATTCTTCTTTTTCTTAGAAGGATCTCTAGGTTCAATGCGTTGAGAATCTTGTTCAATTCTTTTGGGATGCCCTTCAGGATATAGAGGATCCTGGGTAGAGACACCACCTCTAGTTGTTACTTCATAAGTATGTTTCTCTTTAGAATTATTTTGTAATAAGTCATTTTGCACTTTAGTGAGTTGATCAATTTGAGTTTGAACCATTTGAAAATGTTTAACAAGCATCTTAACATCATTGGAGGTTCTCTCCACAATATCATGCAAATTGCTAATAGCTTGAGAATTTTCCATTAGATGATTCTCTACTCTCATATTAAAATTTTCTTGCTTAACAATATAATTATCAAATTCATCTAAGCATTGCGCAGGAGGTTTCGAATACGGAATATCTTCCCTAGTAAAGCGCTGAAGGGAATTTACCTCAATCATGGATGAAGGGGGAATTATCTCACATATATCTTCTATGGGGGGTAGATTCTTCACATCTTCAGATTTAATACCTTTCTCCTTGAGAGACTTCTTGGTTTCCCTCATATCTTCATCATTCAATTTAATTAAACCCCTCTTCTTCAATATTGGCGTTGGAGTTGGTTCAGGCGTAGTCCAATCATCATGATTCCGGCCTATTTTAGCCAATAATTCTTCAGCTCAAATGCGGAGTTCTTTTCCTGAAAACACAACCAGCACAACTATCCAGGTATGCCCTAGACTCAATGGTTAGTCCACTATAAAATATATCAAGTAGATCATTCTTTTCTAAATCATGCCCGAGTCGAGCTCGATAAGAGAACAAAATCTTGCCCAAGCCTCGGGCAATTTCTCTTCATCTCCCTGGTCAAATCTATAAATTTTCCGTAAAGCAACATGTTGAGCACTAGCGAGGAAAGTATTTTCGAAAGAAAACATCACGCAAATCAGTTGGACTTTTAATAGAACCGGGAGGCAAATTATTATACCAAGTTTTAGCATCATCCTTTAATGAGAAAGGAAAAAATTTAGCGACAAAATAAGTACGCATCTTGATATCATCAGAAAACAAGCTACTCATAGAAGAAAGTTCAATCATGTGTTCTACAGCACTTTCTTTTCAGTACCACAAAAGGGTGCTTTCTCTACAATAGCTATATGAGATAGATCAAGAGAAAAATCATAATCTTTATCCTTAATGCATATAGGAGATGTGGCAAATTTAGGATCGGGAGATAACTTATGTCTAACGAGTATATTGTGTGAGAAACTTTTTAATTTTACTTGCATCAGCGGTAGCATTGCATCTATTAATAAGATCATCATTAAGCTCCACATAATCTTCATCGGGATCATCACTAGAATAATCAAGTTCAGGTGAACTAACGGGTGTAGTAGCATCAGGAGTTTCAGCATTTTCAATTTGTCTAGACCTAGCAATTGTAGCATCTAGAAAGGATCCCAATGAACCACTATCATCAAGCACAACAGAAATATTATCAATATTATGAGAGTTTTCAGATTCAGCAAAAGTACCAGCAAGTGAAGCATGTGGTGGTGAAACAAGTTTATCAATCACAGATGGTGAATCAAGAGCAGCAGAGGTACTCAGAGTTGTACCTTTTCTTGTAGTATGGTAATATGGCGACTCTAGGATCGCGAGTTTTACCCATGATGGAGAATTTGCAGCGAACAATATCAATCCAAGTGAACTTCCAAATAAAGCTATGCTCCCCGGCAACGGCGCCAGAAAACAGTCTTGATGACCCACAAGTATAGGGGATCGCAGCGGTCTTCGCGGGTAGTAAAACCCAATTTATTGATTCGACACAAGGGGAGACAAAGAATACTTGAAAGCCTTAACGACGGAGTTGTCAATTCAGCTGCACCTGGAAACAGACTTGCTCGCAAGAGTTTATCGATAGTAACAGTTTTATAGCGATAGCGAGTAGTGAAATAACGAGCGACGAGTAACGAGAGACAGCGGTAGTGATTATAGTAAACAGCAGGATTAAAATATTGTAGGCACGGGGACGGATAACGGGCGTTGCATGGATGAGAGAAACTTATGTAACAATCAAGCGGGGCATTTGCGGATAATAATAAAACGGTGTCCAAGTACAAAGCAATCAATAGGCATGTGTTCCAATTATAGTCGTACGTGCTCGCAATGAGAAACTTGCACAACATCTTTTGTCCTACCAACCGGTGGCAGCCGGGCCTCAAGGGAATCTCTTGGATATTAAGGTACTCCTTTTAATAGAGTACCGGAGCAAAGCATTAACACTCCGTGAACACATGTGATCCTCACATCACTACCATCCCCTCCGGTTGTCCCGATTTCTGTCACTTCGGGGCCATTGGTTCCGGACAGCGACATGTGTATACAACTTGCAGGTAAGACCATAAACAATGAATATCATGATGAATTAATAACATGTTCAGATCTGAGATCATGGCACTCGGGCCCTAGTGACAAGCATTAAGCATAACAAGTTGCAACAATATCATCAAAGTACCAATTACGGACACTAGGCACTATGCCCTAACAATCTTACACTATTACATGACCAATCTCATCCAATCCCTACCATCCCCTTCAGCCTACAGCGGGGGAATTACTCACACATGGATGGGGGAAACATGGCTGGTTGATGAAGAGGCATCGGTGGTGATGGCGGCGATGATCTCCTCCAATTCCCGTCCGGCGGAGTGCCAGAACGGAGACTTCTGGCTCCCGAGACGGAGTTTCGCGATGTGGCAGCGTTCTGGAGGGTTTCTGGCGACTTCGACTTCTCCCCGTGCGTTTTTAGGTCGAGGGCGTAGTCCGAAGGAGGGCGTCGGAGGCCTGCCGAGGGGGCCACACGCTAGGGCCGCGCGCCCCCCTCCTGGGCCGCGCCGCCCTAGGGTGTGGGGCCCTCGGGCCTCCACCTGACTTGCCCTTCTGGCTCCGTGAATCTTCCGGGAAAATAGGGCCTTACGTATAAATTCCGAGGTTTTCCTGAAAGTTGGATTTCCGCACAAAAACGAGACACCGGAACGGTTCGCTGAAAACAGCGTTAGTCCGTGTTAGTTGCATCCAAAACACACAAATTAGAGGCAAAACAATAGCAAAAGTGTTTGGGAAAGTAGATACGTTTTGGACGTATCAACCACCCACAGCAAGTTCCACGACCAGGGCAATCGGCTTTGATCTTGCCAGCGGTGATCGCAGGATTCGACGTTTCACGTGTGTTCATAGATGGAGGCAGCAGTTTAAACCTAATGTATGCAGATACATTGCGGAAGATGACCATATCATTGGCGAACTTGACAACAACTGACACGCGTTTCCATTGTATCACTCCAGAGAAGCCAAGTTATCCATTGGGAAAATCAATCTCGATGTTCAGTTTGGAACCCGAGAGAATTACAGAAGAGAGAAGCTGGAGTTCGAGGTTGTCGATTTCCCGTCACATCATGCTCTGCTAGGACGACCCGCTTATGCCAGATTTATGGCGGTACCACACTACACGTACTTGTTGTGGAGACTCCCTGGACCCAAGGGCCCAATCATAGTAAAGGGTAGCTTTGCCCTAGCAGATAAGTGCGACAAGGATTTTCATCGGCTGTCAGAAACTTTCGGGATGCAGGCGGAGTACATGGTGTAAAGGCTAACAACTGATTATGATGTGCTGCCTGACGGAGGGAGGCCATGGAAGGAGCAAACCTTTGACACCACCATTGAAGTACAGATTCACCCGACAGATCCTAAGAAGACGACAGCTATCGCAACAAACATGGATAGCACATAGAAAAGCGCGCTCGTCGAGTTCCTCCGTGAGCGCTGGGAAATCATTGCATGGTGTCCAGCTGACATGCCAGGAGTACCCAAGGAACTTGCCGAGCACCCTCTTAATTTGGATCCAATGGCCAGACCAATTCGACAACCTTTGCGTCGTTTTTCGGAACCAATCCGCAAGGCTATGCTTTCAGAGATTAATCGACTTTGAGAAGCAAATTTCATCAAGGAGCTGCACACGGAGGCCACATGGGTCGCTAACCCAGTTCTGGTCCCGAAGAAAAACACTGACGTCCTTCGCATGTGCATCGACTTCACGTGTCTCAGTTAACATTGTCCAAAGGATCACTTTCCCCTCCCGAGGATCGATCAAATTATCGACTCCACCGCGGGATGCGAACATCTTTCCTTCCTGGACGCGTATTCTGGTTACAACCAGATCCGCCTAAAAGAAGAAGATGAGGTCAAAACAGCTTTTATAACACCTTATGGCGTGTTCTGCTACAAAACGATGTCTTTCGGGTTGAAAAACGCGGGAGCTACCTATCAAAGGATGATGCAAAAATTTCTTGCCACGCAGATTGGCAGGAACGTTCAAGTATACATCGATGATGTCGTAATTACAACAAAGCAGGGGTTATCTTCGATCGATGATCTCAAGAAAACGTTCGACAACCTCGACAAGTTTCATCTCAAGCTAAACCCGACGAAGTGTTCTTTTGGCGTTCCTGCGGGAGAACTCCTTGGATACTTGGTGTCAGCTAGAGGAATCGGGGCGAATCCTGAAAAGATACAAGCAATTATGACAATGAGAAAGCCGACGAAGCTTAAGGAGATACAGTAGCTGACAGGACGTGTCGCGGCTCTGATCAGATTTGTCGCCAGGCTAGGAGAAAAAGCGCTGCCCTTTTATGCATTCATCAAACAAGGAGAAAAGTTCGAGTGGAATGAAGAAGCAGATAGGGCGTTTGAGCACCTCAAGCGCACAATCTCGACACCACCAATACTGGTGGCTCCCAAGGAAAAGGAACCTCTTATGTTATATATCGCGGCCACACCTCAGGTGGTCAGCACGGTACTTGTGGTAGAAAGAGAAGAAGAAGGAAAACTTCATGGAGTCCATAGGCCGGTATATTTCATCAGTGAAGTTTTATCGCATTCAAAACAGCGATACCCGCAGTATCAGAAGTTAGCGTATGGAGTGTTTACAACCGCAAGAAAATTGCGACACTATTTTTCGGCGCATCCGATAATAGTGGTCAATGAGGCGCCCTTATCAAACATATTAAACAATCCATAAGCTACAGGCCGTGTCTCCCTTTGGGGAATAGAGCTTTCTCCTCGGGACATCACGTATGAAAAAAGAAAAGCAATAAAGTCGCAAATCTTACCAGACTTTGTCGCAGAGTGGATTGAGCTGCAAAATACGGGACCCCCAGATTTGTCGAGTACTTGGACCATGAACTTCGACGGGTCCAAAAGAGTAGAAGGAGCTGGAGCAGGCGTGATATTAGTGTCACCCTAAGGAGATAAGATGAAATACGTATTGCGGATGATGTTCCCGAACGCATCCAATAATGAGGTGGAATATGAGGCGCTCATACATGGGATGAAGATGGCGAAGGCCTGTGGAGCAACCCGATTGAAAATTTTCGGCGACTCCCAACTGGTGGCTCAACAGGTGACACATGAGGTGATGATGGCGTATTTTGGGAGGAGATAAGTGAAATATCAAAAAAAGGCGACTCCCAGAGTCAATGACAGCATGATAGCATACAAGGAGGTATACAATGAACTCGAGAAACTCTTTGATGGGTGAAGTGAACCATATTAGTAGACTCAGCAACGACGAGGCCGATGTTTTGGCAAACATCGGGTCACAATGCTTAGCAATACCACCTGGCGTATTTTGGGAGGAGATAAGTGAAATATAACCAAAGGCGAAGAAAACATCGAAACAGCCCAAGAAGAAGGAGCTTGAGAAAGACTCGGGGGCTCCAGCAGGATCAGAAGCAAACACATCGGGAGATGACGAGGAATCACATGAGGTGATGATGGTTTACGTAGCATACATCCTAAGGAAAGAGACACCCGAAGATCCTGTAGAAGCAAGGCGAGTTATTCGACGATCCAAAGCTTTTACTGTGGTCAAAGGAGAGTTGTACAAGCGAAGTATATCGAAAGTATTGCAGAGATGCGTTACACCCGAAGAAGGAAGAGTTATCCTGAAGGATGTACACGAGGGAGTATGCGGACACCACGCAAGCAGTTGATCAATAGCAGCTAAGGTCTTTAGGGCAGGATTTTACTGGCTAACTACAGTAGAAGATGCGAAGGACATAGTGCGCACTTGTGATGCGTGCCAAAGATTTGCGGCAAAACCTCATTCTCCGGCAGCAGAGCTAATGCCCATACATTTTTCGTGGCCTTTCGCACAATGGGGTCTCGATATGGTGGGGAAATTACATATGGCGTGGCCAGGAGGATACGTATATATGCTCGTGGTTGTCGAAAAGTTTACTAAGTGGATTGAGGCAAAACCAATAACTTCGCCAGATGCAACATCGGTGGTAAGCTTCGTTAAGGGCATCGTCTTTCGATTTGGTGTCCCTCACATCATTGTCATGGACAACGGCAGCAATTTCACCTCCAAGGAATTCAAGGCATATTGCGCAGAAGTAGGAATAAAACTATACTTTGCACCAGTTGCGCACCTGCAAACCAATGGCCAAGTCGAGAAAGCAAACGGTATCATCTGCAATGGTATAAAGAAACGATTGTTAACACCTCTGGAGAAAGCTCGACACACTTGGCCAGAAGAGTTGCCTAGCGTGTTGTGGAGTATACGGACAACACCCAATACAACAACACAGGCAACTCCGTTCTTTTTGGTCCATGGAGCCGAGGCCGTGCTCCCGATAGAAATAGAACACAATTCTCCGAGAGTGGCGGAATATGATGAAAAAACTTCAAGGAATGCACTAGTGGATGATGTTGATGCACTCGATGAAGCTAGAGATGAGGTGCTATAAAGAGTTACCAAGTACCAGCCGGACCTGAAAAACTACCATAGTCGACGTTTACGTCCAAGGTCTTTCCAAGTTGGCAACCTAGTTCTTTGGCTGACCCAGGATAGTCATGAAAAAATCGAGTCACCGTGGGTAGGACCATACATCGTCACAGAGGTGATCGCAGGAGGAGCGTACAAAATAAAGGACAAGAAGACAGGGGTCGCAGAGCCAAATCCATGGAACGTGGTGCAGCTTTGGTGTTTTTATGCTTAGAAGTCAAAATAGAGATGCATATAAACATACAATGTACTGAAAAGCTCGCAAGTTTTCAGACGCACTTTTTTCCTTTCAGGGCACCGAGTGGGGCTGAAAGGTTTTAAATGAGGCGGACTCGCGATGCTGCAATATAGTAAAAATATTGATGATATATATTTTCATCTGGCTTGGGGGCTTACAAGTCGCAGATTCATCAAAATAGACTCGATCTTTAAAATATATAACACACAAATTATTTGCCTTGGTTACAATACCTCGCAAGCAGTAAATATACATATGCCTATCTAAACACTCGGGGGCTAGAGGAGGAAAAATAAGTGTACATAGTCCTCGCAATATACATAGTTCTCGCAATATATAAGATATTTCTTTATTACAGGAAAAACTCGACAAAAGGAAAAAATCTTCAGTCATCGCCTATCAGGTCATCTATGTTCACCCTTTCACCTTCCGTTGGAGCACCCATGGAATCAGCGTAATGGCATTCAGTGAAGAAATCTGCGTCCATCCGAAGAAGGTCTTCAATCATTTTTTCAGCTACAGGCGTTACCGCGTCATTGATCTTGTCGACGTTCCTTCTCCTTTTCCTTAATCGGGAGTGGCAAAGATCAACAATGTTGGACACGTCTAACTTCGGATAGCAGATTTGCAACATGATTAAGGAGAACCAGACACCAGCCATTAATTGGGCCTTCACAAATCTATCGACTCAACGAACGCTCTTGAACTTGTCCATCAATTCAGGAAGAGTTTTGGGTTGAAGATTCCGAGGAAACATGGCATTGTAAACCATGGCCAGAGTATTTGTGCAGAATTCAAGATACTCCCGAACCTGAGCAGCACGGTCCTGGAATCGTACAATTTTTCGGGTCCTGTCCGGGGTAGACCAGAAGTTGGCATTGTTTTGCTGAGCAAGTCGAATAAGAACTTCGGATTTCGCATCAACCCGTTGATCCTCGGCATTAGCATCCAAGAAGGAGCCTAATCATATCAAGAAATACAATGAGGATTGCACAATTATACATGGATAAATAAAAGGACACAGAGATCGAAACTTACCCGCCATATCCAAACTTGCGCCAGTCAGTAGTTCAAGCATATAATTTTCTCGAGAGGTTGCTTGTAAGGCCTCGGCAACCGCAGATTCTTTCAATTCTAAGGCTTCTTGAGCCTGCTGAAGAGCTATCTTCTCCCGCTCGGAAGATTTGCAGGATTGATCCATGACAATAATGGAGTGTTTCTTCATGTCTTGGAGTTGCTGTCGAAGTTCAGCTAATTCCAGTTGATTCGAGTTAGCACATGAAGAATCGTCCAAGAAAACATCGTCAGACATCCGTCTAGAGCGAGACGTAGCAGGGAAGCAGATGATGCTCCAGCAGGCTTAGAATAATTATCAAACACCAACTGGAAGAAAGAAAATGTCGACATCAATTACTAAACAAGGACTCTTCCTTTTTCATTCATAAGTCGAAATATTTACATAAGTGGAAATCCATTACAAAAGGTAGACTCCTAGTGAGTCGACAATGGCAGTCACACATCATAAAGATATCGACAATTACCAAAAGAGAAAAAGAAAATGAATGGAGGGGTAAGTTGGTCTACTTGACCTCCGGCTTGGCGGTACTGGAGGAAGCAGCTGGTTTGTATCCGAGGAAGGAAAGAATATTCTTAGAGTGCGGCTTGGCAGCCTTCACCAAGGACTTCCACTTCTCCTTGTTTATCCCCTTCGTGTCACCTGCTTTCGCCCAGTCGACTTTTTGCTGGCTTTCGGCAACTAGGTCTATGGTCCCTTCAACTCCAACATTTAAGTTTCCTTGCCGAAAAGCCAATCCAAGATCCTCTTCAGGAAGGAAGCACCTGGCAAGCTTAGAGAAAGTATCTGGTTGTTTCTGCTTGGGGAAAAAGTAAGGGAAGAGGCGCGTGAACACAGCCCGCGCATTAGCAATGCTGCTGTGCGCGAAATCCCCATGAAGCTCAAAGATTGAGAGGGTGTCGAGAAGACGATCCTCCTCAGCTTCGTGAAGTCTAAAATCTTCACCCATTTTTCCTGCTGAAATAAGTTTCGAGTTCATTAATATATGTAGAGGGCCAACCTTAGAAGTTTACAAAATAAGATCAAGGAACTTACTAACAAAGTGCCGGTTTTGATATTCTAAGCGGCCTATGATGGTCTCTTCACACGCAATCTGTTGAGTCGTCTTCTCGCTTAAAGCATTCTCAGCATCATGGAGCCTCTTGCGAAGATCTTCAATAGATGTAGCGTCTTGCTCAGCTTTCTCGTGAGCCTTTTCGCGTTGCTCAAGCTTAATAGCAAGATCATCAGCGCGTTTGTTGGCTTTGCCGAGAGCCTCTGGAGGAAGGAGATGTTGCAGGAATTTGAAGTCAAAATACAACGTAGTCTAGTCGAGGAAAAACAAAATATCATATCCGCAGAAAGCAAGGTTTACCTTTCAAATCTTCGACAGTATCACGATACCCAATAAATTAGGTACCAAGATTGATGAAATGTTTCATCAGAGGCTACAAAGAGAAAGTCGAGAGACAGGGTCAGAAGGGGAAAAAAATCAACAAATGGTACACTGTGAGATTTTCAAAATCAAAATAGCCAAAGGAATACTTACATCATCCAAGGGAGGAGTCGTTGAACTACCGGCCAGCAAGTCGTAGTCCTTGCCAAGCTCAACCCTTGGTCTTTTTGGTGACGGAGCTCGGGGGCTGGCGATAGGAGTTGATTCTTCCACATCTTGCTGGCAAGGATATGAAGGTTCTTCAGCGGCACGACGTGCTTCAGAAAGAACCAAGTTATTCGACGTACTCGTTGGAGCTGTCACATTAGCAGCGGGTTCCTCTTCTTCTTCGCCACTGTCAAGAAAGAAAAGTGAGAATATTCACAAGAAATATGCAAACATAAGAAGCAGCGTAACTTACGAGCTAATGATAGCGTCGTCGTAAGGACAGAAGCCGCCCTCCTCCTCAGGGGAAGTTTCCTCGACAGGTGACCCACTGGGTTTGGAGGTGCCGGAATCTTCGACTTCTCCCCTTTTCCTTTTCTTCTTTGGAGAACCAGCGGAAGGAGGAGAGAGAACTGATTCAGAAGCCTCTGAATCAGTCTCTTTTTCGAAGGAAGCCGCGGATCTGTTTGATGCAGCGACTTCACTCTCGAGAGGAGTAGATTCTTGCGGGTCGTCATGGACAATGGCTCGCTCCTCTACCTCTCCGCCTTCGGGAAGGGGAGGAAGAGAAGTCAGGACTTGATGGTTCTGCAGGGACAAGTTTATAGATGAATACGCAAAATATAAAAAAATATAGAGCAGTCGAAAAAAGAAAAGAGCAACTCGAAGGAAATATCATTAACCTTGGGAAGGGGGTGGCTGCCGCTGTATGGCTCCACCCGGCAGAGGTTGGAACCTCATCTTTCTTGCTCAGTGAAGAAAAGCGTCGAATAAGCTTTTCCAAGTCCTTCACAGCAAGGTCCTTGGAAATGCGATTGACGTCTTCCTCGCCAGCATACATCCAAAGGGGATTTTTGCGAGCCTGCAGAGGCTGCACCCTGATCCTAAGGAAGTAAGCGGTAATCTGAATACCCGACAGCTCTTTACCGTGGGTATTCTGGAGTTGGTGGATGCATTTCATCAGAGCATCGGTAGCCGCTTTTTCTTCGGAAGAAGCTTCAGCGTCCCAGGACCGGCGTCTGATGATTTTCGCGGCACCGTCAAAAGGAGCAATGTCGTACTCCTAGTTGCTGATAGATTCGTCTTTGATATACAACCACCTCTTACGCCATCCTTGGACGAAATCGGGGAAACGTCGGGTCGAACGCAAATGCATACGTCGCCAACATTATAGACAACGTTGCGAGAGTTGTTACGCCGGAGATAGAAGATACGCTTCCACAGGCCCCAATGGGGATGGGTCCCGAGGAAGCATTCACAGAGGGTGATCAAAAGGGAGATATGGAGGATGGAATTTGGGGTCAGCTGGTGCAGCTAAAGCCCATAAACAAACAAAAGTCCACGAAGAAATTCATGGACGCGGGTGGAGAGTCCGCGGATGAGATGGTCAATGAAGGTTACCCGATATCCGATTCGAGGCTTTGGAGCGCTCTCGTCGCCGGGGAAGATGAGGGAGTCCTCCTTCTTCGATAGGCCAAGCTTCTTGAGGCCCCTCTTGTCCTGGTTGGAGAGTTTGGATCTCTCCCATCCGGAGATCTCCACATCCTCCATGGCAGCGCTGGTTTTTGGAGCAGAGTGTTTGGCTAGCCTTGTGCGCGGAGACATGAAGCGAGCTTTGGTGGAAAAAGAGAGTGCTTGGCGGCGCAAGTAAGCAGA
This sequence comes from Lolium rigidum, assembly GCF_022539505.1. Taxonomy (NCBI): domain Eukaryota; kingdom Viridiplantae; phylum Streptophyta; class Magnoliopsida; order Poales; family Poaceae; genus Lolium; species Lolium rigidum. The sequence goes on from NC_061511.1 coordinate 26,848,047, forward strand.
GCTTGAGGATGGCAATGTCGAAGGAGATAGAGAGGAGGCTTGAACGGCGCAGCGAAGGGGAAAGAATAAGGGAGAAGAAGATGGTTTATAGGAAAGAATTGATTCATCGCACCGTTAGATGGAAACGAAATGGATTCGATGCCTTACACGTGTATACAAGGGCACATGGGTCTTTTTACTTTGAGGTAACTAAACAGGCGCTACAGCGCGCGTGCCAGGAAAAGCGGAGGACGTGTGCCCCCACTTGCGTAACGTGTCAAGCGACGCAGTGTTAGGGACCCACAGGTCAGTGACAGGACAGAACCCGCACCTTCCCAATACAACGTTCGTGGCCATCGTCAGCGCTGATGTCACTATAAGGGAAATTTCGACTGCTGTTCTTCGAAAATTGGCGACAAAGGAGTATTAATGATGCAGACAAAATAACTTCGGGAGCCTTTGATCAAATACAAGTTTTTGTTCAAATGCTCGAGGACTACTTTTATAAGAAGTTTGATATGGAGTTGATTCAAAAAAGACAAGCATGAGCCTACAGTCAAGTATAAATACTCGACTATAGCCTCGGGGGCTACTCCCATCGGGAGCGCTGATCGCGCACCCGATAAAGTTGGAAAAATAGGTGACAAGACTACAATATAGCGACAAGATGATAAAACGGTGAGCCTACAACCAAGTACAAGCACTTGGTTGTAGCCTCGGGGGCTACTTCCATCGGGAACGCTTGTTGTGTACCCGATGAAACTGAAGGATTCAAAATAAGTATATTTCGAGTTACAATATAAGTCTTCATATACTCCCATCGGGAAGTCAAGAAAATAAGTCATCATATGACTAGAACAAATGTGCCATTCCAAAAGCCGAAAAAAGCACTCGGCAATATATTCTCAGAGCGCCTCAGCCGCGATTAAATCTCTGAATGTCGTAATACTTTACGAAGGTAAGACCCCGGGATCCGTCCTGTATGGCGTGGTATCGCACATGAATGCGCTTTGTTACTTTTTTCCGTATCAACAGATGCGAAGAAAAATCCTAACGGACGCGTTAGGTACTCGATAAAATATGACTGGAATTCGGCATATGGTAAGACCTTAAGCGGCACATGTCGGATTACGCCAGTATACCGAGGTCAAGTCTGGACTTGACCTTGAAGTAGGTTTTTGCGGGATTGCCACGAGAGCAGTTAACTGGTACCTGACCCGTCAGATGAACCAACCCCATCTACCATTATCCATGTAAAATATATGATTATTTTATGAAAATTATTCAGTGACTCGAAGAAATCATGTGTTAATTGTAATGATGGAGATTTTACTCGACTCTCCGATTCAAGCAAAATCTCGGGGGCTACTGACATAGGAATCCCCAATGGGCCTGCCGAAGAAGGTACCCGGAGTTTACTGAAGGCCCATGACTCGAAGAATATGAAGCCCAGAAGCCCAATTAACTGTCGACATGGAAAGGTAGAATTGTATTATGAATAAAGACTTGTAACCAATACGGGATGAACTCAAAGAGTCTCCCGGAATCTGTAACTTGTGTAATACGAAACCCTCGGCTCCGCCTCCTATATAAGGGGGAGTCGAGGGACGAAGAGAGGATCGATTTCATTGTCAACATAACCCTAGTTTTCTAGAAGTCGAGTACCTTTCCGGCTGAAACCCTCGAGATCTACTTGCCCTCTACTTCCATGAAAATCCTAGTCTACAACCTGTAGGCATTGACAAGTCGATACCTTGTCAGGCATGCCTCCCTCCGACCTTGCGTCGTCTCGTGGCCCTGGGCAGGGAATGGAAAGGTTCACCAGTGTCCTTAAAAGTACGGTGAACACGGTCCAACCCATTTCGTCAGAGTCTGCCAACTGGTAGTCGGTGGATGACTTTGGCATCATTGTCATCAACGATGATGATGATGAGCCTGGTAGCGGCAACGACGGCGAAGATGGTGGAGATGATGATGGCCGACCTGGACTACAACGCCTTCAATCTATGTCGGCGCCATTAGATTAGGAGCATAATTTTCCGTCTGCCGATTTTACTCAAATCTGTGTAATATAACCTAAATTTGGAGAAAATTATAATTTAAATTTTGGCTCAAATTATTTTAATTTCCGACGCTGCTACTTTTATGGAAAGTCACATTAATGGCAGGAAATTCTTAACCCACATTCAGTCGACTTGTGGTGTGTTGCATTGCATGCCATGGGTACTCATGTTTTCTAGGGGCGTGGTGTCATGGAACACTACGATTGCACAAATATGGTGGAGTGCTACCCTTTGCACGCCATGAATTACATAAATATGGTGGCGTGTTCAACCAACGCTACCGTTAACGTCTACTAGTTGAATGCCTGCATGTTGCTACGGTTCCACTAATTTTATTTTGTCGCACTACATGTCAATACAATACAAGTGAAAATTCACGGGTATTTAATGATGTCAACATGATATTTACAAAACAATTAAGATTTAACTTCACTTTAAGTGCAATCTAATGAAGTTGCAAATTTGACCCTATATGATCCACAATAATCTCATGAGATATTCCATCAGAATGACCGAAATCATCAAGAGAACAACTCAAATTAAAGTCATTACAACACATACCATTGCTCCCAGTAGTATTGTGTACATGACCCTAGAGTTATAAAGCCAACTCAATCAGCGTTCATGCCAGGAAGAAATATTTTAGAAGGGGTAGTAATTCTACATGAAACAATACATGAGCTGCATACTAAAAAATTGGATGGGGTGCTATTTAAAATTGATTTTGAGAAGGCGTACGATAAAGTGAAATGGCCTTTTCTTCAGCAAACTTTGAGAATGAAAGGTTTTGCTCCAGAATGGGGAAGAATTGTGCAACAATTTGTTCAAGGTGGTAGTGTTGGGGTTAAGGTAAATGATGATATTGGTCATTATTTCCAGACAAAAAAAGGCCTAAGGCAGGGGGATCCTTTATCTCCGATGCTTTTTAACATCGTTGTAGACATGCTTGCCATCTTAATTGAAAGAGCAAAAGTAGATGGTCAAATCGGAGGGTTAATTCCACATCTTGTTGATGGAGGACTCTCTATTCTACAAGTACGCTGATGACACTATTCTTTTTCTAGAACATGACCTTAACAAGGCTGTTAATATGAAATTAATTTTATGTCTCTTTGAAGAGCTATCGGGGCTTAAGATTAACTTTCATAAGAGCGAGATTTTTTGTTTCGGTAAGGCTAAAGAGGAAGAGGAACAGTATAAACAGATCTTTGGATGTGATGCTGGTCAACTCCCTTTTAGATACTTGGGCATTCCAATCCATTACAAAAAACTCAGAAATTCAGATTGGTATCCGGTAGAAACACGGTTTGAGAGTAAATTAGGATGCTGGAAAGGGAAGTTACTATCTTATGGTGATAGGTTAGTACTCATTAATTCAGTATTAACTAGCCTACCGATGTTTATGTTGTCTTTCCTTGAAATACCCGTTGGGGTAAGGAAACGTCTGGACTTCTATAGATCTCGTTTCTTTTGGCAGTCCGACGAAAACAAAAAAAATACCGGCTCACTAAATGGAACATTATTTGTCGACCTAAAGATCAAGGGGGATTAGGTATAGAGGTTCTCGAAATCAAAAATAGATGCTTATTGAGTAAATGGCTCTTTAAACTTCTAAATGAAGACGGGGTGTGGCAAGAATTGCTACATAATAAATACCTAAGACATAAGACGTTATCGGAGGTGCAAGTTAAGCCCACCGATTCCCCCTTTTGGAAGGGATTAATGAGAGTTAAACAAGAGTTCTTTGCTAGGGGTTTTTTCAAGGTGGGCAATGGGATGACCACCCGTTTTTGGGAAGATACATGGCTAGGAACTACTTCTTTAGCTCATCAATATCCGTCCTTATATAATATTGTACATCATAAAAATGTGACTGTTGCACAGGTGTTAGCCCAAACACCATTGAATATTACATTCAGAAGGGTGCTTAGTGGTAATAAATGGACAGCTTGGCTACAATTATGCAGGAAGTTGATGATGGTTAATTTGACTGAAGTTGATGATAGCTTTGTTTGGAAGTTAACATCAAATGGTTTGTTTTCAGTCAAGTCAATGTATGAGGATCTCATGTGTGATCACACCCCTTTTTTGCGGAAATACTTATGGAAGGTTAAAATCCCGCTCAAGATAAAAATTTTCATGTGGTTCTTGAGCAATAAGGTTTTATTAACTAAGGATAATTTAGTTAAACGGCATTGGAATGGGTGTACAAAGTGTGTTTTTTGTGGGGAACAGGAAACAATTCAACACCTTTTTATTGAATGTCCGTTACCTAAGCTCTTATGGCGAACAATTAATTTCACTTTCGATCTTCCACCTCCGACTACTATTACCAATATGTTTGGTAATTGGTTAAATGGAGTAGATAGACAATCTAAGGCGTTTATCCGGATAGGGGTTTCTGCTTTATGTTGGTCTATTTGGAGGATTAGAAATGATATAATCTTTAATAAAAAATCTTCTTTTAATTTCTTGCAGGTTATCCATATGATGTCCCATTGGGTCCAACTTTGGGCTCTACTCTCACCGGAGGGGCAGCGGGATGCTATGGTTACTGGTTGCACACGGCTCCTGATGGTTGCTCAGGATATCTTGTGCCAGGCTGGTTGGCGACATACTAGGAGGCTATGCTAATGTGTAGTCATAGTATGGTTACTTTTCGATGGTTGATTTTTGTATCAATCCTCGGTGATGCGTGAGTTGTAAACTATACTTGTTGGATCTTTTTATTAATAAAAGGCCGTGTGCATCGTCATGATGCAGAAGCCGGGGTTTACCCCCATTTCGAAAAAAAAAACACTAATCCTAGCATTCTATCAGACTATGTGCGCTTCGTTGTGCCGGTGACATTGGTATTGGTTAGTGCGATTTTTGTGATGTTTAAGATGTTTAACTGAACTATGGTGGCGCAGCCTCATACTGCTCAATGTTGTTTCTAAATCATGCATAAAGTAGGCAATGGAATATGAAACAAAAAAAATTATATGACAAAATCTGATGGCACATTGCAAGTGAAAAGAAAGTATTTGCGCCGCATAATTGTGCAAATCAAACTAATTATTTTTTAACTATTTCACATGTGTACTACAACAAGGTAAAGGAGATCATAAAGATGTTAGAAGACATAATATAAACCAAAATCGTGAATGTTCCACATGAATTTCAATCCTGCAAACAAGAAGTAAATGAGTCGTTGATCTCTGTTATATCAATGTTTCAATAGAATACTTCACCTTTTTTCCAGAAAAAGTGACGAAATTAAAATATATATGATATATAATATTATGGGATGAACACCGGGACGGTACATAAGATCAAATTTATGACCTTGCGAACAACAGAAAAGGGAAAAAAATAAATATTTTGTCTAGGATAATGGCAAGTAGCTTAATTTTTTTGTCTAAACTAATAGCACAAGGAAGTAAATTAGCCTATGAAAAGTTTTTTATTATTATACCATAATCGCCAAAAGGATGTAACCATAATTTTTTTATTCAAGGTTGAGGAGCAAGAGTTATAGAGAGGTTAACCTAGGTTACGAGCAAGTAGAATGTGAGTTAACCTGCGCATCGACAGCTGAATGAATAACTCGAGGTACCTCTCTTTTTACCAATAGCAGTTCCACCTAATAGTAGACACCCAAAAGAATAACCTCTAGAAATAACAAACCGAACAATACAATGCTTCGATAAGTACATGTGGCGTAGCGAGAACCTACTCCTCTCACAACTTATACTCACATCACAAGTGAGTGCAAGGAACGCCCAAATCCCTTTGCGAAAAGAGCTTTAACTATATGATCATGTGAAAGGGCAAGCAGAAAAAACTATTGACTATCTCTCCTTTATGGACTTCAAGCTCTTATAATTTTTCCAACCTATTTATTTCAAAACCAAAATATGTAACTTAAATTTATATCGTCCTCTGCACTTGAAGTAGCTCTTAAGTAAAAATCCACCAGGATTGTCAAAAAAAGAAGCTATTTAGGATCTACACCGGAGTGTTATGAGCTAAGCTTTTAATGTGGCAACACTTTTAATTCCGACAAAAATATTTGACAGCCAGCAGCTCATGTGTTAGTGCACTTCAATTATACCATTAAAACGAACTGAAACCTATGAATTGATGACTCAATAATTAATTGCAAATTACTCCCTCCGCTGCTGCTAATATGAAAGGAGGGAGTAACATATGCAAACAGTCTCTGGAATGGTATGTAAGAAAAACCTCATTGAATGTGTAACACAATAGTTAGACGAAAAACCTTACTATTAATTTTGTTGTTGCTGTAAGGGTTACTCCATGCTGCCATACCCTTCAGTTCCAAACATGGTTGTTCGTGAAATTCTAATTGACGCTCAACGCTTAGTACATGTAACCTGATAAATAGAAAAGGTTATCAAGATGTAAATGAAATAACGATATGTAATCATGCAAATGATAGGGTACACCATGACAGATTTATACCATTCATCTAGGATGCAAATATCATTATAGCATCTATTGTAGTAGCCACCACATAAAGACCATTTGACACTCTCATAACACTAGATGAACTATGACTACAAAATAAATTCCACTTCATTCTTGCATGGTAAATTCACAGAAAATAGTTGCCAATATCATTCATCAAGTATTCAAGTGCTAGCAGTGTCAATAAATAGCAATATATCCTTTACTTTTTGATGGAGTACTGCAATAAAATAAATTCATCAAAATCCGTCGCAATTAATCAATGGAAAAGGGGATACAGTCGGCCACTCGCCGCTGCAAGTTGATCACCAGCTGGTCACCCAAACCGACCTTGTCGGAACTGACTTGTATATCATTGTACCTCAATCATTGCCATTCCAGAGAGTTTTATGTGGTAAGCTTTTAATGTGGCAATACTTATAATTCCAGTTGAGACAAAAATATTTGATAGGCAACAGCTCATGTGTTAGTGCACTTCAGTTATACCATTAAAAAGAAATGAAACCTATGAATTGATGACTCAATAATTAATTGCAAACTATTTCCTCTGCTGCTACTAATATGGAAAGGAGGGAGTAACATATGCAAACAGTCTCTAGAATGCTATGTAAGAAAATTCTCATTGAATTGGTAACACAATAGTTAGACAAAAACCTTACTATTAATTTTGTTATTGATGTAAGGGTTACTCCTTGCTACCATACCCTTCAGTTCCGAACATGGTTGTTCATGAAATTCTGATTGACGCTCAACGTTAGGACATGTAACCTGAAAAATAGAAAAGGTCATCAGGATGTAAATGAAATAATATGTAATCATGGAAATGATAGGGTACACCATGACATAGTTATACCATTCATCTAGGATGCAAATATCTTTATAGCATCAATTGCAGTAGCCACCACATAAAGACCATTTGCATCTGGCTGGTTCTTAATTGTCATCAGAAAATAGAAGACTTGCTTGACACTCTCGTTACACCAGAAAAACTATGACTACAAAACAAATTCAAGTTCACTCTTGCATGGTAAATTCACATAAAATAGTTGTCAATACTAATTCATCAAGTATTCAAGTGCTGGAAGTCTCAATAAATAGCTATTTATCCTTTACAGTTTGATGGAGTAGTGCAATAAAAAAAATATTTCATCAAAATCTATAGGAATTAATCAATGGAAAATGGGATACCGCTGGCCACTCACCGCTGCAAGTCGATCACCAGCTGGTCACCGAAGCCGACCTTGCCACAACCGACATGTATATTGGTGTATCTCACTCATTGCCATTACAGAGAGTGTTATGAGCTAAGCTTTTAATGTGGCACACTTTTAATTCTACGACAAAAATAGTTGATATCCAGCAGCTCATGTGTTAGTGCACTTCAATTAAACCATTAAAAAGAAATGAAACATATCAATTGATGACTCAATAATTAATTGCAAACTACTCCCTCTACGGCTGCTAATATGGAAAGGAGGGAGTAACATATCTAAACAGTCTCTCGAATGCTATGTAAGAAAATTCTCATTGAATGTGTAACAAAATAGTTAGATGAAAAACCGTATTATTATTATTTTTTGCTGATGTAAGGGTTACTCCATGTTGTCATACCCTTCAGTTCCGAACATGGTTGTTCGTGAAATTCTGATTGATGCTCAACATTAGGACATGTTACCTAATAAATACAAAAGGTTATCAGGATGCAAATGAAATAACCATAGGTAATCATGGAAATTGTAGGGTACACCATGAAATTATACAATTCATCTAGGAAACAAATATCTTTATAGCATCCATTGTTGTAGCCACCACATAAAGACCATTTGCATCTCGTTCCTAATTGTCATCACAAAATAGAAGACTTGCTTGACGATGGGAAGTATTACCCAAATTTATAGTTTGACTCAAGAGGAACACAAGAATACCAATAATACTTTAGCAATTGAGACGTCACTCTCAACCACATATGTATATCAATAAACTCACAAAGCAAGTGGTCAATGCATCTTGCTCAGCAGGCATAGCTTGGAGTGGAGGAGGCTAGTCAAAGAGTTCGCCCTTCAGAAGATGGCCGAAGCATTCCGGAACTTCAAGAAAAATTTAGCCCGTGACTATGTCAACCAGAACAAGACTCCGGATTTCAATGGACAATATGAGAAACTGAAAGATGATTGGCCAGAATTTGCGAGGCAAAAGAAATCGGAGCATTTCAAGGAAATATCGCAAAAAATAAGGAAAATGCGGCTAAGAAAGAGTACACAAATATTATGGGGCCAGGAGGATACCGCCTTTCGGAGCCTAAGTGGGAGAAGATGGAGAATGACCTGAGGGGGCGAGGAATCCCTCTAGGTACAGAGGGATGGGACCCAAGGGCCAAAAGTTGGTGGTACGGGCATGGGGGATCGCTAGACCCGGAGACAGGGATGTGTGTTCACCGGAAGAAAGCGTTTAAACCCACCCAAGCCCTTATTGACGCAATGACCCAAGCTCAAGAGGGGAAGATCAAGTTCAACAGAGAGAACGACGCGCTGACATTAGCCCTCGGGAATCGTGAACAGCCAGGACGTGTACGAGGCAAAGGCGCCATTCCGTGGAAAGTAGGGTTTTCCCAGGACAATGACCCGTACAGTTACAGAAGCCGTAAGAGAAAGATGGATCGGGATGCAGATCTTGTGGGGCACTTGGCATCGGAACTCCATGAGGTGAAGCAGATGGTGTATGAACTAGTAAAAGAAAGATCGGCTGCAGGGCCGCATGAAGATCATGCAGTGGATCTCGGAAGCCAGCAGCGGAGAAGCAGCGTGGCTTCCACGGATGCCCCGCCAGGTGCTAATGCACCCTTGCTGGCCCCGGCTGGTTCTAATGCACCCTTCACCTCGGCTGGTGCTAATGAACCGACGATCGAGATTCATGCACCGGAGCCTTGCTGTCCACAACTGGCGCGTGGTTGACGTGGGAGGTAGAAATCTCTGTGGTGTAGCTTTTCTTCGTTCTCCGGCAACGGCGCCACAAAATAGCTTGATGTCTACGCACGCTTCTATTCCTGTAGACAGTGTTGGGCCTCCAAGAGCAGAGGTTTGTAGAACAGCAGCAAGTTTCCCTTAAGTGAATCACCCAAGGTTTATCGAACTCAGGGAGGTAGAGGACAAAGATATCCCTCTCAAGAAACCACTGCAATTACGATACAAGAAGTCTCTTGTGTCCCCAACACACCTAATACACTTGTCGGATGTATAGGTGCACTAGTTCGGCGAAGAGATAGTAAAACACAGGTGGTATAGATGGTGATAATATTGCGGGAAGTAAAGATGCGAGTAAAACGAGTAAACAAACGGTGCCGAGAAAATAGCTTGTCGAGCGTGGGAGGCAATTCTCGTGGTGTAACCAAGGCCTAGGGATCATACTTTCACTAGTGGACACTCTCAACATTGATCACATAACTGAATAAACAAATACTACTTTCTCTACACTCTCTTGTTGGATGACAAACACCATTAATTGTGTAGGGCTACAAGAGCACCTCAATGCCGGAGTTAACAAGCTCCACAACATTCGATGTTCGTATTTACATAACCTTAGAGTGCATGATAGACCATTGCAATTATACCGAGTACTAACATAGCATGCACACTGTCACCGTCAGGCTATGAAAGGGGAATAGATCGCATCAATACTATCATAGTAATAGTTAACTTCATAATCTACAAGAGATCACAATCATAGCTTATACCAAGTACTACATGATGCACACACTTGTCAACATTACATCATGGAGGAGGAATAAAGTACTTTAATAACATCACTAGAGTAGCACATAGATGATATTCAACTATATCACAAAGCTCATGATCACATAAAGATCACATGGGAGAGAGAGATGAACCATATAGCTACGGTACAGCCCTTAGCCTCGGGGGAGAACTACTCCCTCCTCATCATAGGAGACAACAGCGGTGATGAAGATGGCGGTGGTGTCGACGGAGAGGCCTTCCGGGGGCAATTCCCCGTCCCGGCGGCGTGCCGGAACAGAGACTTCTGTCCCCCGAATCTTGGCTTCGCGATGGCGGCGGCTCTGGAACTTTTCTCGTATCGTGGCTTATTCTCTTTAGGGTTTTCGCGGCGGAGTCCTTAAGTAGGCGGAAGGGCAGCCTCGGAGGGGCCCTGGTGGGGCCACACAATAGGGGGGTGCGCCCCACCCCTTGGCCGCGCCGCCCTGGTGTGTGGGCCCCCCCGGGCTCCCCTCTGGTCTCTCTCCGGTGTTCTGGAAGCTTCTGGGAAAAATAAGGTTATGGGCGTTGATTTCGTCCAATTCCGAGAATATTTCCTTACTAGGATTTCTGAAACCAAAAACAGCAGAAAACAGGAACTGGCACTTCGGCATCTCGTCAATAGGTTAGTTCCGGAAAATGTATAATAATGACATAAAGTGTGTATAAAACATGTGAGTATCATCATAAAAGTAGCATGGAACATAAGAAATTATAGATACGTTTGAGACGTATCAAGCATCCCCAAGCTTAGTTCCTACTCGCCCTCGAGTAGGTAAACGATAACAAACATAATTTCTTAAGTGACATGCTATCATAATCTTGATCATACTATTGTAAAGCATATGAGATGAATGCAGCGATTCAAAGCAATGGTGAAGACAATGAGTAACAATTGAATCATATAGCAAAGACTTTTCATGAATAGTACTTTCAAGACAAACATCAATAAGACTTGCATAAGAGTTAACTCATAAAGCAATAAGTTCTTAGTAGAAAGCTTTGAAGCAACACAAAGGAAGATATAAGTTTCAGCAGTTGCTTTCAACTTCAACATGTATATCTCATGGATAATTGTCAACACAAAGTAATATAACAAGTGCAATAGGTAAACATGTAAGAATAAATGCACACAGTTGATACAAGTGTTTGCTTCTAAGATGGAAAGAAGTAGGTAAACTGACTCAACAATAAAGTAGAAGATAGGCCCTTCGCGAGAGGAAGCATGGATTACTATTTTTGTGCTAGAGCTTTTCATTTTGAAAACATAGAAACAATTTTGTCAACGGTAGTAATAAAGCATATGTGTTATGTATAAGATATCCTATAAGTTGCAAGCCTCATGCATAGTATACCAATAGTGCTCGCACCTTGTCCTAATTAGCTTGGATTAACATGGATTATCATTGCATAGCATATGTTTCAACCAAGTGTCACAAAGGGGTACCTCTATGCCGCATGTACAAAGGTCTAAGGAGAAAGATCGCATTTGATTTCTCGTTTTTGATTATTCTCAACTTAGACATCCATACTCGGGACAACATAGACAACGAGATAATGGACTCCTCTTTAATGCATAAGCATTCAACAACGAGATAATATTCTCATAAGAGATTGAGGATTAATTGTCCAAACTGAAACTTCCACCATGGATCATGGCTTTAGTTAGTGGCCCAATGTTCTTCTCTAACAATATGCATACTCAAACCATTTGATCATGAAAATCGCCCTTAATTCAGACAAGACGAACATGCATAGCAACTCACATGATATTCAACAAAGGTGTAATAGTTGATGGCATCCCCAGAAACATGGTTTCCGCTCAACAAGCAACTTATTAAGAAATAAGACACATAAGTACATATTCTTCACCACAATAGTTTTTAAGGCTATTTTCCATGAGCTTATATTGCAAAGACAAAGGATAGAATTTTAAAGGTAGCACTCAAGTAATTTACTTTGGAATGGCAGAGAAATACCATGTAGTAGGTAGGTATGGTGGACACAAATGGCATAGTTTTTGGCTCAAGGATTTGGATGCACGAGAAGTAATCCCTCTCAATACAAGGCTAGGCTAGCAAGGTTGTTTGAAGCAAACTCAAGTATAAAACGGTACAGCAAAACTTACATAAGCACATATTGCAAGCATTATAAGACTCTACATCGTCTCCCTTGTTGTTCAAACACTTCACCAGAAAATATCTAGACTCTAGAGAGACCAATCATGCAAACCAAATTTTAACAAGCTCTATGTAGTTCTTCATTAATAGGTGCAAAGTACATGATGCAAGAGCTTAAACATGATCTATATGAGCACAACAATTGCCAAGTATCAAATTATTCAAGACATTATACCAATTACCACATGCAGCATTTTCTGTTTCCAACCAAATAACAATGAACGAAGCAGTTTCAACCTTCGCCATGAACATTAAGAATAGAGCTAAGAACACATGTGTTCCTATGCAACAGCGGAGCGTGTCTCTCTCCCACACAAGCATGAATTTATTCAGAGAATGAAAATAAAAAAACGAAAATAAAAGCACACAGACGCTCCAAGTAAAGCACATAAGATGTGACGGAATAAATATATAGTTTCACTAGAGGTGACACGATAAGTTGTCGATGAAGAAGGGGATGCCTTGGGCATCCCCAAGCTTAGATGCTTGAGTCTTCTTAAAATATGCAGGGATGAACCACGGGGGCATCCCCAAGCTTAGACTTTTCACTCTTCTTGATCATATTGTATCATCCTCCTCTCTTGACCCTTGAAAACTTCCTCCACACCAAACTCAAAACAAACTCATTAGACGGTTAGTGCATAATCAAAAATTCACATATTCAGAGGTGACACAATCATTCTAAACACTTCTGGGCATTGCACAAAGCTACTGAAAGTTAATGGAACAAAGAAATCCATCAAACATAGCAAAACAGGCAATGCGAAATAAAAGGCAGAATCTGTCAAAACAGAACAGTCCGTAAAGACGAATTTTTCAGGGGCACTTAACATGCTCAGATGAAAATGCTAAAATTGAATGAAAGTTGCGTACATATCTGAGGATCACTCACGTAAATTGGCAGATTTTTATGAGTTACCTACAGAAGGGGCTGCTCAAATTCGTGACAGTAAGAAATCTGTTTCTGCGCATTAATCCAAATCTAGTATCAACCTTACTATCAAAGACTTTACTTGGCACAACAATGCAATAAAATAAAGATAAAGAGAGGTTGCTACAGTAGTAACAACTTCCAAGACACAACAAAACAGTAGCAAAATAAAGACATGGGTTATCTTCCAAGAAGTGCTTTCTTTATAACCATTAAGATGGGCTCAGTAATTTTAATGATGCTCGCACAAGAAACAAGAGTTGAAGCAAAAGGGAGCATCAAAAGAAAGTATGAAACAAATTTAAGTCTAACCCACTTCCAATGAAAAGGAATCTTGTAAATAAATAAGTCATGTAAGCATAATGCAATAAGCATAGAAAGGCAACACAAGCGCAACTTCAAGATTCTTGATGTCTACGGGAGCTTCTATTCTTGTAGACAGTGTTGGGCCTCCAAGAGCAGAGGTTTGTAGAACAGCAGCAAGTTTCCCTTAAGTGGATCACCCAAGGTTTATCGATCTCGGGGAGGAAGAGGTCAAAGATATCCCTCTCATGCAACCTCGCAACCACAAAGCAAGAAGTCTCTTGTGTCCCCAACACACCTAATAGGTGCACTAGTTCGGCGAAGAGATAGTGAAATACGGGTGGTATGAATAAGCGGTAGCAACGGCACCGGAAAAGTGCTTTGCCCGGGACAGTAAACAAGCGGTAGTAACGCAGCGGTAGTAACGCAGCGGTAGTAACGCGAGTAAAACGAGTAAACAAGCAGCGATAGCGATATTTAGGAACAAGGCCTAGGGATTACACTTTCACTAGTGGACACTCTCAACATTGATCACATAACGAACGAGATAAATGCATACTCTACACTTTTGTTGGATGATGAACACATTGCGTAGGATTACACGAACCCTCAATGCCGGAGTTAACAAGCTCCACAATAATGCTCATGTTTAAGTAACCTTATAGTGTAAGATAGATCAATAGACTAAACCAAGTACTAGCATAGCATGCACACTTGTCACCTTCATGCATATGTAGGAGGAATAGATCACATCAATATTATCATAGCAATAGTTAACTTCGCAATCTACAAGAGATCATGATCATAGCATAAACCAAGTACTAACACGGTGCACACACTCGTCACCTTTGCACACGTGCGGGAGGAATAAACTACTTTAATAACACATCACTAGAGTAGCACATAGATAAATTGTGATACAAACACATTGCAATCATAAAGAGATATAAATAAGCACCTCACTATGCCATTCAACGGTGAATAAGTATTACTGTGAAATCTAGCCTAAGAGACCCACACGGTGCACACACTGTCACCTTTACACACGTGGGACAAGGAGTCTCACGGAGATCACATAAGTAAAACTCACTTGACTAGCATAATGACATCTAGATTACAAGCATCATCATATGAATCTCAATCATGTAAGGCAGCTCATGAGATTATTGTATTGAAGCACATAGGAGAGAGATGAACCACATAGCTACCGGTACAGCCCCGAGCCTCGATGGAGAACTACTCCCTCCTCATGGGAGCGAGCAGCGGTGATGAAGATGGCGGTGGAGATGGCAGCGGTGTCGATGGAGAAGCCTTCCGGGGGCACTTCCCCGCTCCGGCAGGGTGCCGGAACAGAGACTCATGTCCCCCAGATCTTGGCTTCGCGATGGCGGCGGCTCTGGAAGGTTTTTGTGGTTTTCGTCGAATGCCCCGAGGTTTTTAGGTCAGGGGCTTTATATAGGCGGAGAGGCGGCGCGGGGAGGGCTTACGGGGGGCCACACCCTAGGGGCGCCCCCTTGGCCGCGCCGGGGTAGGGTGTGGTGGCCACTGCCCCCTTCTCTGGCGGTTCTCGTGTGTTCGGATGCTTCCGGGTAAAATAGGAACCTAGGCGTTGATTTCGTCCGATTCCGAGAATATTTCGTTACTAGGATTTCGAAACCAAAAACAGCAGAAAACAGGAACCGGCACTTCGGCATCTTGTTAATAGGTTAGTTCCAGAAAATGCACGAATATGACATAAAGTGTGCATATAACATGTAGATAACATCAATAATGTGGCATGGAACACAAGAAATTATCGATACGTTGGAGACGTATCAATTCTCAACATAAAGAGGGGAAACTTAATATTATTAAGATGCATATAACCATGTTTCCCTCTCTCATAATAACTTTCAGTAGTGTCATGAACAAACTCAACAATATAACTATCACATAAAGCATTCTTATCATGAGTCTCATGCATAAAATAATTACTACTCCCAACATAAGCATAGTCATTCTTATTAATTGTAGTGGGAGCAAATTCAACAAAGTAGCTATCATTATTATTCTCATCATCAAATATAGGAGGCATAGTATAATCATAATAAACTTTATCCTCCATAGTAGGTGGCACCAAAATACCACTATCATTATAATCATCATAAATGGGAGGCAAAGTATCATCAAAGTAAATTTTCTCCTCCATGCTTGGGGGACCAAAAATATCATGCTCATCAAAACCAGCTTCCCCAAGCTTAAATTCTTCCATAGCATTAGCAACAATGGTGTTCAAAGCATTCATACTAATAACATTGGCATTATCATGCATATAAAGTTCCATAGGTTTTTTAATTTTCTCTTCAAACACCTCATGTCCTAACTCAAGATAGATACTATAAAGATCTCTAATATTTTTGTTGTTTTCCATTAAGCCTAACTAGTGTAAACAAGAAACAAAAAGATGCAATTGCAGGATCTAAAGGAAATAGCTTCGAGCACTCACACACCGGCAACAGTGCAAGGAAATAGCTTAGTAGTCGGAGGATGTGAATACCTTTTACCTTACCTCCCCGGCAACGGCGCCAGAAAATAGCTTGCTGTCCACAACTGGCGCGTGGTTGACGTGGGAGGTAGAAATCTCTGTGGTGTAGCTTTTCTTCGTTCCCCGGCAACGGCGCCAGAAAATAGCTTGATGTCTACGCACGCTTCTATTCCTGTAGACAGTGTTGGGCCTCCAAGAGCAGAGGTTTGTAGAACAGCAGCAAGTTTCCCTTAAGTGAATCACCCAAGGTTTATCGAACTCGGGGAGGTAGAGGACAAAGATATCCCTCTCAAGCAACCCTGCAATTACGATACAAGAAGTCTCTTGCGTCCCCAACACACCCAATACACTTGTCAGATGTATATGTGCACTAGTTCGGCGAAGAGATAGTAAAACACAGGTGGTATAGATGGTGATAATATTGCAGGAAGTAAAGATGCGAGTAAACGATAAACAAACGGTGCCAGAAAATAGCTTGCTGGCGTGGGAGGCAATTCTCGGTGGTGTAAACAAGGCCTAGGGATCATACTTTCACTAGTGAACACTCTCAACATTGATCACATAATTGAATAAACAAATACTACTTTCTCTACACTCTCTTGTTGGATGACAAACACCATTAATTGTGTAGGGCTACAAGAGCACCTCAATGCCGGAGTTAACAAGCTCCACAACATTCGATGTTCGTATTTAAATATCCTTAGAGTGCATGATAGACCATTGCAATTATACCGAGTACTAACATAGCATGCACACTGTCACCGTCAGGCTATGAAAGGGGGAATAGATCGCATCGATACTATCATAGTAATAGTTAACTTCATAATCTACAAGAGATCACAATCATAGCTTATACCAAGTACTACATGATGCACACACTGTCAACATTACATCATGGAGGAGGAATAAAGTACTTTAATAACATCAGTAGAGTAGCACATAGATGATATTCAACTAGATCACAAAGCTAATGATCACATAAAGATCACATGGGAGAGAGAGATGAACCACATAGCTACGGTACAGCCCTTAGCCTCGGGGGAGAACTACTCCCTCCTCATCATAGGAGACAACAGCGGTGATGAAGATGGCGGTGGTGTCGACGGAGAGGCCTTCCGGGGGCAATTCCCCGTCCCGGCGGCGTGCCGGAACAGAGACTTCTGTACCCCGAATCTTGGCTTCGCGATGGCGGTGGCTCTGGAACTTTTCTCGTATCGTGGCTTATTCTCTTTAGGGTTTTCGCGACGGAGTCCTTAAGTAGGCGGAAGGGCAGCCTCGGAGGGGCCCTGGTGGGGCCACACAATAGGGGGGCACGCCCCACCCCTTGGCCGCGCCGCCCTGGTGGGTGGGGCCCCCCTGGCTCCCCTCTGGTCTCTCTCCGGTGTTCTGGAAGCTTCCGGGAAAAATAAGGTTCTGGGCGTTGATTTCGTCCAATTCCGGGAATATTTCCTTACTAGGATTTCTGAAACCAAAAACAGCAGAAAACAGGAACTGGCACTTCGGCATCTCGTCAATAGGTTAGTTCCGGAAAATGTATAATAATGACATAAAGTGTGTATAAAACATGTGAGTATCATCATAAAAGTAGCATGGAACATAAGAAATTATAGATACGTTTGAGACGTATCAAGCCTCACTACCCCGTGGATGATGTAAAGGAGATGAAAGAATGTGATCTGCATTATCTTGTGGGGAACATTTCCACGAAGATAGCTACCGGCAGTGCTTTACCCTTTACACCTAGAGCACTCCACCACAACAACCCCATTGAAGATGGCTATGCTCGTATCACGGTGGAAGACATAGTCCAAGGGTTTGAGGACCTGGAGATTGACTATGCTACACCCGAAGGGGAGAGAAGACTTGGAGATGTCAAGCGCCAGTTCATTCTATGGAAAAATAAGTACATAGTGTTTCCAGGCGAGGCGCCAAGGCCAACAAGTCCACCCCCCTCCGGTGGTGGTGGTGGCGGCGGTGGTGGTTGTGACGCCCCAGAACCGGTACCATGAGGATTCCAGCGATCCCGCCGAAATCCGCACGATATCGATTCAGAGACGCCCTCCGACACAACGTGCGCGATGAAGCACACACGTGATTCCAGAGGAATTAACACGAGCGGTAACATTACAACAGGATTACAATAGAGCGCACAAGAAACATATATTACAACAACGACTTCAACGAGTCAAGATACAAATATACATTTAAAGATCCAATTCATACAGAAGAGCGAATACATCCGAGTACGGACAAGATACAAATTGGACTAAGAGTCCTGAAGATAACTGATGGCATCCATAACCCTGCCCAGGCCAAGCCGGAAGGGTAACCTTGCTAACGTTGTCTTCATCGAACATATCTTCATACCTGTCCGGTTATATCCCGTAGAAGCAGCAATAAGTACGGGTTCGTACTTAACAAGACTTAAAGACGTATAAGCATTCATTAACCAGTCGTCCTTTGTACTTGAGGCACGCAGGGAACTTAGATGACGCAAGAGGAACGTCATAGGCAATATGGTGGAGTTAAGCGGCAGCGTGCAAGCACTAAAAACCTATAGAGACACTCTACAACAGTCGTCTATCAGAGAAGGTGAGAGAGCACATAAACTAACAGTTCTATACTCTGCAAACATAACACAGCCAATGTGTTCCCCCTCGCAAGGAAGTACTTACAAAGGCACTCACACGGTTGACAAGTTTTAACCATTTATTATTGAAGTTATGCTACTTACTACACAAGTTATTAGTATTGAAACAACAAGTGTAAGTTGTCTATGATCGAGTCATACAGCTCCAAGTCGTCCATAACCGCGGACACGGCTTATCGATAAGATTTAACCCTGCAGGGGTGCCCAAATGTGCCCACACGCATGATCAACCCACTTGCGACAGGTGGATATCACGACTCGCACTCTCCTTCATGACAACAATATCCAGGAAGCCACCTAACTAAGTTGAACCTGTATCGAAGTCCGGCCGAATCTCCGAAGCGGACCTAGCTATTGCGTGCACAGCTTCCGAGGGTCAAAACACACATAGGGGCGGATGACCTGCTTCAGCATGCGATAAACGCTCAGGCCGCAAACCTATACGTGCATACCAGAAACAAGGGATACAAGGCACCTATGGGCTTCCCAAATGTGTATTTAGATTCTACACATTTTTCTGATAGATTTTCATATAGAATACTTTTCATTCTTACAAACGGTTTGAAAGATACAAATTTTTCAAGATTCAAACATTTTCTGGAATTTTTCTGATAGATTTTTCTAACAAACTTTTCATTCTACACATTTTTCTGATAGATTTTCATATAGAATACTTTTCATTCCGAGAAAGGGAAAACGTTTTATATACCTGAGAGGTGCTAGCCACAGAGGCTGACGAATGGGGCCGGGAGTGACTGGATTCATGACTGGGCGGGTTCACTGAGTTGGCAGAAGCTGATGGCGGGGCCCGGCTGTCAGTTGCACAGGGAAAGAATTAAAGACACAAAAAGGTGGTGGTTTGCCTGAAGCAGGAATTGATCTCAGGATTTCTGGATCCAGATCAAGGGAACGAACAAGTCTGGCTGCTGCGTGGTTGCTGACGAAGACAAGACACGCAGCCTTTTAGAGCCGACCACGATGGAGCTCGGGACAGTAGCATCCATGGCGGACGGCTGAGGTCGGAGAAGGACTTGCCAGTGCAGGACGAATCGGGACGCCTGGGTGTGCTGCGAGGGTGCACCTCGACGCGGCAGACCCGATGGTGGAAGCGCTTGGGGCGGAGGACCTACGGAATGGCGCCGACGTCGACCTGCAGGGGCGGAGGACGGCTGTGAACGGCGGGAGGTTGGAGTAGAGGAAGAAATAGAGGGAGAAGGGGCTCCTGAGATGCATCACCTCACTGTGACTGTGATGGAGATCTCGTACAGGCCGGAGGAGGACAAAGACGGCCGAAATTGATGAATTATGTCACCGGAGTTGGAGAAGGTAACGGCGAATTTGCCGTTGATTGAGCGAGCCTCGGCTCAATTCCTTGCGCGAGGAGGGAGAGGAGATCAAGGCGGTTCTACTGGTGCTCTCGGGTCGACGAGGGACGGCCTGCAGCGCTGAAGCCTTGGTGAAGACGGTGGTGGCAGTGCTTCTCGTTTCCTCACAGAGAAAAGACAGACATGTGGGAGAAAGGAGGGGTGCCGCGCGGCGAGGGAGAGGAAGGAGCGTGCTAGGGTTTTCCCACGCGCTGGCGGCGGCTTAAAAGGGAGAGGATGCGCGGCGTGGGTGCGGTGGATGGGAGGGTGACGTGAGCCACGCCTCATGCGTGCTCTGTTGAAGAAGAGGATAAGGAGGAGAGGGCTCCTCTCACGAAGGGGTACGGGCCAGGGGAAACAGGCTGGAGGGAAGGAGTGGGCCGCATGGAAGAAAGGTAGATGGGCCAGGAAAGGAAGAAGGCCAGAAGAGAAGAGAGGCCCGGGGAGAGAAGGAGAACAGGCCGGAGAGAGGGGCCTAGTTAGAAAGGTTAGAGTTTTATTTTAATAGAAAAGACAAAGGCGATGGTTTATTATAGAAACCATATGAGAGAGAAATAAAATAATTAGGGTTTGTAAAATAATTTTTATTTAGTAAAACATGGATGATATGATGCACGATGCCATGATGATGCATAAAAGAAAAGAAACAAACAAATATAATATTGGGATTTTCCTGGGTCGCTACAGTGGTGGTGGTGGTGGTGGTTCACCTACACCTCCTTCACGTCAGTCGACGCCGCCCCCCAATCCACAACCTCTGGCGGGTAAGTAGCCTCCGCCCCCTAGTCCTCCTCCGGCGGGTACGCCGCCCCCAATCCACCTCCAGCGAAGAAGCAGAAGCAGGCGGACAGCAAGGCAACCCGCTCCTGAACTATTAACCCGGACCCTTATGTACCTAAGACCACAAAGGTACCGGAGCCATCACTGAAGCCTCTCCTCCCAAGGCCTTGGGAACATAGTGAAGAGGAAAACAACTTGGCCGCGGCTGGTCAATATGAGAAATGGAAGGCGGATATGAAGGAGAAAAAAGAGCCTGAGCCCAAGCCAGTATTTACTGAGATGGAAAAGAAGTGGGCTAAGGATTTTTCGATGACACCGTCCCAAGTCGAGCGGAATATGCCTGATGACTATGGAAGTGAACTTCGTAGGCAAGCAGAAATATTGGTGGACAAGAAAGCCTTGGCGGAGAAGGAGAAGAAAGCCTTGGAGGAGAAGAAAGAAGAAAGTAAAAAAAACGGGAAACAAGTTGCCCATCTCGGGGAACAGAATAAACAATCGATCCCCCCGCTCATAGTGAAAGTCGGTCCGGAACTGGACCCCGCTATCATAACAGCTGCGGCAGTACAGGGAATGCCTGTAACGAGTGCCATAAAACAAGCGTCCGAGATCGGTATGACTCTTCGTGCATTGTTAGGCCTTGAGGAAGCGCCAGTAAGTGAGGTAGCATTTAAATATGTGCCGAATGGGCTTCTCGTCGAGCCTGCGCAGGAAGCGAGTCTACCAACACAAATGCAAAATCTGCTACGTTGGTACAAGAATTTCATAAAAAATAAGGTCGGCAAAGAATATATTTATGCGGAAGTTTGAGAGGAGCATCACTTCAAATAGTACTCTGTACAAGTTCATATGAGTGAATTGTTTCAGCTGTTCAATCTGCGCGAGCTCGACAAATCTATCCTGAGTTGCTACGTTCTGTAAGTGATTTATTTCTACCTCATCTCGTTCATTGTCTGCACTATATATTGTTGTGTATGCTATTATGCAGAATGAAGATTTGGGAATGCAAAAAAAAGGAACACCCATGATGTTGGGTTCATTGACCCACATATCGTTAATGGATATGTGTTAGAAAGATACCCCGCGACGTGGAGAAAGACCTGTGGGATTTTCTTATAAAGCAGCAACTCAAAAGTCAAACTCTATTTCCTTACCATTTTGGGTGAGTGTTTCTGTCTTGTGCACATTCTCTTTTGTTTACTCCATGCATGGTATGTCTAATCGATGAGTTATGCATGACTGTGCATGTAACGTGTCCGCAGGTTCCACTGGATTCTGCTAATAATTGAATTTCACACCTCCAGAGTTCTCATCATGGACTCTCTGAATATGGATTCAAAGCTTTGGATCGACATGAGAAATATGCTGCAAAAGTAATTATTTTCAATCATTTGCGCTCTATATCGATCGGCCTCTTTCGTTCATTTCCTAATATCAAGTAACTATTAACTCCCTTGTTCATTTAATTTTCTTTGCCCTGTAGGGTTTGGAGACGGTTCTCAGATCAAATGGTCGGTGAATTCAAACATGAGCTAGAATTTAGAAGGTTAATTAATATGGATATTCAGCCACCGGGGACCAATCTATGTGGATACTATATTTGTGAGTTCATCCGGAGACACACCTCTGAGCGGAAGGCGTCGGATAGCAACTTGCAGAGGAATAACTTGCGGAAGAAGCTTAGTCCAGAAGCTCGCTTCCGACCAATTCAAGAGGAACTGGCAGGATTTTTGGTGAGGGAAGTCCTCCATCCTAAAGGAGAACATTATTACGAGGACGAAGAACTTCTGATGCCGCAAATTGTGTATGGAAACTTGTTCCAAGTTGTATATGGTCACCCGAGATTGAATATATATTGTATATTCCTCTTGAATTCTTCTTGTTTGAAATTTCAAACTTGTTTGAAATTGTACATTCGTACGCATGTATATAGTAGCGTAGAATATGTGTACTTAAACTTCTTCAAAATGAAAATAAAACACAAAATAAAATATAAAAGAAATAAAACACTACAAATTAAAAAGAAACCAGATTTAGGGGGGTTAAAACTCTAAACCTGCGGAGGCCTTTAGTCGCGGTTGCCAGGCGAACCGCGACTAAAGGTCCTCCGCCTCGACGGACGCCTGGCGCCCACGTGGACGGGGCTTTAGTCGCGGTTCGTAAGCAACCGCGACTAAAGGGGGGCCTTTAGTCGTGCATAATTGGTCCCGGTTGCGCAACCGGGATTAATGGCCTTTGCGAACCGCGACTAAATGCCGTTTTCTACCAGTGATTGTTCCCCTCAGTCTGGGTCACTGTCCCCCTCCATGTAGGTCGTTGTTCCCCTCCGCCTAGGTCGTTGTTCCTCTCCGTGTAGGTCATTGTTCCCCTCAGCCTGGGTCAATGTTCCCTTCCATGTAGGTCGTTGTTCCCCTCCGTCTAGGCTGTCGTTCCTCTCCGTGTAGGTCGTTGTTCCCCTCAGTATGGGCCGTTGTTCCTCTCCATGTAGGTCATTGTTCCCCTCTTCCTAGGCCGTTGTTACTCTGTGTAGGTCATTGTTCCCCTCAGTCACGGGTCATTGTTCCCCTCCATGTAGGTCGTTGTTCCCCTCTGCATGGGCCGTTGTTCCCCTTCGTGTAGGTCGTTGTTCCCCTCCGCCAGGGCCGTTGTCCCCTCCGTCTAGGTCATTTGTTCCCCTCCATCTAGGTTGTTGTTCTCTTCTATCTAGGTTGTTCCCTATTGTCTAGGTTGTTGTTCCCCTTCGTCCAGGATGTTGTTCTGCTCCTTCGAGGTTTGTTGTTCCCCTCGGTGTAGGCCGTTGTTCCCAACCGTCAAGGTTGGTGTTTCCTACTGTCTAGGCTATTGTTTCCCTCCATCCAGGCTGTTGTTCGGCTCCTTCGAGTTTGTTGTTCCGCCAGTCTAGGATATTGTTCTAAATCCGAGTCAACTAAAAGGGATCGGAGGGAGTACTAACATTGTATCTCATCTTACAAAAGATTTTCGTTTTCTTTTTTGGTTTTAATTTTACACATTCCCATTTCATGGAACCAGCGTCATAAACATAAAGCTAACGATAGCATGCGTAGTAGCGTCAGGTTCAAACATTTTTTTTGAGCCACCACGCATATGCATGCGGGAAAAGGAAGCTAGAAGAATGAAGCAGCTGTCACTCCGTACGTACTGCATACATCGATCAGCATTGCATGCGCATGTTCAATAAAAAAAGAATCGCTCAATAAGCTAGCATGCGCACCACTGCAGTCCACAGCCACACATGGCCCCAGTGAGGAGGCAACAGAGAACTTGTATCTGGCCAGCGCGCGTCGAAACCAGCAGGGCAGCAGGGCAGGAAAAAGCACGAAACGGATGCAGTCCGTACGTTAAACAACTATGGTACGAAGTCTGTACGTTAAAAAGCACGAAAGTAACAGTCAAACATCGATCGTACCAGAAAAAATAGTTCCACATCGGAAGCCGAGACTACTTCCCACCGGTTTACTCCCTCCGGTCGGATTTAATCGACGCGGAGGGAGACCTGTACGTGAACGATAGTTAGGCTAGGTGTGCGTCAATTTTTAGGGATCAGAGGTAGTATATACCAAGCAACCAAACACCTTAGCACCCAGAAAGCGAACGATCTAAAAAGGGCCCGCTCAAGGCAGACGAACGACTAAACCGTGCTAACTTGGGCCGCAAACTAGAAGGCCCATGTAGGGATTCCTTCAGCGATAGGGAAGAACGGGGCGCACGAGCGCGAGGGAGGAGGATCCGAAACGACTCCCTGGCGCGCCCTCCGTTGCTTTTCCACCGTTGGATATGGGATATCGCTTTTTCTTCCTGTACACACAGAAACCACATCACTTTTTCTTCGTGTACACACAGGAATCACCCATACGCCCAGACACGGAGCTGGTTTGACCAGATAGTCTGGCATACACGCACAGTGCAACTGGTTGGTAAGAGTACTTATCTGTAAACATAGAAAAAAGTGAAGAAGAGATGAAGAGATGAAGAGTCTAAATGGGCACAAAGAGCAAAAGTGAAGCATATTCAGGAAGGTGGGAATAATACAAAGTATTTTCACTTAATAGCTAATGGTAAACATAGAAAAAAGAAAATATTCCAACTAGAGCAACAAGAGGGGACTATTGTTGGGGAAGATAACTTGAAGGTTTATATCACTGAATTCTATAAGAAATTGTTTGGGGCACCGGCTACTACTAATATTTCTTTAGTTGAAGGTGATATTCACGATATTACGCAAATTTCATCATTGGAGAATGAGATATTAACAGCACCCTTTACATCTGAGGAAGTCTTTGAGGCTATTTCTCAAATGGAACTGAATAAAGCTCCTGGACCAGATGGTTTTTCAGCTGATTTTTATCAAACATTTTGGACCGTCATAAAGGATGATTTAATGGCTTTATTCTCACAGTTTACCAAAGGGGAATTGCCCCTTTATAAACTGAATTTTGGAGTTATTACATTATTACCTAAAAAAGAAAATGCGGTCCAAATTCAGCAATATAGACCTATTTGTTTACTTAATGTATGTTTCAAGATCTTTACTAAAGTTGGTACAAATCGTATTTCGGGGATTGCCCCTAGAGTTATAAAGCCAGCTCAATCGGCTTTCATGCCAGGAAGAAATATTTTAGAAGGGGTGGTAATACTACATGAAACTATACATGAGTTGCATACTAAAAAACTGGATGGGGTGTTATTTAAAATTGATTTTGAGAAGGCATATGATAAAGTGAAATGGCCTTTTCTTCAACAAACATTGCGAATGAAGGGTTTTGCTCCAGAATGGGGTAGAATAGTGCAACATTTGTTCAGGGATGCAGTGTTGGGGTTAAGGTGAATGATGATATAGGTCATTATTTCCAGACAAAAAAAGGCCTAAGGCAAGGAGACCCTTTATCTCCGATGCTTTTTAATATCGTTGTAGACATGCTTGCCATCTTAATTGAAAGAGCAAAAGAAGATGGTCAAGTCGGAGGGTTAATTCCACATCTTGTTGATGGAGGACTCTCTATTCTACAGTACGCTGACGACACTATCCTTTTTTTGGAACATGACCTTAACAAGGCCGTTAATATGAAATTAATTTTATGTCTCTTTGAAGAGTTATCGGGGCTTAAGATTAACTTTCATAAGAGTGAGATCTTTTGTTTTGGTAAGTCAAAGGAGGAAGAGGAACAGTATAAACAGATCTTTGGATGTGATGCTGGACACCTCCCTTTTAGATACTTGGGTATTCCAATCCATTACAAAAAAACTCAGAAACTCAGATTAGTATCCGGTAGAAACACGGTTTGAGAGTAAATTAGGATGCTGGAAAGGGAAGCTACTATCTTATGGTGATAGGTTAGTACTTATTAATTCAGTATTAACTAGCTTACCGATGTTTTTGTTGTCTTTCCTAGAAATACCTGTTGGGGTAAGGAAACGTCTGGACTTCTATAGATCTAGATTCTTTTGGCAGTCTGACGAAAACAAAAAAAAAATACCGGCTCACTAAATGGAATATTATTTGCCGACCTAAAGATCAAGGGGGATTAGGTATTGAGGTTCTCGAAATCAAAAATAGATGCTTATTGAGTGAATGGCTCTTTAAACTTCTTAATGATGACGGGGTGTGGCAAGAATTGCTACATAATAAATACTTAAGACAGAAGACGTTATCGGAGGTACAAGTTAAGCCCACCGATTCCCCCTTTTGGAAAGGATTAATGAGAGTTAAACCAGATTTCTTTTCTAGGGGTTCTTTCCAGGTGGGTAATGGGATGACCACCCGTTTCTGGGAAGATACTTGGCTAGGAACTACTTCTTTGGCTCATCAATATCCGGCCTTATATAATATTGTACATCATAAAAATGTTACAGTTGCACAGGTGTTAGCCCAAACACCTTTGAATATTACCTTCAGAAGGGTGCTTAGTGGTAATAAATGGACAGCTTGGTTACAATTATGTAGGAAATTGATGATGGTTAATTTGACTGAAGTTGATGATCGCTTTGTTTGGAAGTTAACATCAAATGGTTTGTTTACAGTAAAGTCAATGTATGAGGATCTCATGTGTGATCACACCCCTTTTTTGCGGAAGTACTTATGGAAGGTTAAAATTCCACTTAAGATTAAGATTTTCATGTGGTTTTTGAGTAATAAGGTTTTATTAACTAAGGATAATTTAGTTAAACGGCATTGGAATGGGTGTACAAAATGTGTTTTTTGTGGGGAACAGGAAACAATTCAACACCTTTTTATTGAATGTCCTTTAGCTAAGTTATTATGGCGAACGATTAATTTCACTTTCGATCTTCCACCTCCGACCAATATTACCAATATGTTTGGTAATTGGTTAAATGGAGTAGATAGACAATCTAAGGCTTTTATCCGGATAGGGATTTCTGCTTTATGTTGGTCTATTTGGAGGATTAGAAATGATATAATCTTTAATAAAAAATCTTCCTTTCATTTCTTGCAGGTTATCCATATGGTGTCCCATTGGGTCCAGCTTTGGGCTCTACTCTCCCCGGAGGGGCAGCGGGATCCTATGGCTACTGGTTGCACACGGCTCCTGATGGTTGCTCAGGATATCTTGTGCCAGGCTGGTTGGCGACATACTAGAAGGCTATGTTAATGTGTAGTCATAGTATGGGTACTTTTCGATGGTTGATTTTTGTATCAATCCTCGGTGATGCGTGAGTTGTAAACTATACTATTTGGATCTTTTTCATAATAAAAGTCCGTGTGCATCGTCATGATGCAGAAGCCGGGGTATACCCCCATTTCAAAAAAAAAAATCTGTCACGTACGTATCAATTTCATCCTTTATTGTTTCTTTTCAAAAAAAATAATCTTTATATCGTTTTTGTTTCTTACCGTTATATTTCAAGACATGTTTCTTTTTTCTATTTCAACTAGTTTTTCTAGTTTAGTTTTCTATAGTTCTATTTCAAGTTCATGTTCCTAGTTTAGCTTAGTTATATTTTTCCAATCTTTTGTTTCTTTTATATCCGCTTCATGTTTTATTTTCTATTTTTTTATGTTTTGTATTAATTTTAATATTATGTTTTTCTAGTACGGATGTGTTGTGTGAGTATTAAACCTTGTTCAATTTAGGTTAATGTATTTTCCCTTTAGGTTTAACTTTTTTGTTCAACTGATAATTAAGTTTTTTTGCGCATAGAGTTGTGAAATAAATTTTTTGATCAACTTAGTCTACAACGCTAAATAAAACTAGATGCGTTTCTCGGAATCAAAATTCTTATTCACTTAGTAGACGAGATGTAGTCATCGGATGCAGTATTCTTGTTTCTCGATTAGACGAGATTTCTTCTGCGTCATTGTTCCTATCCATCCATGTTGTTGTTCCCCTATGTCAATTATGTTGTTCCCCTCTATCAAGACCATTGTTCCCCTCCGTCTAGGATGTTGTTCCCCTTTGTCTAGGTTGTTGTTCCCGTCCATCTAGCCTATTGTTTCCGTTCACCTAGCATGTTGTTCTCCTTCGTCTAGGTCGTTGTGCCCCTCCGTCTATGTTGTTGTTTCCCTCCGTTCATGTCGTTGTTCCCCTCTGTCAAGTCCGTTGTTCCCCTCCTTCTAGGATGTTGTTCCTCCCGTTTAGGCTGTTGTTCACGTCCATCTAGCCTATTGTTCCCCTACCGTCTAGGCTATTATTCCCTTTCACCTAGCATGTTGTTCCCATTCGTTTAGGTCGTTTTTTCCATTTGTCTATATTTTTGTTCCCCTCCGTCCATGTCGTTGTTCTCCTCCGTCTATGTTGTTGTTCCCCTCCGTCCATGTTGTTGTTCCCCTCCGTCAAGTCTGTTGTTCCATTACCGTCTAGGTATTGTTCCCGTTCACCTAGCATGTTGTTCCCCTCCGTCTAGGTCGTTGTTCCCCTCCATTAAGTATGTTGTTCCCCTCTGTCTAGGATGTTGTTCCCCTCTGTTTAGGTTGTTGTTCCCCTCCATCAAGTATTGTGTTCCCCTCCGTCAAGTCTGTTGTTCTCCTCTGTCTAGGATGTTGTTCCCCTCCGTCTCGGCTGTTGTTCCACTCCGTCTAGGTTGTTGTTCCCCCCTGTAAAGGATGTTGTTTCTCTCCGTCTAGGCTGTTGTTGCACTCCATCTAGACTTGTTCCCCTCCATCACGTTTGTTGTTCCCCCCGTCAAGTTTGTTGTTCCCCTCTGTCTAGGTTGTTGTTCTCCTCTTTCAAGGTTTTTGTTTAGCCCTTCGTTTTATGTCGGTGTTCCCATTCGTATGATATATTATTCCTCTACGTCTAGGCTATTGTTTCCCTCATCTAGGTTGTTGTTCCTCCGTCTATGCTCTTGTTCCCCGAGTAGACGAGAGATTTTACTGTGACGCAATATCCTTGTTCCCCGACTAGACGAAATGTGTTCCTCGAGCGCAATATTCTTGTTCCTAATCTATGGGGATGTTCCCTAGAAACCTCCGAGTTGTTCCTCATTATAAAATACTAGCAAAGAAGGGCGCAGCGGCACGCCGCACCAGATCATGATAATTATCTAGTTAATTTTGTTGTTTAGTAATAATCCGTTATTTTGTAAGTCGCAGCTAGTTGGTATTTTTAAGGTTAGGGCGTAAGCTGTCCAAGAGGTGGTGCCCTTGAAGGTACTCAAAAGGTTGCAACGATAGTAGGTATACTTAGAATGAAAATCAAGGGCATTATTGAAAAATTCTTCTATTCGACGAAAAGAAACACAAATTCTGATATATCTTCCTACATAATTGCATCAACTAACCGGAAAATTCTTCTACTTAGAATTGCCAGCTAAACCCTTGAGCCAATGACAATGGTTGCATTGTATGCATAACAGTATTAAGCAGTGATGGCATTGGGGAGGCGCACACCAATTAATCACTTACACTGATATATCTTCCTCCAGGATTACATCAACTAACCGGAAGATTAGTTACTGGTACCACTTACATTGTTGCTTAACACATAGTACTCCAGTACATAGAGCTTGTCGATTAGCTTGCGGTACTAATATACATTGTTACTTTAACTTCTGTTATGGTGTTATGGTGCTGCTAGAGGGATGGCGCTAGAGGGACGGCCGGGGGCCTTGCCCATGGCCGGTGGCAAGAGGGAAGGGATTTTCTTCTTAATTTTGCTTGATTAGATTGATACATCTCCTCTCCTTATATAGAGAGGTTTACTTGACCCCTAAGCAAACGACCCTTCACTGGTAGAAAAACGGCCATTGGTCGCGGTTCGCAACTGCCATTAGTCGCGGTTGCGCAACCGCGACCAATTAAGCGCGACTAAAGGCCCCCCCTTTAGTCGCGGTTCCTTACGAACCGCGACTAAAGGCACGTCCACGTGGCCGCCGGCGAGTCCGTCGGGGGGGAGGACCTTTGGTCCCGGTTCTCCCGGCCAACCGCGACTAAAGGCCGCCGCAGGTTTAGGGTTTTAGCCCCCCCCCCCCCCATAAACCAGGTTTCTTTTTAATTTGTATTGTTTTATTACTTTTGGGTTTTAATTTTGAAGGAGTTTCACATATTCTACGGTACTACATACATGCATATGAATGTACAATTTCAAACAAATTTGAAATTAGAACCAAAAAGAATTCAAGAGGAATATACAATATATATTCAATATCGGATGACCAACATATACAATTTTGAACAAGTTTCCATACACAATTTAGTGCATATAAAGTTCTACGTCCTCTACATAGTGTTCTCCTTTAGGATCGACGACTTCCCTCACGAACCATCCAGCTAGTTCCTCTTGAAGTGGTCGGAAGCGAGCTTCCGGAGTAAGCATCTTCCGGAGGTTATTCCTCTTGACATTGTTATCACACGGAACCCGCTCGGAGGTGTATCTCCGGATCATCTCACAAACATAGTATCCACATAGATTGGTCCCCGGTGGCTGAATATCCCCAGTCCCACTCTTTGACCGCATAAAATGTAGCTCTTTTTTGAACTCACCGACCTTGGCATCTACGAACCGTCTCCAAACCCTACGAGGCAAAGAAAATTAAATGAACAAGAGAGTTATTAGTTACTTGATATTAGGAAATGAACGAAATAGGCCGATCGATATAGAGCGCAAATGAATGAAAATAATTACTTCGCATCATTTTTCTCATGTCGGTCCAAAGCTTTGCATCCATATTCGAGAGTCGTGGATGAGAACCGTGGAGTCGTGAAATTTAATTACTAGCAGAATCCGGTGGAACCTGCGGACACGATACATGCACGATCATGCATAACTCATCAATTAGCCAGATACCATGCATGGAGTAAACAAAAGAGAATGTGCTCAAGACGAAACACTCACCCAAAATGGTAAGGAAATAGAATATCACTTTTGAGTTCCCGCTTATCAAGAAACCGCCACAGGTCTTCCTCCACGTCGGCGGGGTGATGTTTTAACACATATCCATTAACGATGTGTGGGTCAATGAACCCAACATCATGGATGTTCCTTACTTCGCATTCCTTGATCTTCATTACTGCATTATAGAGTACAGAACAATATAGTTAGGACATATATATAGTGCAGGCAATGAACGAGATGGGGTAGAAATAAATCACTTACAGAACGTAGCAACTGATGATAGATTTGTCGAGCTCGCGCAGATTGAGAAGCTGGAACAGTTCACTCAGATGAATTGTTATATAGTAATGTTTGAAGTGATGCTCATGTCTAACTTCCGCATAAATATATTCTTTGGCGTTTTTATTTTTTATGTAACGCTTGTACCAATTTAGCAGATTTTTCATTTGTTGAGGTAGATCCTCTTCTCGCGCAGGCTCGACGAGGGGCCCATTCCGCACATATGTAATTACTGGTTTACTCATTGGCGCCTCCTCAAGGCCTAACACTGCACGAAGAGTCATACCTAAGTTGGCCGCTTGTTCTCTGGCACTCGTTACACTCAATCCCTGTGCTGCCGCAGCTGCTATGATATCGGGGGCATCCGGACCGGCGGCTTTCACTATGAGCGGGGCAATCGATTGTTTACTTTGTTCCCCGAGCTGGGCAACTCGTTTCCCGCTTTTTGTACTTGCTAATTCTTTCTCGGCCTCCTCCAAGGCTTTCTTCTCCTGCTTCTCCGCCCGCTCTTTCTTATCCTTCAACATGAGTGCCTGCCTACGAAGTTCATGTGCATAGTCGTCAGGCAGATTCTTCGCGGCTTGGGACGGTGTGCTCAAAAATGACTTAGCCCACTTCTTTTGCTCATCAGAAAATACTGGCTTGGGCTCGGGCTCTCTTTTCTTCTTGCAGTCCGCCTTCCATTTCTCATAATCAGCAGTCGCGGCCGCGTTGACTTCCTCGGCACTACTTTCCCAAGGCCTTCTGGGGAGAGGCTTCAGTGATGGCTCCGGTACCTTTGTGGTCTTAGGTACATAAGGGTCCGGGTTGATAGTCCAGGACTGCTTCTGCTTCTTCGCCGGAGGTGGATTGGGGGCGGCGTCGCTTACCCGCCCGGGCGGACCGGGGGCGGCGGCTTCTTAACCGCCGGAGGTGAATTGGGGGGCGGTGTCGGCTCACGTGAAGGAGGTGTAGGTGAAGCACCACCACCACCACCACCGCCGCCACCGCCACCACGACCGTAGGGGGGTGGACTTGTTTGCCTTGGCGCCTCGCCTGGAAACTTGGTAAACTTCTTTTGCCATAGAATGAAATGGCGCTTGACATCTCCAAGTCTTCTCTCCCCTTCAGGTGTAGCAATGTCAATCTCCAGGTCCTCAAAACTTGGGACTATGTCCTCCACCGTGACACGAGCATAGCCATCTTGAATGGGCTTGTTGTGGTGGAGTGCTCCAGGTTCACATGGTAAAGCACTGCCGATGGCTACCTTCATGGACATGTTCCCAATTGGATAATACGAGATGACATTCTTTCATCTCCTTTACATCGTCCACGGGGTAGCGAGGAGGCTCCGGTGCAGTAATTTCGATCGCCGGAGGCTCCGGTGCAGTAATGTCGATCGTCGGTGCATGTGCACTAGCCGGTGGGGTGATACGTCTCCAACGTATCGATAATTTCTTGTGTTCCATGCCACATTATTGATGTTATCTACATGTTTTATGCACACTTTATGTCATATTCGTGCATTTTCTGGAACTAACCTATTAACAAGATGCCGAAGTGCCAATTCTTTGTTTTACTGCTGTTTTTGGTTTCAGAAATCCTAGTAAAGAAATATTCTCGGAATTGGACGAAATAAAAGCCCAGAGGCCTATTTTCTCACGAAGCTTCCGGAAGTCCGAAGGAGAGACGAAGAGGGGCCACGGGGCGCCAAACCCTAGGGCGGCGCGGCCCCCCTTGGCCGCGCCGGCCTGTGGTGTGGGCCCCCCGTGCCGCCTCTTGACTTGCCCTTCCGCCTACAAATAGCCTCCGTGACGAAACCCCCAGTACAGAGAGCCACGATACGGAAAACATTACTGAGACGCCGTCGCCGCCGATCCCATCTCGGGGGATCCTGGAGATCGCCTCCGGCACCCTGCCGGAGAGGGGAATCATCTCCCGGAGGACTCTACACCGCCATGGTCGCCTCCGGAGTGATGAGTGAGTAGTCTACCCCTGGACTATGGGTCCATAGCAGTAGCTAGATGGTTTTCTTCTCCCCATTGTGCTATCATTGTCGGATCTTGTGAGCTGCCTATCATGATCAAGATCATCTATCTGTAATTCTATATGTTGCGTTTGTTGGGATCCGATGAATAGAGAATACTTGTTATGTTGATTATCAAAGCTATGCTTATGTGTTGTTTATGATCTTGCATGCTCTCCGTTATTAGTAGATGCTCCGGCCAAGTAGATGCTTTTAACTCCAAGAGGGAGTACTTATGCTCGATAGTGGGTTCATGCTCGCATTGACACCGGGACAGAGTGACGAAAGTTCTAAGGTTGTGTTGTGCTTGTTGCCACTAGGGATAAAACATTGATGCTATGTCTAAGGATGTAGTTGTTGATTACATTACGCACCATACTTAATGCAATTGTCTCGTTGCTTGCAACTTAATACTGGAGGGGGTTCGGATGATAACTCGAAGGTGGACTTTTTAGGCATAGATGCGGTTGGATGGCGGTCTATGTACTTTGTCGTAATGCCCAATTAAATCTCACTATACTCATCATGATATGTATGTGCATTGTCATGCTCTCTTTATTTGTCAATTGCCCAACTGTAATTTGTTCACCCAACATGCTGTTCGTCTTATGGGAGAGACACCTCTAGTGAACTCGTGGACCCCGGTCCAATTCTCTTTACTTGAAATACAATCTACTTGCAATACTTGTTCTCTTGTTTTCTCTGCAAACAATCATCTTCCACACAATACGGTTAACCCTTTGTTACGGCAAGCCGGTGAGATTGACAACCTCATCTGTTTCGTTGGGGCAAAGTAGCTTGGTTGTGTTGTGCAGGTTCCACGTTGGCGCCGGAATCTCCGGTGTTGCGCCGCACTACATCCCGCCGCCATCAACCTTCAACGTGCTTCTTGGCTCCTCCTGGTTCGATAAACCTTGGTTTCTTTCTCGAGGGAAAACTTGCTGCTGTGCGCATCATACCTTCCTCTTGGGGTTGCCCAACGAACGTGTGAAATACACGCCATCAAGCTCTTTTTACGGCGCCGTTGCCGGGGAGATCAAGACACGCTGCAAGGGGAGTCTCCACTTCTCAATCTCTTTACTTTGTTTTTGTCTTGCTTTATTTTATTTACTACTTTGTTTGCTGCATTATATCAAAACACAAAAAAATTAGTTGCTAGTTTTACTTTATTTGCTATCTTGTTTGCTATATCAAAAACACAAAAAATTAGTTACTTGTTTTACTTTACTTAATATCATGCATGTTTTTATTTCACTAGTTTGGCATAATGTACAAGAGTGAGCTTCTTATTCTATTTCCTGATTTAAAACATGGATTGTTTGATGCGAAAATTAAAAAACCTATGGAATCTTATTTGCATGCTGGTAGTAATATTAGTATGAACGCTTTGAACACCATTGTTGACAATAATATAGAAAGTTCTAAGCTTGGGGAAGCTGGTTTTCATGATATTTTTAGTCCCCCAAGCATTGAGGAGAAAATTTTCTTTGATGATACTTTGCCTCCTATTTCTGATGATTATAATGATAGTGGTCTTTTGATGCCACTTACTGCTGAGAGTAAATTTTGTTGTGATTATACTATGCCTCCTACACTTGATGAGAATAATAATGATAGCTACTTTGTTGAATTTGCTCCCACTACAACTAATAAAATTGATTATGCTTATGTGGAGAGTAATAATTTTATGCATGAGACTCATTATAAGAATGCTTTATGTGATAGTTATATTGTTGAGTTTGCTCATGATGCTACTGAAAGTTATTATGAGAGAGGAAAATATGGTTGTAGAAATTTTCATGTTACTAAAACACCTCTCTATGTGCTGAAATTTTTGAAGCTATACTTGTTTTATCTTCCTATGCTTGTTACTTTGCTCCTCATGAACTTGTTTATTTACAAGATTCCTATGCATAGGAAGCATGTTAGACTTAAATGTGTTTTGAATTTGCCTCTTGATGCTCTCTTTTGCTTCACATACTATCTTTTGCGAGTGCATCATTAAAACTGCTGAGCCCATCTTAATGGCTAAAAAGAAAGAACTTCTTGGGAGATAACCCATGTATTATTTTACCTACAGTACTTTGTTTTATTTTGTGTCTTGGAAGTTGTTTACTACTGTAGCAACCTCTCCTTATCTTAGTTTTGAGTTTTGTTGTGCCAAGTTAAGCCGTTGATAGAAAAGTAAGTACTAGATTTGGATTACTGCGCAGTTCCAGATTTCTTTGCTGTCACGAATCTGAGCCCACTGCCCTGCAGGAAGCTCAGAAAATTATGCCAATTTACGAGCATGATCCTCAGATATGTACGCAACTTTCATTCAATTTGAGCATTTTCATTTGAGCAAGTCTGGTGCCATTTTAAAATTCGTCAATACGAACTGTTCTGTTTTGACAGATTCTGCCTTTTATTTCGCATTGCCTCTTTCGCTATGTTGGATGAATTTCTTTGATCCACTAATGTCCAGTAGCATTATGCAATGTCCAGAAGTGTTAAGAATGAGTGTGTCACCTCTGAATATGTCAATTTATATTGTGCACTAACCCTCTAATGAGTTGTTTCGAGTTTGGTGTGGAGGAAGTTTTCAAGGATCAAGAGAGGAGTATGATGCAACATGATCAAGGAGAGTGAAAGCTCTAAGCTTGGGGATGCACCCGGTGGTTCACCCCTGCATATATCAAGAAGACTCAAGCGTCTAAGCTTGGGGATGCCCAAGGCATCCTCTTCTTCATCAACAAATTATCAGGTTCCTCCCCTGAAACTACATTTTTATTCGGCCACATCTTATGTGCTTTTTCTTGGAGCGTCGTTTTGTTTTTGTTTTTGTTTTGTTTGAATAAAATGGATCCTAGCATTCACTTTATGGGAGAGATACACACTCCGCTGTAGCATATGGACAAATATGTCCTTGGTTTCTACTCATAGTATTCATGGCGAAGTTTCTCCTTCGTTAAATTGTTATATGGTTGGAATTGGAAAATGATACATGTAGTAATTGCTATAAATGTTTTGGGTAATGTGATACTTGGCAATTGTTGTGCTCATGTTTAAGCTCTTGCATCATATGCTTTGCACCCATTAATGAAGAAATACATAGAGCATGCTAAAATTTGGTTTGCATATTTGGTTTCTCTAAGGTCTAGATAATTTCTAGTTTTGAGTTTGAACAACAAGGAAGACGGTATAGAGTATTATAATGCTTTCAATATGTCTTTTATGTGAGTTTTGCTGTACTAGTTCATCCTTGTGTTTGCCTCAAATAACCTTGCTAGCCTAAACCTTGTATCGAGAGGGAATACTTCTCATGCATCCAAAATACTTGAGCCAACCACTATGCCATTTGTGTCCACCATACCTACCTACTACATGGTATTTTCCAGCCATTCCAAAGTAAATTGCTTGAGTGCTACCTTTAAAATTCCATCATTCACCTTTGCAATATATAGCTCATGGGACAAATAGCTTAAAAACTATTGTGGTATTGAATATGTAATTATGCACTTTATCTCTTATTAAGTTGCTTGTTGTGCGATAACCATGTTTACTGGGGAACGCCATCAACTCGTTGTTGAATTTCATGTGAGTTGCTATGCATGTTCGTCTTGTCTGAAGTAAGGGCGATCTACACTGAGTTGAATGGTTTGAGCATGCATATTGTGAGAGAAGAACATTGGGCCGCTAACTAAAGCCATGTTCCATGGTGGAAGTTTCAGTTTTGGACAAACATCCTCAAATCTCTAATGAGAAAAGAATTAATTGTTGTTGAATGCTTAAAGCATTGAAAGAGGAGTCCATTATCTGTTGTCTATGTTGTCCCGGTATGGATGTCTAAGTTGAGAATAATCAAAAGCGAGAAATCCAAATGCGAGCTTTCTCCTTAGACCTTTGTACAGGCGGCATAGAGGTACCCCTTTGTGAAACTTGGTTAAAGCATATGTATTGCGGTGATAATCCAGGTAGTCCAAGCTAATTAGGACAAGGTGCGAGCACTATTAGTACACTATGCATGAGGCTTGCAACTTATAAGATATAATTTACATGATGCATATGCTTTATTACTACCGTTGACAAAATTGTTTCATGTTTTCAAAATCAAAGCTCTAGCACAAATATAGCAATCGATGCTTTTCCTCTATGAGGACCATTCTTTTACTTTCAATGTTGAGTCAGTTCACCTATTTCTCTCCACCTCAAGAAGCAAACACTTGTGTGAACTGTGCATTGATTCTTACATACTTGCTTATTGCACTTATTATATTACTCTATGTTGACAATATCCATGAGATATACATGTTACAAGTTGAAAGCAACTGCTGAAACTTAATCTTCTTTTGTGTTGCTTCAATACCTTTACTTTGAATTATTGCTTTATGAGTTAACTCTTATGCAAGACTTATTGATGCTTGTCTTGAAGTGCTATTCATGAAAAGTCTTTGCTTTATGATTCACTTGTTTACTCATGTCATCTCCATTGCTTTGATCGCTGCATTCTCTACATATGCTTTACAAATAGTATGATCAAGTTTATGATGGCATGTCACTCCAGAAATTATCTTTGTTATCGTTTTACCTGCTCGGGACGAGCAGAACTAAGCTTGGGGATGCTGATACGTCTCCAACGTATCGATAATTTCTTGTGTTCCATGCCACATTATTGATGTTATCTACATGTTTTATGCACACTTTATGTCATATTCGTGCATTTTCTGGAACTAACCTATTAACAAGATGCCGAAGTGCCGATTCTTGTATTTCTGCTGTTTTTGGTTTCGAAATCCTAGTAAAGAAATATTCTCGGAATTGGACGAAATAAAAGCCCGGAGGCCTATTTTCTCACGAAGCTTCCAGAAGTCCGAAGGAGAGACGAAGAGGGGCCACAGGGGCGCCAAACCCTAGGGCGGCGCGGCCCCCCCCCTTGGCCGCGCCGGCCTGTGGTGTGGGCCCCCTGTGCCGCCTCTTGACTTGCCCTTCCGCCTACAAATAGCCTCCGTGACGAAACCCCCAGTACAGAGAGCCACGATACGGAAAACATTACTGAGACGCCGTCGCCGCCGATCCCATCTCGGGGATCAGGAGATCGCCTCCGGCACCCTGCCGGAGAGGGGAATCATCTCCCGGAGGACTCTACACCGCCATGGTCGCCTCCGGAGTGATGAGTGAGTAGTCTACCCCTGGACTATGGGTCCATAGCAGTAGCTAGATGGTTTTCTTCTCCCCATTGTGCTATCATTGTCGGATCTTGTGAGCTGCCTATCATGATCAAGATCATCTATACTGTAATTCTATATGTTGCGTTTGTTGGGATCCGATGAATAGAGAATACTTGTTATGTTGATTATCAAAGCTATGCTTATGTGTTGTTTATGATCTTGCATGCTCTCCGTTATTAGTAGATGCTCTGGCCAAGTAGATGCTTTTAACTCCAAGAGGGAGTACTTATGCTCGATAGTGGGTTCATGCCCGCATTGACACCGGGACGAGTGATGAGAAAGTTCTAAGGTTGTGTTGTGCTGTTGCCACTAGGGATAAAACATTGATGCTATGTCTAAGGATGTAGTTGTTGATTACATTACGCACCATACTTAATGCAATTGTCCGTTGCTTGCAACTTAATACTGGAGGGGTTCGGATGATAACCCGAAGGTGGACTTTTTAGGCATAGATGCGGTTGGATGGCGGTCTATGTACTTTGTCGTAATGCCCAATTAAATCTCACTATACTCATCATGATATGTATGTGCATTGTCATGCTCTCTTTATTTGTCAATTGCCCAACTGTAATTTGTTCACCCAACATGCTTGTTCGTCTTATGGGAGAGACACCTCTAGTGAACTGTGGACCCCGGTCCAATTCTCTTTACTGAAATACAATCTACTGCAATACTTGTTCTACTGTTTTCTCTGCAAACAATCATCTTCCACACAATACGGTTAACCCTTTGTTACAGCAAGCCGGTGAGATTGACAACCTCACTGTTTCGTTGGGGCAAAGTAGCTTGGTTGTGTTGTGCAGGTTCCACGTTGGCGCCGGAATCTCTGGTGTTGCGCCGCACTACATCCCGCCGCCATCAACCTTCAACGTGCTTCTTGGCTCCTCCTGGTTCGATAAACCTTGGTTTCTTTCTGAGGGAAAACTTGCTGCTGTGCGCATCATACCTTCCTCTTGGGGTTGCCCAACGAACGTGTGAAATACACGCCATCATGGGGCCTCCGTGGAAGCCACGCTACTTCTCCGCTGCTGGCTTCCGAGATCCAATGGATGATCTTCATGCTACGCCCGAGCTGGATGTCTTTCGGCTACTAGTACACTCACGGTTTTCTTCATCACATCCATTTCCGATGCCAACCGCGCCACAACATCTGCTTCCCGATCCATCATTCTCTTACGGCTTCTGTAACCGTACGGGTCATCGTTCTGGGAGAACCCTATTTTCCACGGAATGTGCCCCATGCCTCGTACACGTCCTCCGTGTTCAGGATTCCCGAGGGCTTTTGTCAGCGCGTCGTTCTCTCTGTTGAACTTGATCTTCCCCTCTTGAGCATCCCTCATTGCGTCAATAAGGGCTTGGGTGGGTTTAATTATTTTGCCCCGGTAAACACACTCCCCTTCTCCGGGTTCAGCGTTCCCCCATGCCCATACCACCAGCTTTTGGCCCTTGGGTCCCATCCCTCCGTACCTGGACGGATTCCTCGCGCCCTCAGCTCGTTCTCCATCTTCTCCCACCTAGGCTCCCAAAGGCGATACCCTCCTGGCCCCATAATATGATTGTACTCCTTCTTAGCCGCATTTTCCTTATTTTTTCGATATTTGAATGAAATGCTCCGATTTCTTTTGCTTCACAAATTCTGGCCAATCATGTTTCAGTTTCTCATATTGTCCTTTGAAATCCGGAGTCTTGTTCTCGTTGACATAGTCACGGGCTAGATTTTGCTTGAATTTCCGGAATGCGTCGGCCATCTTATGAAGAGCGAACTGTTTGACTAGCCTCCTCCTCTCCTTGTTTTCCTCAATCTTGTTACCCTCCTCATCGAATTTGTTGTATTCCGGAGGTAGAACGAAATGTTCCATAAGCTTCTTGAAGCAATCTTTTTTTGTTCTCTTATCGACAAAAGTGAAACCAATTCGTGCCTTCTTTGGCTCATTCCACTTCGGATCGGTGATCGAGACGTTGTCTCTAACAACGGCTCCGCATTGGTTGATAAACTTGGTGGCATTCTTGCTGGGCTCCAGCGGCCTGCCGGTTGCACTGTCGACAACCTCGATGGTACATGTTTCTCCTTGTTTCATCGTCTTGGTTGTGCCACGCTTTGACGACGTACTCGATTGTTTCGACGATCCGGCCGAGGGCTAAAATAAGAAAGAGAGTCGCGCGAGTTAGTACACACATATTTATTCAAATCAGTTAGTTTGTATCACCAGAGGCTCAATGTATATATATACCTCGGCGCTGGAGGTGGTTGATACGTCCAAAACGTATCTACTTTCCCGAACACTTTTGCTATTGTTTTTCCTCTAATTTGTGTATTTTGGATGCAACTAACACGGACTAACGCTGTTTTCAGCAGAACTGTTCTGGTGTCTCGTTTTTGTGCAGAAATCCAACTTTCAGGAAAAACCTCGGGATTTTGACAGAAGGCCCTATTTTCCCAGAAAACTCACGGAGCCAGAAGGGAAAGTCAGGTGGAGGCCCGAGGGCCCCACACCCTAGGGCGGCGCGGCCCTAGTGTGTGGCCCCCTCGGCAGGCCTCCGACGCCCTCCTTCGGACTACTTATCGCCCTCGACCTAAAAACGCACGGAGAGAAGTCGAAGTCACAAGAAACCCTCCAGAACACCGCCACATCGCGAAACTCCGTCTCGGGAGCCAGAAGTCTCCGTTCTGGCACTCCGCCGGGACGGGGAATTGGAGGAGATCATCGCCGCCATCACCACCGACGCCTCTTCATCAACCAGCCATGTTTCCCCCATCCATGTGTGAGTAATTCCCCTGCTGTAGGCTGAAGGGGATGGTAGGGATTGGATGAGATTGGTCATGTAATAGTGTAAGATTGTTAGGGCATAGTGCCTAGTGTCCGTAATTGGTACTTTGATGATATTGTTGCAACTTGTTATGCTTAATGCTTGTCACTAGGGCCCGAGTGCCATGATCTCAGATCTGAACATGTTATTGTTTCATCATGATATTCATTGTTTATGGTCTTACCTGCAAGTTGTATACACATGTCGCTGTCCGGAACCAATGGCCCCGAAGTGACAGAAATCGGGACAACCGGAGAGGATGGTAGTGATGTGAGGATCACATGTGTTCACGGAGTGTTAATGCTTTGCTCCGGTGCTCTATTAAAAGGAGTACCTTAATATCCAGTAGATTCCCTTGAGGCCGGCTGCCACCGGCTGGTAGGACAAAAGATGTTGTGCAAGTTTCTCATTGCGAGCACGTACGACTATAATTGGAACACATGCCTATTGATTGCTTTGTATTTAGACACCGTTTTATTATTATCTGCAAATGCCCTGCTTGATTGTTACATGAGTTTCTCTCATCCATGCAACGCCCGTTATCCGTCCCCGTGCCTACAGTATTTTAATCCTGCTGTTTACTATAATCACTACTGCTGTTTCCGTTACTCTGCTGCTGTTATTTCACTACTGCTATTGCTATAAAACTGTTACTACTGATAAACTCTTGCGAGCAAGTCTGTTTCCAGGTGCAGCTGAATTGACAACTCCGCTGTTAATGCTTTCAAGTATTCTTTGTCTCCCCTTGTGTCGAATCAATAAATTGGGTTTTACTACCCGCGAAGACTGCTGCGATCCCCTATACTTGTGGGTCATCAGTGGTTGCTACTTCCATTTGAAGATCGTCGTTTATCGACGTTTGTTCGGCATCATCTTGCTGACGGCGCCCTTCATCTTCACCGTCAAGGTTCAGATAAGAAGAGATATCATCTTCTTCTTGTTCGTTCGGCACATATATAATATAGCCGTTTATGATGCCGAACATATGGTCTTCAGCGTCCGGATCATAGTTGTCCATAATCGGGTCAGCTCTATCGTCCGCCATATGTCAGTCCTGAAAACATGTAGTAAAAACAAATTAATTGTGTATATGCATTATCACATCTCTTCTACATATAAAGAGAGAGGGCGACGAGGGAGGCGAGAGGGGGACGCAGTGACCGCGTGACCGAGAGACCGGTGGCGGTGGCGAAAGGGCGGTGGCGGTGCCGAGGACACATAACCCTCGCCGCCCCCTCTCGATCCCAAAAAAAAACCGCTGCTTGGTTCTATCGAGTCGGAGGCATCGATTATTTCCGTGCAAAACGCCAAGCAAGTGCTGGAAGCAACGGTCTGATGATGCACCGTTTCCCTTCGATGTGTCCATCATGAGTCTAAATTTTATTTAAATTAATTTGTATAGTTTTACGTCTAAATTGATTACGCCACTACACCGATATCAATCACTAGCATACTTGCGTTTCTCACATCCAGGCGAAAGGGCGGTGGAAAAAGGAGGGGGCGAGGAAGGGGTGGGAGAGCAGGGTGTCGCGGAAGAGCGCGAGACGGGGCGGCAGACGACGGCGTCACGGAGAGGGAGGCGAGGACAACACACATAACCCTCGCCGCCCCTCTCGATCCCAAAAAAACACCGCGCGTATACGGAGGGGGCGACGAGGTGCTCGCTCCCCCCTCCGTATACGTGCGGTGGTTAAGTCAAATTTTGAGTCAAATTTGAGTTCTTTTGTAAGTCAAATTTTGTAACTCCGTTTTAATTTTGCTGTGACGGCGCAGAGAAGGGAGAACACGGCGACGGCGGCGGTGACGTACACGGCGGCGACGCTTGACGACGGCGTCGGACGACGACGGACGGCGGCGCAACGACGTCGTTGGCGAGGAGCTCCGGAGCGGCGGTGTCTGTGTGTTCGCGCGAGATCGGGAAGAATGTGGGCGCGGAACAAAAAAACAAAATAATTCTTGTTAATTAAGTTAATTTTTTTGTTAAGTTAAAATTTTGTTATGTCAAAACTTTGTTAAGTTAAATTTTTGTTAAGTTAAAATTTTGTTATGTCAAAATTTTGTTAAGTCAAGATTTTGTTAAGTCAAAATTTTGTTAAGTATACAAAATTTTGTTAGTATACAAAATTTTAGTTACAAATGTTTGTTAAGTATACAAAATTTTCCCTCTGTTTTTTCCCTCTCTGTTTTTTCCCTCCCCGGCATCGATCCTCTCTGTTTTTTCCCTCCACGGCCGGCATCCTCTCTGGCGGCGCGGCGGCCGGCGAGGGCGCGCGCGGCCGGCGAGGGCGCGCGCGGCCGGCGAGGA
The DNA here is from genome assembly GCF_022539505.1 of Lolium rigidum. Lineage (NCBI taxonomy): Eukaryota > Viridiplantae > Streptophyta > Magnoliopsida > Poales > Poaceae > Lolium > Lolium rigidum. The sequence goes on from NC_061511.1 coordinate 26,891,975, forward strand.
CACAGCGCAGCGACGGCAGCGGCGGCGTGCCACGCGGGTGTGTGCCGCTGCTCGTGTTGGCGACGGTGACGACGACGGTTCGTGGTGCGGGTGGAGGCGCTGCGGCACCCGTCGCTGGCGGCGCTGCTGGGGATGGCGACGCGGAGCAGCGAGGAGCAGAGAGGGGCGCGGGGTGATACGTCTCCGACGTATCGATAATTTCTTATGTTCCATGCCACATTATTGATGATATCTACATGTTTTATGCATACTTTATGTCATATTTATGCGTTTTTTGGAACTAACCTATTGACGAGATGCCGAAGGGCCGGCTCTCGTTTTCTGCTGTTTTTGGTTCCGAAATCCTAGTAAGGAAATATTCTCGGAATCGGACGAAATCAAGGCCCAGCATCCTATTTTTCCACGAAGCTTCCAGAACACCCGAGAGTCGCTAGAGGGGGGCCACTGGGCCCCCAGATGACAGGGCGGCGCGTCCAGGGCCTGGGCCGCGCCCCCCTATTGTGTCACCACCTCGTCGCCCCTCCGACTCTGCCTCTTTGCCTATTTAAAGGTCCCTGACCTAAAACCTCGATACGGAAAAAGCCACGGTACGAGAAACCTTCCAGAGCCGCCGCCATCGCGAAGCCAAGATTTGGGGGACAGGAGTCTCTGTTCCGGCACGCCACCGGGACGGGGAAGTGCCCCCGGAAGGCTTCTCCATCGACACCACCGCCATCTCCATCAACGCTGTTGTCTCCCATGAGGAGGGAGTAGTTCTCCATCGAGGCTCGGGGCTGTACCGGTAGCTATGTGGTTCATCTCTCTCCTATGTACTTCAATACAATAATCTCATGAGCTGCCTTACATGATTGAGATTCATATGATGATGCTTGTAATCTAGATGTCATTATGCTAGTCAAGTGGGTTTTACTTATGTGATCTCCGGAGACTCCTTGTCCCACGTGTGTAAAGGTGACAGTGTGTGCACCGTGTGGGTCTCTTAGGCTATATTTCACGTAATACTTATTCACCGTTATGAATGGCATAGTGAAGTGCTTATTTATATCCATTTATGATTGCAATGTGTTTTGTATCACAATTTATCTGTGTGCTACTCTAGTGATGTTATTAAAGTAGTTTATTCCTCCCGCACGGTGTAATGGTGACAAGTGTGTGCATCGTGTAGTACTTGGCGTAGGCTATGATTGTGATCTCTTGTAGATTATGAAGTTAACTATTGCTATGATGGTATTGATGTGATCTATGCCTCCTTTCGTAGTGTGAAGGTGACAAGTGTGCATGCTATGTTAGTACTTGGTTTGGTTATGTTGATCTGTCATGCACTCTAAGGTTATTTAAATATGAACATTGAATATTGTGGAGCTTGTTAACTCCGGCATTGAGGGTTCGTGTAATCCTACACAGCTTAGTGGTGTTCATCATCCAACAAGAGGGTGTAGAGTCTAGCATCTATCTATTTATTCTGTTATGTGATCAATGTTGAGAGTGTCCACTAGTGAAAGTATGATCCCTAGGCCTTGTTCCTAAATATCGCTATCGCTGTTTGTTTACTCGTTTTACCGCATCTATACTTCCCGCAATATTACCACCATCAACCACACACCAGTCCCGGACAGCAAAGCACTTTTCTGGTGCCGTTGCTACTGCTCGCATTTATTCATACCACCTGTATTTCACTATCTCTTCGCCGAACTAGTGCACCTATTAGGTGTGTTGGGGACACAAGAGACTTCTTGCTTTGTGGTTGCAGGGTTGCATGAGAGGGATATCTTTGACCTCTTCCTCCTTGAGTTCGATAAACCTTGGGTGATCCACTTAAGGGAAACTTGCTGCTGTTCTACAAACCTCTGCTCTTGGAGGCCCAACACTGTCTACAAGAATAGAAGCTCCCGTAGACATCAAGCTATTTTCTGACGCCGTTGCCGGGGAGGAAAGGTAAAAGGCACTCATACTTCGGTCCCAGGTAAAGTATTTTTCTGTTTCCGTTGTGTGTGTGCTCGAAGCTATTTCCTTTAGATCCTGCAATTGCATCTTTTTGTTTCTTGTTTACACTAGTTTGGCATAATGGACAACAATGAGCTTCTTATTCTATTTCCTGATTTAAGACATGGATGGTTTGATGCGAAAATTAAAAAACCCATGGAACATATTAGTATGAACACTTTGAATACCATTGTTGCTAATGATATAGAAAGTTCTAAGCTTGGGGAAGCTGGTTCTGATGAGCATGATCTTTTTAGTCCCCCAAGCATTGAGGAGAAAATTTACTTTGATGTACCTTTGCCTCCTATTTATGATGATTAAAATGATAGTAGTCTTTTGGTGCCACCTGTTATGGAGGATAAATTTGATTATGATTACAATATGCCTCCTATATTTGATGATGAGAATAATAATGATAGCTACTTTGTTGAATTTGCTCCTATTACAATTAATAAGAATAACTATGCTTATGTTGGGAGTAGTAATAATTTCATGCATGAGACTCATGATAAAGATGCTTTATGTGATAGTTATATTGTTGAGTTTGCTCATGTTGCTACTGAAAGTTATTATGAGAGAGGAAAATGGAGGTGGCGTTTTGGCTCATAGGAGCAAATGCTCCTATTATACAAAATAATTAAAAAACAATTTTACAAATGTCAAAAAATTCTGACATAATTTTTTTGTTGTACATCGTGACATTCTATGTTAGTGCACAAGCTTTTATGGAGAAACAACATTTTATGTGGCGTGTACAAAAAAGATAAAAAAATGTCCTGTACGTAGTCGTGTTATAGCATCAAAATTTGTCTTTTTTACTGGAGCCACAAATTTTTATAGTTTTTTCTGAAAACTTGTATACGAACATAAAATATGTAGATGTACATGAAAAATTTTAGTTTAGAATTTTTTAACACTTCGAAATGTAGATTCACACAATTGGAGCAAATGCTCCTATGAGCCAAAGTGAACATCCCAGAGGAAAATATGGTTGTAAAATTTTTCATGTTACTAAAATGCCTCTCTATGTGCTGAAATTTTGAAGCTACACTTGTTTTATCTTCCTATGCTTGTCACTTTGCTCTTCATGAACTTGTTTATTTACAAGATTCATATGCATAGGAAGCATGTTAGACTTAAATTTGTTTTGAATTTGTCTCTTGATGCTCTCTTTTTCTTCAACTACTATTTCTTGTGAGTACATCATTAAAACTGCTGAGCCCATCTTAATGGCTGTAAAGAAAGAACTTCTTGGGAGATAACCCATGTGTTTATTTTGCTACAGTATGTTATAAAAGCGACAAGCAAATAACGAAGAACGAAACAAGAACACACGCAGGGGACACAAGATTTAACGTGGAAAACCCCTTCCAACACAGAAGGGGAAAAAACCACGGGCGCCAGCCAGCAAAACTTCACTATATCGGGAGGTGTTTACAAACGCCGTGGGTTATCTTATAATCTGATGAACCCTAGCCGGCGGCTTACAAGATGTATATATAGGCGGTGCCAACGATCCGTACCGTACCAAGCCTCCGGCGACGGGCCTCGCTCCGCTCGTCAGAAGTTAGCCTCCCTTTAGTATATGAATTTGGATCACAATACAACAAACTCCACCTTGAGACAAATTCCATCTTGTAGCATGAACTTCAACAATCTCCCGAACAGTACAAAGGAAAAAACACTTGCCGGCGCCAACAACCACTTGGGCTAAACAGTTATACCAACCAAGCTCGAGCAAAGCTCAAACTTGAAAATAGGAACTGGCTTTGTCATCATATCGACAGGATTATCATGAGTACTTATCTTGCATACCTTCAGTTTACCTTTAGCAACAATGTCGCGAATATAATGGTACTTGATATCAATGTGCTTTGTCCTCTCATGGAACATTTGATCTTTAGTAAGGTATATTGCACTTTGACTCGTCGAAAACAAGTTAATGCAAGAATCATCTCCACAAAGCTCAAGCATACAAACCTTTCAACCAAACAGACTCTTTGCCGACTTCATTAATTGCTATATATTCTGCTTCGGTCGTAGATTGGGCAACAACAGATTGTAACGTTGCCTTCCAACTCACAAGACATCCACCAACAAGTGAACACATAACCTGTGAGGGATCTTCTCTTATCCAAATCGGCAGCAAAATCTGAATCCACATAGCCAACGAGTCCCTCACCGGTCTTGCCAAACTTCAAACAAGCTTTCGATGTGCCACGAAGGTACCTGAAAATCCACTGAACAGCTCTCCAATGTTCTTTTCCGAGATCAGCAAGATATCGACTGACCAAACTCATAGCATAGGATAAATCAGGACGAGAACAAACCATGGCATACATCAAGGAACCAACAAGCACTAGAATATGGAACTCGAGACATGTACTCAATATCTTCATCGGTACTAGGACATTGCAATGCCGACAATTTGAAGTGAGAAGCAATTGGTGTACTAACGGACTTTGCATCATGCATATTAAAACGATGAAGAACTTTCGAATGTAATTTTGCTGACTAAGAAATAACACACTAGATTTTCTCGTCTCTTGTAATTTCCATACCTAGTATTTTCTTAGCAACACCAAGATCCTTCATCTCAAACTCACTACTTAATTGTGCTTTCAAAATAGTGATCTCTTTCTTGCTCTTGGCAAGCAATCAACATATCATCAACATATAACAGACAAGTATATTGGTGATCCATTAACAAACTTGATATAAACACAACTATCATACTTAGATCTCTTAAACTCATGTGCAAGCATAAATGAATCAAACCTTTTGTACCACCTGTCTTGGAGACTGCTTTCGGACCATAAAGGGACCTCTTCAACTTGCAAACAAGATCCTCCTTACCAGGCACAACAAAACCTTCAGGTTGGTCCATGTATATCTCCTCCTCAAGCTCACCATGCGAAAGCAGTCTTTACATCTAGCTGCTCAAGCTCAAGATCACGCATAGCCACAATACCAAAGAATGCACGAATGGAACTATGCTTCACAACCGGAGAGAATACATCATTATAATCAATACCTGGAATTTGGCTGAAACCTTTTGCTACTAACCTTGCCTTAAACCTCGGAGGCTCACTAGGAGACAAACCTTCCTTTCTTTTAAATATCCACTTACAGCTGGACAGCCTTCTTTTGTTTAGGCAAGGGCACAACATCCCATGTGCCATTCTTGTCAAGCGATTGCATCTCCTCTTGCATAGCGAAATCCACTTCACGTGGTCAACGGATGCAACGGCCTCAGTATATGTAGCAGGTTCGAGTACCATGCTCCACCTGTTCAAGCACAACTCAAAGCATGAGCAACAAGATTACATTCTTCAATTAAACGAGGACGTGGACCTTTGTTACGCCTCGGTCTATCGAGCAGCAATGGAACTATTTGTTTGCTGCAAAACAGGTGGTGAGTGCTGAACAACAGTGTTATCATTTTCAGCAACATCATTTTCTTTCTCCTCCACGTGCTCCACCTGCACGCTAATCCTCTGTTGTTCATCATCAGAATTATCAGAAAAATCAACAACATCAGTAACATCTATAGATGAACTCTTATAAAACATCACAGACCTCATTAAAGACAACATTCCTGCTATGCAAAACTTTCTTAGTTTCAGGATTCCATAACTTGTATGCCTTAACTCCTGAACCATAACCAAGAAACACACACTTAACAGCCCCGGGCTCTAGCTTTCCATTATCAACATGAGCATAAGCGAAGCAACCGAAAACTCTCAACTGTGAATAATGAGCAGGTGAACCAGACCATACCTCAATAGGAGTTTTCTTATCAAGCGGAATACAAGGTGACCTGTTTATCAAGTAACAGGCGGTGGAGGCTGCTTCAGCCCAGAAACGTCTATGCATACCGGCATTAGACAACATGCAGCGAGCCTTGGAGATGATGGTTCTGTTCATCCTCTCCGCCACACCATTCTGCTGAGGAGTATATGGGATGGTGTGGTGCCCGACAATGCCTTCATCGCTGCAATAATCATTGAAAACAAGAGAACAAAACTCCATGCCATTGTCGATACGAAGCAATTTAACTTTCTTTTCTGTTTGCTTCTCTACCATAACTTTCCACTTTCTAAAAGCATCAAACACATCAGATTTATGTTTCGTAAAGAAAGGCCACACTTTTCCGGAGTAATCATCTATGATAGTAAGCATGTAATTTGCACCACCAAGAGAAGTCTTGCGGGAAGGTCCCCACACATCAGCATGCACATAATCTAAAATCCCTTTGGTGGTATGAACGGAAGCATTGAATTTAACTCTTTTATGCTTACCAAAAATGCAAGGTGCTCACGAACTCAAACTTACTCAAATTGCAGCCATCTAGCAGGTCTCTCCTCGTGCAATTCTGCCATGCCATGTTCACTCATATGTCCAAGACGCATATGCCACAGATTAGTTTTACCAGGTTCATCGGGAATAACAGCAGAGAGCAATACCGGATAAAGTGCTACCTCTAAGAACATATAACTTTGCAGAATTCATATCACCAATCATGTGAACGAGAGAACCTTTTGTTACCTTCGAACTCCGCGAGAACCGGAGTGTTTGTACCCGTCAACATCAAGGGTACTGAGAGAGATCAGATTTCTGGCCATGCTAGGTATGTGTCTAACATCTGTCAGAGTGCGTGTCATGCCATCATGCATCTTGATCTGAACGGAGCCAATGCCCACGATCTCACGTGGGTTGTTATCTCCCATACGCACAACATCTCCACTCGCACAAACTCATAAGAACCGAACCAGTCTTTGTTACAGCAAATATGAAACGGACATGCGAATCAAGGATCCACTCATCATTACCGAAACACAATCGACAAACACAACTAGGCAATCGCCATCCGAATTATCACTCGGAAACAACAGCAGCCTTACCATCACCCTCGGATTTGTTTTTCGGTTGGTAGGTACCGTTTCTTTTCTCTTTGTTCCGCAACTTCCAGACAATCATCAATATTATGGCTAGTTTTCTTACAATACTTGCAGAACTTACCATCTCGTCCCTTGGACTTTGAGCGACCTCCGTCGGTCTTGCTCTTATCTCTGTTGTAGTTGTTGTTTCGTTCTCGGTCCCGCCTCGGACCTGCAGGTGCCTCTCGCCTTAGATGACGAACCCTCTCGCTGCACCATAGATTTCATCTTTTCCCTCTGCTGGAGGGCCTCATAAACTTCGGCAAGGGTTAGTTCATCACGATCGTATAACAAGGTGTCTCGAAAATTCGCAAAAGAATTAGGCAACGAGACTAACAAGTATAAGAGCTAGATCCTCATCATCATATTTTACCTCCATGGATAGCAAATCGAAACGATCTCTTTAAAGATCGATAGGTGATTCATCATTGACGCACCTTCTTGCAGCTTGTGCGAGAATAACTTCATCTTCACGTGCATCTTACTCGGTTAGATCTTTGGACATGCGGATCGATTCCAGTTTCAACCACAGCGCACTGCGGATTTCTCACCAAGCACTTCCTGCAAGATATTGTTGGATAGATGAAGCTGAATTAATGAAAAAGCCTTACGGTCTTTCCTCTTTTCATCGTCGGTCCGAGTCTTGGCATCTTTCTTGCCAAATCCATCAAGAGCTTCATCCAGATCAGAAGATTGGGTAAGTATCGCCCTCATCTTCACTTGCCACAGAGAAAATCTTGTGGTGTAATCCAGCTGCGGTAGATCGAACTTCAAGGAAGACATGTCGCAAAACCCTAGATTGAAACACGGGCTCTGATACCACTTGTTATAAAAGCGACAAGCAAATAACAAAGAACGAAACAAGAACACACGCAGGGGACACAAGATTTAACGTGGAAAACCCCTTCCAACACGAAGGGGAAAAACCACGGGCGCCAGCCAACAAAACTTCACTATATCGGGAGGTGTTTACAAACGCCGTGGGTTATCTTATAATCTGATGAACCCTAGCCGGCGGCTTACAAGATGTATATATACGCTTCGGCCCAAGCCTCCGGCGACGGGCCTCGCTCCGCTCGTCAGAAGTTAGCCTCCCTTTAGTATATGAATTTGGATCACAATACAACACAGTACTTTTATTTTATATTCGAGTCTTGGAAGTTGTTTACTACTGTAGCAACCTCTCCTTATCTTAGTTTTGTGCTTTGTTGTGCCAAGTAAAGTCTTTGATAGTAAGGTTCATACTAGATTTGGATTACTGCGCAGTAAACAGATTTCTTGCTGTCACGAATCTGGGCCTAATTCTCCGTAGGTAACTCAGAAAATTATGCCAATTTACGTGAGTGATCCTCAGATATGTACGCAACTTTCATTCAATTTGAGCATTTTCATCTGAGCAAGTCTGGTGCCTCAATAAAATTCGTCTTTACGGACTCGTTCGTTTTGACAGATTCTGCCTTTTATTTCGCATTGCCTCTTTTGCTATGTTGGATGGATTTCTTTGTTTCATTAATGTCCAGTAGCTTTGTGCAATGTCCAGAAGTGTTAAGAATGATTGTGTCACCTCTGAACATGTGAGTTTTTGATTATGCACTAATCCTCTAATGAGTTTGTTTTAAGTTTGGTGTGGAGGAAGTTTTCAAGGGTCAAGAGAGGAGGATGATATACTAAGATCAAGAAGAGTGAAAGCTCTAAGCTTGGGGATGCCCCGGTGGTTCATCCCTGCATATTTCAAGAAGACTCAAGCATCTAAGCTTGGGGATGCCCAAGGCATCCCCTTCTTCATCGACAACATTATCAGGTTCCTCCCTTGAAACTATATTTTTATTCGGTCACATCTTATGTACTTTGCTTGGAGCGTCAGTTTGTTTTTGTTTTTTTGTTTTTGTTTGAATAAATGCTTGTGTGGGAGAGAGACACACTCCGCTGGTTCATATGAACACATGTGTTCTTAGCTTTTAATGTTCATGGCGAAGGTTGAAACTGCTTCGTTAATTGTTATATGGTTGGAAACGGGAAATGCTACATGTAGTAATTGATAAAATGTCTTGGATAATTTGATACTTGGGAATTGTTGTGCTCATGTTTAAGCTTTTGCATCATATACTTTGCACCTATTAATGAAGAAATACATAGAGCTTGCTAAAATTTGGTTTGCATAATTGGTCTCTCTAAGGTCTAGATAATTTCTAGTATTGAGTTTGAACAACAAGGAAGACGGTGTAGAGTCTTATAATGTTTACAATATGTCTTTTATGTGAGTTTTGCTGCACCGGTTCATCCTTGTGTTTGTTTCAAATAACCTTGCTAGCCTAAACCTTGTATCGAGAGGGATTACTTCTCATGCATCCAAAATCCTTGAGCCAATAACTATGCCATTTGTGTCCACCATACCTACCTACTACATGGTATTTCTCCGCCATTCCAAAGTAAATTGCTTGAGTGCTACCTTTAAAATTTACAACATTCGCCTTTGCAATATATAGCTCATGGGACAAAATAGCCTTTCCAACATTCGAAACTGACAAGACATTGGACCACATCGTTCTGTAACCGTGGTAGAACTTCTGGATTGATTACCTTCTGAGAGATTGCATTGAGGAATGCACATAGCTTCACAATGGCTACTCGAACATTTTCCGGCAGGAGCCCCTCAAAGCAATCGGAAGCAATTGCGTCATAATCACGTGGCAGTCGTGAGACTTCAGGTTTTGGAACTTTTTGTCCGCCATGTTTATTATTCCCTTTATATTGGACGAGAATCCAGACGGGACCTTCATACTGCTCAGGCATTCAAAAAAGATGACCTTCTCTTCTTTGGTCAGAGCATAGCTGGCACGACCTTGAAACCATTCCGGATGCCGGTCATTAGGGTCTTTCAAACGTTGCTGGTCCTGCCGTGCTTCCTTTGTATCATTTGTCTTCCCATACACGCCCAAGAAGCTTAGGAGGTTCACGCAAATATTCTTCGTAACGTGCATCACGTCGATTGCGAGCAGGACATCTAGGACTTTCCAATATTCTAGCTCCCGAATATAGATTTCTTCTTCCACATGGCTGCGTGCCCGTCGGCTCCCTTCGGAACTGATTGTCCGCCAGGACCCTTTCCAAAGATGACTTTCAAATCCTTGACCATATCAAATACCTCAGCACCGATGCGTTCCTGCAGGCTTCGGCCGGTGATCTGCCTTGCCGTTGTAATGCTTGCCTTTCTTTCTTACTGGATGAATTTTCGGAAGAAATCGACGATGCCCAAGGTACACGTTCTTCTTACAATTTGGAAAATGTACACTTTCAGTCTCATGTAAGCAGTGCGTGCATGCATTGTATCCCTTATTTGACAGTCCCGAAAGGTTACTAAGAGCAGGCCAATCGTTGATGGTTACGAAAAGCAACGCTCGTAGGTCAAATTCCTCTTCTTTGTGCTCATCCCACACACGGACACCAGGTCTGCCCCACAGTACTGTAAAAGTTCATCAACTAATGGCCTTAGGTACACATCGATGTCGTTGCCGGGTTGCTTCGGACCTTGGATGAGCACTGGCATCATAATGAACTTCCGCTTCATGCACAACCAAGGAGGAAGGTTGTAGATGTATAGAGTCACGGGCTGATGCGTGTAATTGACACGTCCGTTGGGAACCCCAAGAGGAAGGTGTGATGCGCACAGCGGCAAGTTTCCCTCAGTTAGAAACCAAGGTTTAATCGAACCAGTAGGAGTCAAGAAGCACGTTGAAGGTTGATGGCGGTGGGATGTAGTGCGGCGCAACACCGGAGATTCCGGCGCCAACGTGGAACCTGCACAACACAACCAAAGTACTTTGCCCCAACGAAACAGTTGAGGTTGTCAATCTCACCGAGCTTGCTGTAACAAAGGGTTAACCGTATTGTGTGGAAGATGATTGTTTGCAAGAAAACAGTAAAACAAGTATTGCGAGCAGATTTGTATTTCGAGTATAAAAGAATGGACCGGGGTCCACAGTTCACTAGAGGTGTCTCTCCCATAAGATAAAAGCATGTTGGGTGAACAAATTACGGTCGGGCAATTGACAAATAGAGAGGGCATAACAATGCACATACATGTCATGATAAGTACAGTGAGATTTAATTGGGCATTACGACAAAGTACATAGACCGCCATCCAACTGCATCTATGCCTAAAAAGTCCACCTTCAGGTTATCATCCGAACCCCTTCCAGTATTAAGTTGCAAAGCAACAGACAATTGCATTAAGTATGGTGCGTAATGTAATCAACAACTACATCCTTAGACACAGCATCAATGTTTTATCCCTAGTGGCAACAGCACAACACAACCTTAGAACTTTCTGTCACTGTCCCAGGTATCAATGCAGGCATGAACCCACTATCGAGCATAAATACTCCCTCTTTGGAGTTACTAGCATCAACTTGGCCAGAGCCTCTACTAATAACGGAGAGCATGCAAGATCATAAACAACACATAGGTAATAACTTGATAATTAACATAACATGGTATTCTCTATCCATCGGATCCCGACAAACACAACATATAGCATTACGGATAGATGATCTTGATCATGTTAGGCAGCTCACAAGATCCAACAATGAAGCACAATGAGGAGAAGACAACCATCTAGCTACTGCTATGGACCCATAGTCCAGGGGTGAACTACTCACTCATCACTCCGGAGGCGACCATGGCGGTGAAGAGTCCTCCGGGAGATGAATCCCCTCTCCGGCAGGGTGCCGGAGGAGATCTCCGAATCCCCCGAGATGGGATTGGCGACGGCGGCGTCTCTGGAAGGTTTTCCGTATCGTGGTTCTTCGTACTGGGGTTTTCGCGACGGAGGCTTTAAGTAGGCGGAAGGGCAACGTGGGGGGCCACACGAGGGCCCCACACCATAGGTCGGCGCGGCCAGGGCCTGGGCCGCGCCGCCCTATGGTGGCGGCGCCTCGTGGCCCCACTTCGACTCCTCTTCGGTCTTCCGGAAGCTTAGTGGCAAAATAGGACCCGGGGCGTTGATTTCGTCCAATTCAGAGAATATTTCGTTACTAGGATTTCTGAAACCAAAAACAGCAGAAAACAGCAACTGGCTCTTCGGCATCTTGTTAATAGGTTAGTTCCAGAAAATGCACGAATATGACATAAAGTGTGCATAAAACATGTAGATATCATCAATAATGTGGCATGGAACATAAGAAATTATCGATACGTCGGAGACGTATCAGCATCCCCAAGCTTAGTTCTCGCTCGTCCCGAGCAGGTAAAACGATAACAAAGATAATTTCTGAAGTGACATGCCATCATAACCTTGATCATACTATTTGTAAACATATGTAATGAATGCAGCGATCAAAACAATGGTAATGACATGAGTAAACAAGTGAATCATAAAGCAAAAAACTTTTCATGAATAGTACTTCAAGACAAGCATCAATAAGTCTTGCATAAGAGTTAACTCATAAAGCAATAAATCAAAGTAAAGGTATTGAAGCAACACAAAGGAAGATTAAGTTTCAGCGGTTGCTTTCAACTTGTAACATGTATATCTCATAGATAATTGTCAACATAGAGTAATATAACAAGTGCAATATGCAAGTATGTAGGAATCAATGCACAGTTCACACAAGTGTTCGCTTCTTGAGATGGAGAGAGATAGGTGAACCGACTCAACATAAAGGTAAAAAGAATGGTCCTTCAAAGAGGAAAGCATCGATTGCTATATTTGTGCTAGAGCTTTTATTTTGAAAACATGAAACAATTTTGTCAACGGTAGTAATAAAGCATATGAGTTATGAAAATTATATCTTACAAGTTGCAAGTCTCATGCATAGTATACTAATAGTGCCCGCACCTTGTCCTAATTATCTTGGACTACCGGATCATCGCAATACACATGTTTTAACCAAGTGTCACAATGGGGTACCTCCATGCCGCCTGTACAAAGGTCTAAGGAGAAAGCTCGCATTTTGGATTTCTCGCTTTTGATTATTCTCAACTTAGACATCCATACCGAGACAACATGGACAACAGATAATGGACTCCCCTTTAATGCATAAGCATGTGGCAACAATTATTATTCTCATATGAGATTGAGGATATATGTCCAAAACTGAAACTTCCACCATGAATCATGGCTTTAGTTAGCAGCCCAATGCTCTTCTCTAACAATATGCATGCTCCAACCATTAAGGTGGTAGATCTCTCTTACTTCAGACAAGACGGACATGCATAGTGATACGTCTCCGACGTATCGATAATTTCTTATGTTCCATGCCACATTATTGATGATATCTACATGTTTTATGCACACTTTATGTCATATTCGTGCATTTTCTGGAACTAACCTATTAACAAGATGCTGAAGAGCCGATTGCTGTTTTCTCGCTGTTTTTGGTTTCGTAAATCCTAGTAACGAAATATTCTCGGAATTGGACGAAATCAAAACCCCGGGTCCTATTTTGCCACGAAGCTTCGGAAGACCGAAGAGGAGTCGAAGTGGGGCCACGAGGGGCCGCCACCATAGGGCGGCGTGGCCCGAGTCTTGGCCGCACCGACCTGTGGTGTGGGGCCCTCGTGTGGCCCCCACGTTGCCCTTCCGCCTACTTAAAGCCTCCGTCGCGAAACCCCGATGCGAAGAACCACGATACGGAAAACCTTATCGAGACGCCGCCGCCGCCAATCCCATCTCGGGGATTCCGGAGATCTCCTCCGGCACCCTGCCGGAGAGGGGATTCATCTCCCGGAGGACTCTACACCGCCATGGTCGCCTCCGGAGTGATGAGTGAGTAGTTCACCCCTGGACTATGGGTCCATAGCGTAGCTAGATGGTTGTCTTCTCCTCATTGTGCTTCATTGTTGGATCTTGTGAGCTGCCTAACATGATCAAGATCATCTATCTGTAATGATATATGTTGTGTTTGTCGGGATCCGATGGATAGAGAATACCATGTTATGTTAATTATCAAGTTATTACCTATGTGTTGTTTATGATCTTGCATGCTCTCCGTTATTAGTAGAGGCTCGGCCAAGTTTTTGCTCTTAACTCCAAGAGGGAGTATTTATGCTCGATAGTGGGTTCATGCCTGCATTGATACCGGGACAGGTGATGAAAAGTTCTAAGGTTGTGCTGTGTTGTTGCCACTAGGGATAAAACATTGATGCTATGTCTAAGGATGTAGTTGTCGATTACATTACGCACCATACTTAATGCAATTGTCTCGTTGCTTTGCAACTTAATACTCGGAAGGGGTTCGGATGATAACCTCGAAGGTGGACTTTTTAGGCATAGATGCGGTTGGATGGCGGTCTATGTACTTTGTCGTAATGCCCAATTAAATCTCACTATACTTATCATGACATGTATGTGCATTGTTATGCCCTCTCTATTTGTCAATTGCCCGACTGTAATTTGTTCACCCAACATGCTTTTATCTTATGGGAGAGACACCTCTAGTGAACTGTGGACCCCGGTCCATTCTTTAATACTGAAATACAAATCTGCTGCAATACTTGTTTTTACTGTTTTCTCTGCAAACAATCATCTTCCACACAATACGGTTAATCCTTTGTTACGAGCAAGCCGGTGAGATTGACAACCTCCACTGTTTCGTTGGGGCAAAGTACTTTGGTTGTGTTGTGCAGGTTCCACGTTGGCGCCGGAATCCCCGGTGTTGCGCCGCACTACATCCCGCCGCCATCAACCTTCAACGTGCTTCTTGGCTCCTCCTGGTTCGATAAACCTTGGTTTCTTTCTCGAGGGAAAACTTGCTGCTGTGCGCATCATACCTTCCTCTTGGGGTTCCAAACGAACGTGTGAAATACACGCCATCAAGCATATTTTCCAGGCGCCGTTGCCGGGAGATCAAGACACGCTGCAAGGGGAGTCTCCACTTCTCAATCTCTTTACTTTGTTTTTGTCTTGCTTTATTTTATTTACTACTTTGTTTGCTGCATTATATCAAAACACAAAAAAAATTAGTTGCTAGCTTTACTTTATTTACTGTCTTGTTTGCTATATCAAAAACACACAAAAATTAGTTTACTTGCATTTACTTTATCTAGTTTCCTTTATTTACTACTGCTAAAATGGCCACCCCTGAAAATACTAAGTTGTGTGACTTCACTAGCACAAATAATAATGATTTCTTATGCACACCTATTGCTCCACCTGCTACTACAGCAGAATTCTTTGAAATTAAACCTGCTTTACTGAATCTTGTCATGAGAGAGCAATTTTCTGGTGTTAGTTCTGATGATGCTGCTGCCCATCTCAATAATTTTATTGAATTGTGTGAAATGAAAAAGTATAAAGATGTAGATGGTGACATTATAAAATTAAAATTGTTTCCTTTCTCATTAAGAGGAAGAGCTAAAGATTGGTTGCTATCTCTCGCCTAAGAATAGTATTGATTCCTGGACTAAATGCAAGGATGCTTTTATTGGTAGATATTATCCCCCTGCTAAAATTATATCTTTGAGGAGTAGCATAATGAATTTTAAACAATTGGATAATGAACATGTTGCTCAAGCTTGGGAAAGAATGAAATCTTTGGTTAAAAATTGCCCAACCCATGGATCGACTACTTGGATGATCATCCAAACCTTCTATGCAGGACTAAATTTTTCTTCGCGGAATTTATTGGATTCAGCTGCTGGAGGTACCTTTATGTCCATCACTCTTGGTGAAGCTACAAAGCTCCTTGATAATATGATGGTTAATTACTCTGAATGGCACACGGAAAGAGCTCCACAAGGTAAGAAGGTAAATTCCGTTGAAGAATCCTCTTCCTTGAATGATAAGGTTGATGCTATTATGTCTATGCTTGTGAATGATAGGACTAATGTTGATCCTAATAATGTTCCGTTAGCTTCATTGGTTGCCCAAGAAGAACATGTTGATGTAAACTTCATTAAAAATAATAATTTCAACAACAATGCTTATCGGAACAATTCTAGTAATAACTATAGGCCATATCCTTATAATAATGGTAACGGTTATGATAATTCTTATGGGAATTCTTACAAAAATAATAGGAATACACCCCCTGGACTTGAAGCTATGCTTAAAGAATTTATTAGTACACAAACTGCCTTTAACAAATCTATTGAGGAAAAGCTCAATAAAATTGATATTCTCGCTTCTAAGGTTGATAGTCTTGCCTCTGATGTTGATCTTTTGAAATTGAAAGTTATGCCTAATAGGGATATTGAAAATAAAATTGTTACTACAGCAAATGCCATCCAAGTTAGAATTAATGAGAATATAAGATTAATGGCTGAACTGCGTGCTAGGTGGGATAGAGAAGAAAATGAAAAACTAGCTAAAGAGAAAAATGTAGCTAAAGTTTGGACTATTACCACCACTAGCAATGCTAATGATTCACATGTTGCTGCACCTCCTACTATTAATGGTAAAATAATTGGTGTTGGCAATGCTTCTACTCCTAGTTCAAAGCGCGCAAAATTACCTGAAACTGCTAAAACTGCTGAAACTGCTCGTGATAAACCGCTGAAATTTTTTCCAACCTTGGGGATGATAATCCCATTTCTTTAGATTGTAATGATTTAGATTTTGATGATTGCCACATCTCTGAAGTTATAAATTTCTTGCAAAAACTTGCTAAGAGTCCCAATGCTAGCGCTCGTAAACTTGGCTTTCACAAAACATATTACAAATGCTCTCATAAAAGCTAGAGAAGAGAAACTAAAACTTGAAACTTCTATTCCTAGAAAGCTAGAGGATGGTTGGGAGCCCATCATTAAAATGAGAGTCAAATATTTTGATTGTAATGCTTTATGTGATCTTGGTGCAAGTATTTCCGTTATGCCTAAGAAAGTCTATGATATGCTTGACTTGCCACCATTGAAAAACTGTTATCTGGATGTTAATCTCGCTGATAATGCTAAAAAGAAACCTTTGGGGAGACTTGATAATGTTCATATTATTGTTAACAATAACCTTGTCCCCGTTGATTTTGTTGTCTTGGATATTGAATGCAATGCATCTTGCCCCATTATATTGGGAAGACCTTTTCTTCGAACCGTTGGTGCTACTATTGATATGAAGGAAGGTAATATTAAATATCAATTTCCTCTCAAGAAAGGTATGGAGCACTTCCCTAGAAAGAGAATGAAGTTACCTTATGATTCTATTATTAGAACAAATTATGATGTTGATGCTTCGTCTCTTGATGTTACTTGATACACACTTTCGCGCCTAGCTGAAAGGCGTTAAAGAAAAGCGCTTATGGGAGACAACCCATGTTTTTACTACAGTATTTTTGTTTTATATTTGAGTCTTGGAAGTTTTTTACTACTGTAGCAACCTCTCCTTATCTTAGTTTTATGTTTTGTTGTGCCAAGTAAAGTCTTTGATAGTAAAGTAAGTACTAGATTTGGATTACTGCGCAGTTCCAGATTTCTTTGCTGCCACGAATCTGGGTCTACCTCCCTGTAGGTAGCTCAGAAAATTAAGCCAATTTACGTGCATGATCCTCAGATATGTACGCAACTTTCATTCAATTTGGGCATTTTCATTTGAGCAAGTCTGGTGCCCTAATAAAATCCATCTTTACGGACTGTTCTGTTTTGACAGATTCTGCCTTTTATTTCGCATTGCCTCTTTTGCTATGTTGGATGAATTTCTTTGATCCATTAATGTCCAGTAGCTTTATGCAATATCCAGAAGTGTTAAGAATGATTGTGTCACCTCTGAACATGTTAATTTTTATTGTGCACTAACCCTCTAATGAGTTGTTTCGAGTTTGGTGTGGAGGAAGTTTTCAAGGATCAAGAGAGGAGTATGATACAATATGATCAAGGAGAGTGAAAGCTCTAAGCTTGGGGATGCCCCGGTGGTTCACCCCTGCATATTCTAAGAATACTCAAGCGTCTAAGCTTGGGGATGCCCAAGGCATCCCCTTCTTCATCGACAACATTATCAGGTTCCTCCCCTGAAACTATATTTTTATTCCGTCACATCTTATGCACTTTGCTTGGAGCGTCGGTTTGTTTCTGTTTTTGTTTTGTTTTAATAAAATGGATCCTAGCATTCACTTTGTGGGAGAGAGACACGCTCCGCTGTAGCATATGGACAAGTATGTCCTTAGGCTCTACTCATAGTATTCATGGCGAAGTTTCTTCTTCGTTAAATTGTTATATGGTTGGAATTGGAAAATACTACATGTAGTAACTCTAAAATGTCTTGGATAATTTGATACTTGGCAATTGTTGTGCTCATGTTTAAGCTCTTGCATCATATACTTTGCACCCATTAATGAAGAAACACTTAGAGCTTGCTAATTTGGTTTGCATATTTGGTTTTTCTAGAGTCTAGATAATATCTAGTATTGAGTTTTGAACAACAAGGAAGACGGTGTAGAGTCTTATAATGTTTACAATATGTCTTTTATGTGAGTTTTGCTGCACCGTTCATCCTTGTGTTTGTTTCAAATAACCTTGCTAGCCTAAACCTTGTATCGAGAGGGAATACTTCTCATGCATCCAAAATCCTTGAGCCAACCACTATGCCATTTGTGTCCACCATACCTACCTACTACATGGTATTTATCCTCCATTCCAAAGTAAATTGCTTGAGTGCTACCTTTAAAATTCCATCATTCACCTTTGCAATATATAGCTCATGGGACAAATAGCTTAAAAACTATTGTGGTATTGAATATGTACTTATGCACTTTATCTCTTATTAAGTTGCTTGTTGTGCGATAACCATGCTTCGGGGACGCCATCAACTATTCTTTGTTGAATATCATGTGAGTTGCTATGCATGTCCGTCTTGTCCGAAGTAAGAGAGATCTACCACCTTAATGGTTGGAGCATACATATTGTTAGAGAAGAACATTGGGCCGCTAACTAAAGCCATGATTCATGGTGGAAGTTTCAGTTTTGGACATATATCCTCAATCTCATATGAGAATAATAAATGTTGCCACATGCTTATGCATTAAAGAGGAGTCCATTATCTGTTGTCCATGTTTTCCCGGTATGGATGTCTAAGTTGAGAATAATCAAAAGCGAGAAATCCAAAATGCGAGCTTTCTCCTTAGACCTTTGTACAGGCGGCATGGAGGTACCCCATTGTGACACTTGGTTAAAACATGTGTATTGCGATGATCCCGTAGTCCAAGCTAATTAGGACAAGGTGCGGGCACTATTAGTATACTATGCATGAGACTTGCAACTTGTAAGATATAATTTACATAACTCATATGCTTTATTACTACCGTTGACAAAATTGTTTCATGTTTTCAAAATAAAAGCTCTAGCACAAATATAGCAATCGATGCTTTCCTCTTTGAAGGACCATTCTTTTTACTTTTATGTTGAGTCAGCTCACCTATCTCTCTCCACCTCAAGAAGCAAACACTTGTGTGAACTGTGCATTGATTCCTACATACTTGCATATTGCACTTGTTATATTACTCTATGTTGACAATTATCCATGAGATATACATGTTACAAGTTGAAAGCAACCGCTGAAACTTAATCTTCCTTTGTGTTGCTTCAATACCTTTACTTTGATTTATTGCTTTATGAGTTAACTCTTATGCAAGACTTATTGATGCTTGTCTTGAAGTACTATTCATGAAAAGTCTTTGCTTTATGATTCACTTGTTTACTCATGTCATTACCATTGTTTTGATCGCTGCATTCATTACATATGTTTACAAATAGTATGATCAAGGTTATGATGGCATGTCACTTCGAAATTATCTTTGTTATCGTTTTACCTCGCTCGGGACGAGCATAACTAAGCTTGGGGATGCCGATACGTCTCCGACGTATCGATAATTTCTTATGTTCCATGCCACATTATTGATGATATCTACATGTTTTATGCACACTTTATGTCATATTCGTGCATTTTCCGGAACTAACCTATTAACAAGATGCCGAAGAGCCGCTTGTTGTTTTCTCGCCGTTTTTGGTTTCGTAAATCCTAGTAACGAAATATTCTCGAATTGGACGAAATCAAAACCCGTGGTCCTATTTTGCCACGAAGCTTCCGGAAGACCGAAGAGGAGTCGAAGTGGGGCCACGAGGGGCCGCCACCATAGGGCGGCGCGGCCCAGGTCTTGGCCGCGCCGACCTGTGGTGTGGGGCCCTCGTGTGGCCCCCCACGTTGCCCTTCCGCCTACTTAAAGCCTCCATCGCGAAACCCCTGATGCGAAGAACCACGATACGGAAAACCTTACTGAGACGCCGCCGCCGCCAATCCCATCTCGGGGGATTCTCGGAGATCTCCTCCGGACCCCGCCGGAGAGGGGATTCATCTCCCGAGGATCTCTACACCGCCATGGTCGCCTCCGGAGTGATGAGTGAGTAGTTCACCCCCGGACTATGGGTCCATAGCAGTAGCTAGATGGTTGTCTTCTCCTCATTGTGCTTCATTGTTGGATCTTGTGAGCTGCCTAACATGATCAAGATCATCTATCCGTAATGCTATATGTTGTGTTTGTCGGGATCCGATGGATAGAGAATACCATGTTATGTTAATTATCAAGTTATTACCTATGTGTTGTTTATGATCTTGCATGCTCTCCGTTATTAGTAGAGGCTCTGGCCAAGTTTTTGCTCTTAACTCCAAGAGGGAGTATTTATGCTCGATAGTGGGTTCATGCCTCGCATTGATACCTCGGGACAAGTGATGTAAAGTTCTAAGGTTGTGCTTGTGCTGTTGCCACTAGGGATAAAACATTGATGCTATGTCTAAGGATGTAGTTGTTGATTACATTACGCACCATACTTAATGCAATTGTCCGTTGCTTTGCAACTTAATACCGGAAGGGGTTCGGATGATAACCTCGAAGGTGGACTTTTTAGGCATAGATGCAGCTTGGATGGCGGTCTATGTACTTTGTCGTAATGCCCAATTAAATCTCACTATACTTATCATGACATGTATGTGCATTGTTATGCCCTCTCTATTTGTCAATTGCCCGACCGTAATTTGTTCACCCAACATGCTTTTATCTTATGGGAGAGACACCTCTAGTGAACTGTGGACCCCGGTCCATTCTTTAATACCGAAATACAAATCTGCCGCAATACTTGTTTTTACTCGTTTTCTCTCGCAAACAATCATCTTCCACACAATACGGTTAATCCTTTGTTACAGCAAGCCGGTGAGATTGACAACCTCACCGTTTCGTTGGGGCAAAGTACTTTGGTTGTGTTGTGCAGGTTCCACGTTGGCGCCGGAATCCCCGGTGTTGCGCCGCACTACATCCCGCCGCCATCAACCTTCAACGTGCTTCTTGGCTCCTCCTGGTTCGATAAACCTTGGTTTCTTTCTGAGGGAAAACTTGCTGCTGTGCGCATCATACCTTCCTCTTGGGGTTGCCCAACGAACGTGTGAAATACACGCCATCACATAGCAACTCACATGATATTCAACAAAGAATAGTTGATGGCGTCCCCAGAAGCATGGTTATCGCACAACAAGCAACTTAATAAGAGATAAAGTGCATAAGTACATATTCAATACCACAATAGTTTTAAAGCTATTTGTCCCATGAGCTATATATTGCAAAGGTGAATGATGGAATTTTAAAGGTAGCACTCAAGCAATTTACTTTGGAATGGCGGATAAATACCATGTAGTAGGTAGGTATGGTGGACACAAATGGCATAGTGGTTGGCTCAAGTATTTTGGATGCATGAGAAGTATTCCCTCTCGATACAAGGTTTAGGCTAGCAAGGTTATTTGAAACAAACACAAGGATGAACGGTGCAGAAAACTCACATAAAAGACATATTGTAAACATTATAAGACTCTACACCGTCTTCCTTGTTGTTCAAAACTCAATACTAGATATTATCTAGACTCTAGAGAAACCAAATATGCAAACCAAATTAGCAAGCTCTAAGTGTTTCTTCATTAATGGGTGCAAAGTATATGATGCAAGAGCTTAAACATGAGCACAACAATTGCCAAGTATCAAATTATCCAAGACATTTTTAGAGTTACTACATGTAGCATTTTCCAATTCCAACCATATAACAATTTAACGAAGAAGAAACTTCGCCATGAATACTATGAGTAAAGCCTAAGGACATACTTGTCCATATGCTACAGCTGAGCGTGTCTCTCTCCCACAAAGTGAATGCTAGGATCCATTTTATTCAAACAAAACAAAAACAAAAACAAACCGACGCTCCAAGCAAAGTGCATAAGATGTGACGGAATAAAAATATAGTTTCAGGGGAGGAACCTGATAATGTTGTCGATGAAGAAGGGGATGCCTTAGGCATCCCCAAGCTTAGACGATTGAGTCTTCTTAGAATATGCAGGGGTGAACCACCGGGGCATCCCCAAGCTTAGAGCTTTCACTCTCCTTGATCATATTGTATCATACTCCTCTCTTGATCCTTGAAAACTTCCTCCACACCAAACTCGAAACAACTCATTAGAGGGTTAGTGCACAATAAAAATTAACATGTTCAGAGGTGACACAATCATTCTTAACACTTCTGGACATTGCATAAAGCTACTGGACATTAATGGATCAAAGAAATTCATCCAACATAGCAAAAGAGGCAATGTGAAATAAAAGGCAGAATCTGTCAAAACAGAACAGTCCGTAAAGATGGATTTTATTAGGGCACCAGACTTGCTCAAATGAAAATGCCCAAATTGAATGAAAGTTGCGTACATATCTGTGGATCACTCACGTAAATTGACTTAATTTTCTGAGTTACCTACAGAGAATTAGACCCAGATTCGTGACAGCAAAGAAATCTGTTTCTCGCGCAGTAATCCAAATCTAGTATTTACTTTACTATCAAAGACTTTACTTGGCACAACAAAACATAAAACTAAGATAAGGAGAGGTTGCTACAGTAGTAAACAACTTCCAAGACTCAAATATAAAAAAAAATACTGTAGTAAAAACATGGGTTGTCTCCCATAAGCGCTTTTCTTTAACGCCTTTCAGCCTAGGCGCGTAAAGTGTAACTCAAGTATTATCAAAGGGTGGTGCATCTACAGCGGGGTTTGGAGTTTTCTCAACCATGCATAGTATATTGGATACATAAGTTTCAGCGTCTCCCTTTTCATTAGTCTTGGGTTTGCTACTCTCATCGAACAAATTTTCAGGAACAAGCCAAGCATAGTTATTTTCTAGTGCATCATTCATAGCTAGGAGTTTACATGGTATTGGTGCTTTGATCTCCCCACCATCATTAATATTATCAGTATATTTCATTCTATACATATCCATTTTTTCAAGTGTTCTTTTAAAGTCGGTATAAAAGCCAAGCCTCTTATGCTTAATAAAAACTTTTCTAACTTCTATAGCTATATCTTCAAATTCTCGCACTAAGACTTTTAGAACAAAATCTCTCTTCTCTCCCCGCTCCATATCGAAAGTGTAAGAAACATGTGTTGTATCATGGGGTTGAGACTAATAAATCTAGCTTCCATCATGTGCACCAAACAAACAGAGGCATCTTCATAAGTAGGGACAGCTTTTGCAAGTGGTATATCTTTAAGATCTTCATGCATACTAACATGGGTGAAAAATTCTTCTATATTATCTCTTCCAATTATAGACCCTTGTCCCACTGTGTATATCTTTTACAAGTGAAATTAAGAGGAAACATGTTGAAATGAGTAAAGCAAATGCAAGTAACTAATTTTTTTTTGTGTTTTTGATATAGCAAACAAGATAGTAAATAAAGTAAATCTAGCAACTAATTTTTTTTGTGTTTTGATATAATGCAGCAAACAAAGTAGTAAATAAAATAAAGCAAGACAAAAACAAAGTAAAGAGATTGAGAAGTGGAGACTCCCTTGCAGCGTGTCTTGATCTCCCAGCAACGGCGCCGTAAATTTGCTTGATGCGTGTAATTGACACGTCCGTTGGGAACCCCAAGAGGAAGGTGTGATGCGCACAGCGGCAAGTTTCCCTCGTTAGAAACCAAGGTTTAATCGAACCAGTAGGGAGTCAAGAAGCACGTTGAAGGTTGATGGCGGCGGGATGTAGTGCGGCGCAACACCGTAGATTCCGGCGCCAACGTGGAACCCGCACAACACAACCAAAGTACTTTGCCCCAACGAAACAAAGCTGAGGTTGTCAATCTCACCGGCTTGCTGTAACAAAGGGTTAACCGTATTGTGTGGAAGATGATTGTTTGCAGAGAAAACAAGTAAAACAAGTATTGCAAGCAGATTTGTATTTCAAGTATAAAAGAATGGACCGGGGTCCACAGCTCACTAGAGGTGTCTCTCCCATAAGATAAAAGCATGTTGGGTGAACAAATTACAGTCGGGCAATTGACAAATAGAGAGGGCATAACAATGCACATACATGTCATGATAAGTACAAGTGAGATTTAATTGGGCATTACGACAAAGTACATAGACCGCCATCCAACCGCATCTATGCCTAAAAAATCCACCTTCAGAGTTATCATCCGAACCCCTTCCAAGCATTAAGTTGCAAAGCAACGGACAATTGCATTAAGTATGGTGCGTAATGTAATCAACAACTACATCCTTAGACATAGCATCAATGTTTTATCCCTAGTGGCAACAAGACAACACAACCTTAGAACTTTCGTCACTCGTCCTGGTATCAATGCAGCATGAACCCACTATCGAGCATAAATACTCCCTCTTGGAGTTACTAGCATCAACTTGGCCAGAACCTCTACTAATAACGGAGAGCATGCAAGATCATAAACAACACATAGGTAATAACTTGATAATTAACATAACATGGTATTCTCTATCCATCGGATCCCGACAAACACAACATATAGCATTACAGATAGATGATCTTGATCATGTTAGGCAGCTCACAAGATCCAACAATGAAGCACAATGAGGAGAAGACAACCATCTAGCTACCGCTATGGACCCATAGTCCAGGGGTGAACTACTCACTCATCACTCCCGGAGGCGACCATGGCGGTGAAGAGTCCTCCGGGAGATGAATCCCCTCTCCGGCAGGGTGCCGGAGGAGATCTCCAAAATCCCCCGAGATGGGATTGGCGGCGGCGGCGTCTCTGGAAGGTTTTCCGTATCGTGGTTCTTCGTACTGGGGTTTTCGCGACGGAGGCTTTAAGTAGGCGGAAGGGCAACGTGGGGGGCCACACGAGGGCCCCACACCATAGGTCGGCGCGGCCATGGGCCTGGGCCGCGCCGCCCTATGGTGGCGGCGCCTCGTGGCCCCACTTCGACTCCTCCTCGGTCTTCCGGAAGCTTCGTGGCAAAATAGGACCCTGGGCGTTGATTTCGTCCAATTCCGAGAATATTTCGTTACTAGGATTTCTGAAACCAAAAACAGCAAGTAAACAAAGAATCGGGCTCTTCGGCATCTTGTTAATAGGTTAGTTCCAGAAAATGCACGAATATGACATAAAGTGTGCATAAAACATGTAGATATCATCAATAATGTGGCATGGAACATAAGAAATTATCGATACGTCGGAGACGTATCACGGGCCAGGTGCTATGGCTGGAGCTCTGCTCGCCAAAAGGATTCATGCCATCTGTACTTAGACCAAATCTTATGTTCCTTGCGTCAGCTGCAAAATCTTTGAACTCTCTGTCGATCTTTCTCCATTGCGTTCCATCTGCGGGGTATCTCAACTCCCCGTCCGACTTAAATTCCTCTTTGTGCCATCGCAACAACTTGGCATGCTTTTTGTTCCTGAACAGACGTTTCAACCGTGGTATTATAGGAGCATACCACATCACCTTGGCGGGAACCCTCTTCCTGGGTTTCTCGCCCTCAACATCGTCACCAGGGTCATCGCCTCTGATTTTATAACGCAATGCAGTGCATACCGGGCATTCATTCAAATTCCCGTATTCACCGCGGTAGAGGATGCAGTCGTTGATGCATGCATGTATCTTCAGAACCTCTAAACCTAGAGGGCAGACAACCTTCTTTGCTTCGTACGTACTGTCGGGCAACTCGTTATTCTTTAGAAACATATTCTTCAACATTTTCAGCAAGTTTTCAAATGCCGAGTCAGCTACACCTGCCTGTGTCTTTCATTTCAGCAAATCCAGTGTGCAGCCCAGCTTTTTCAGACCATTATCGCATCCGGGGTACAGCGACTTTCTCGTGATCCTCTAACATGCGATCCAAATTCTCCCTCTCCTTTTCGGGCTCGCAGCCGTCTCCGTGCATCGAGCAATGGTCCGACCAAGATCATCAACGGGCTCATCACGTGCCTCTTCTTCACCTTCCCCTTCACCTTCCCCTTCACCTTCAAGCATCCTCCATGAAAGTATCACCGAAATGAGCAAGATAGTTTTCATCGATGAAATCATCCCCTTCTTCATCTTCTTCCATTATAACCCCTCTTTCTCCATGCTTGGTCCAACAATTATAGCTTGGCATGAAACCGTGCCGAAGCAGGTGCAGGTGAACTTCTCTTGAGGAAGAGTAACCCTTCCGATTCTTACGGTCAACACATGGACAGATAACAAAACCCTTCGCTTGTTCGCATTAGCCACTACGAGGAAATCTTTCAAACCCGTAGTGAACTCGCCGGAGAGTCGGTTACCGTACATCCATTGCCTATTCATCTGCATTATTATAATATAAAATATATAATTAACCATCATGCATTTGTTAAACTAACTAGCTACAAACAATATAAATTAAACAATGAACTACACACATGCATATTTTATCAATGACACATATATATGAAAGGTTCAAGTTGCTAACCGCGATCGAGGAGGAAAAAATAAATGAGGAAGCTCAAGTGTTGCTCCGACACTTCATATCATGTTTGTTTCATGCTCTTGGGGCATTTTATCAAACACTTTGTGTGCATAAGAGGAGCCAAAAGCAAACCTACACCCCCTTGTGAAGTTTGTGAAGAGAAGTGGCACCAAATGGCTAAGTGATGTGGGCTGAACGGTATATGTAGGGGTGGGGCTTTAGTCGCGGTTGGCCTGGCCAACCGCGACTAAAGGCCTTTGGGAACCTTTAGTCGCGGTTGGCCTGGCCAACCGCGACTAAAGCGTCTCACGTGCACCAGCTGGCCACCGAGCGCCCTGGGCCCAGGCCTTTAGTCGCGGTTCCTATACTTTCGCGACTAATGGGGCTGGACGGAAGCCTCTTTTTCTACCAGTGCTTATCTCTAATTAACCCTAAAACTAACGGGCTACACCGCCAGCACAAGCCTATTAAGTACTCTAACATCTTCCTACATGATTGCATAGTTGATAGGATTACATCACATAACAGGAAGATTAGTTACTGGTAATATCTTGCATTGTTGCTTAATACATAGTACTCCAGTACATAGTTTATCGATTAGCTAGTGGTACTAATATAAATTGTTAATTAATTAGTGGATAGCATGGTAAGATAGGTGTTGCGGGTGTTCTTCTGTCTTTGAGGTATCAGCAGACCGCATTGTTGTCCTCGCCCGGTATCAGCTCTTCCTTTCAGACAGGGAGGGCAAGACCTTGGACGGCTTCTTTGTCGTTGTTGGGCAGAGGAAGAGAGAAGTGCACTGCTACACCTATTTGTTGAGGTAGAATTTTCAGGCATGTTGTTATCAGGAATCTTGACTGCAGGAGAAACCATTATTTCATATGAAATAATTGAGACCAAACGATGGCGTTAAGTAAAGCAAGAGACCAACATTACTGAATTAAAAGTGAGCAAGATAAACAGGTGGCCAATTCAGTAGTTGACAATATATTATTGAACCAAACTGATGTGTTTAGGCTAGAACACTGTATTTGAAAGAGGACATCATCATTCATACAGGAAGAACGTCATCATTCATATAGAACGCATGATCACAAAGACTTGAGGATAAACTGTCCACAATACATGCATTTCAGGGGTAGCTACCTTAGCCTCGCTGTGGCCCGCGGCAAGGAAACTGAGAACAGGAACTTAAATTGCCAGCAACAGTACTTGAGAAATGAATATTGGAGACTCACTTTTCTATGATACCTAGAAAAAACATCCATCATTTGGTTTGAGGGGGTTTTATAGACTTTTTTGGATCCAAATGGAGTAAATTAAATAGCGTTGATAAAAGGATTAAGAAGTAACGCGGTATATACTTGTTTCGAAAGGTTGTATAGAATTTGCTAACTTAAGAAAGAAAAAAGAAAAAAGTATATCTCTTATGAATGGTGTCCTAACCCAATAATTGTTGAATGCATCACCCTTCAGGTGCTGCTGTCTACAAACTGCTCTTGGTTTAAAGGAACGAAGACACACACCATACTTGAGGATAGATTGACCTAGGCCAGGTTGATCTCTTAACGTACATTAGATGTCTTTAGTGTTTTTACCTCTGAACTTCTTGTTGATCTCTCGAGCTCCAAAATATTCAATTCCTGAGGTAAAACATACAACCTAAAATATTTAATTCCTGAGCTACAGCCAGAAGGAGCCCATTAGATAATCTGGAACGGAAGAAACGTTGGATATTCTATGCAATCAAGGACATGAACCAGCCACATCAAAAAAGAATATTGGTCAGTCTTAATCGGCTATGTAGTTAAGTTGCCTAATCTAGACAAAGATGAACCATCCAACACACTTACCTTGCTCCATAAGAGTGAATATTTGAAGAAGATCTGCACCACCATAAGTACTGGTTTTATTTGAACATTCCAAGGGAAGAGCAGTTCCTGGTTATTAATTTAACTAACTACCAATTTCTTAATTACCAACTCAAAACAGAAGCATGTTTTTCCTATTTCTGGTTTTCTTCTCTCAAACACGTTCACAAAACATAGAGAATTAAAATAGCATAAGCAGCCCCTTTGAATCTGTATACAAAAGCTATTAATTGATTAGCACTCCCTAGGTGATCATTTGTTAAGACCTACTGTATATTTGTGTTGCATAAATTTGTACAGATTTCTGTCTCCTACTGAAGATTCAGGAGACCCTAGTTTGGATCATCTTCTAATTTTCCCTATCCATAATTGTATTTGTTGCTAATATTTTTTGTGTTCTGGTGATTGTACAGCAGAGATATACCGGAAGTTTAGCTTTGTTATCACAATGGAACAACTTCATCCAACAATCACCAATTTAGAAGAAGTTATCAGTAAAGCGAGCAACGTCAGATCAAGGCAGCAAATTAAAATTAAACAACATGGCATATCACTATGCCCATTCCCTCTTGTAGGTTCAGCGCTCACTGGCAGGGCTGATGGATGGCGTTGTTGCATCATCATCTACCCAAGGGTAATCTATTTCTTCTCCTGTCCAAGACTATGGTTCTTCATCAGTGGTGACATCCTGGTCTGGAATGAATATTTTATTGCACACCTGATGTGAGACCTTAGACTCCAGTTCAATCTTACCTGAGTACCAGAAGTTGCTACTGAATTTAGAAGAAAATTCTACTTCTTGGATAACTTGATAGAGTTACAGGAGCACTAAATTGCCACAATCCTGAAACTCCATCTATGTCATACTGCTAGAGATATTGAACTGATGAAATAAAAGCCGTACCCGTGACATATAGGGCGTGTAGGTATTTAATCGCAATGGCCGAAGATGCAATACCACCGCTGAGGTCAACAATTTGGCAGACACATCGGAGAGCTCAAGCAGCACACAAAAACAACAATCTTGTCTCGCCTTTTGTTGATGATGGCCAGCTGACCGCGTGGCTACCCAGATCCAACTGCCGGGAGTGGAAGAAGCCAGACTTGCATGTATACCAACATTCTCCAGTTCTGAAATCAGAAAACCAACCTCGTACAGGCCACATAGAAACACTCAAATTTAGATATCAAGTTCAACAAAACACACCAAATCCACATGTAGAATAGCCCAATGTTGCATAGAGCACGAATACATGGACCGGCCGTTAGCGAGGCCAACAGGGCTTCCTCCCTGTGATCTCGAATGGCCCTTGTGCTCAAGCCAATCAGCAGAAGAATCACATTCATCATCTAAAGACGAAAGTTGAGGAACACCTGAAGGATCCCCATAGAAACATCAAAAATGTATGATTTGGCGGCACAGTACATCTCCACCTGGGTGTCGCCCTCTCCTAGCTTCATCTCGTTCAGGTTTGATTCCAGGAAGAGCCTCAACAACGCCACCGCCGTGTCAGCATCGTGTGGCTGCTCCTGCATCTTCCGCTGCAGTGGCTCCTTCATGTAGTCAATCTTGTCTCCCATCATTGACATCCCGTCCTTCTGCCACAAAAGCGAAGTAAAAAATCCACACCAAATCAGTCCAGAAATAAAAGAAAATAGAATCAAGCAGACAGAGAAGCAGAGAAACACGCATACCTCGACGCTGGAAACGACGAATCAGAAGGGGGCACGCCTCACCGCCACCAAGCGCCAAAAACCTGCAGAAACGCACGAAAGGAACAACATATGACCAACAGTTTTTCCCCCGAAATTATCACATCGAAATCAAGTTACAATGAAGGAGGCTAGCAGGCCAGGAAAAATAATACTAATCTGCAAAAAAGATTGTTTTTGTTTCTCCCACAGAAGAATCAAGATAATCAAGTAGTAAGCTCAAATTGACAGTTTGTAGTCCCATAGACGACAGAATATCAACTAATCCATTACCGTTTCCCTAAACATCAAGGCTTTTGCAATGTGAAAGCTCGCCATGTCGTAACATGGGTAATCATACATTCTGACATTTTCCCCTATTGTTCTAGAGGATGTAGTTAAAGCAATCAGGGCACCTTTGGCATTTACGCTCGCTGTTGCAGTTCTTGCAGTTCTGGTAAGTCTAAATCCTCTTACGGACTGCAAGACATGGAATTGAAAACTGACCATTGTAACATCCCTGTTTTTGCTAAACCTAGATTAGGGTTTGATTGTGCATCATTTCATGAGCATCATGATTTTCCTAAGAAAAATGCATCAAGGAAATGTTTTGGAAAAAAATTAATGTATGCAAATATGTCTATACTTTGATACTTTCGAAATGTCTCCAATTTGCAAAACAAAAGTATGTGGAGCTTCCTTATTTCTTTTACAAGATCCCTGAAACTTTTACTCAAGTTTCAAAACCAGGTTTGAATCACCAAATGATGCAAAAAAATGATGATGTTTTAAGATTTCTAGGAAACCCCTATAAGCTTGAGGGCTATTTTGCAAAGATCTATGTGTCTTCTTCTTGGTTGAGTCACGAAGCAGGCAAGCAGCTGCCTGTCCAGGCCCCGAGCCTCGCGTGCCACCTCCTGCTTGCCACCTCCGCGTCCAAGGAGACGTCCTGAGCGCACCGCACACCTCTCCTCTATCCTATCCTCTCCCCAGCTCGACCTCCCTCTGTCTCCTCCCCTCACTGGCCATGAAACCCTAGCCTTACAGTCGCCGTCCGTCGCCGACGTTCCGAGCTTCCCCAAGCTCTACCGAGCAGTCACGGAGCTCCGCCTCGTCGCGCTGATCGTCCTCGCCAACGCGCGCCTCCTGGGAAGGCCCCAATCGGGCCAATCGAGCCCTCTTTCCCCGCCTCCGGTGACCGCCGTCGCCGTCGATTCCGGCGGCCACGGGCCTCGCCGTCGCCTCCATCCTGCTGCTGGTGAGCTTGCGGTGCTCATACACCCTTTTTCCCTCTCCCCCTTGCTCTGTAGCTTTGTCCCGCCGTGCCACTCCGTCCGCCGCCGCTCGGCCACCTCGCCGTCGTCGCTCCGGCGAACAACTGCCAGCAGCGCCGCCTCCATATCGCTCGACGTGCTCGTCCGCGTCGAACGAGCCCTCTAGCGCTACCCCGCATGGCTTCCTCTGTCGCGTCCGTGCGCGAGTAGAGAGAGCTGTTTCACAGAGTTCCAGTTCCTAGCTAACAGAGAACGAAGGAGCTTCGGCCATGTCAGTTCAATAATGCGTTTGGTAAAATAATTCTTCTAGATGGCTGGAGCTAATTCTACTGGATTGTTGTACATGTTTAATCCCTGTACATACACGTCTCTGGAGAGAATTGAATGCATCCATTGCTGGCTTATTCCTCTCTACTGAAATCCCATGTCGGCTGTGCAAAATAACTGCTAAACTGAACCTCCTTTTCCTGCTAGCAGAGTACTAATATGAATACTTGTGAGTAGTGCGTTCCTTACTTGCATCTTTGTCTCTACTGATACCCACTTTGCCTGTCAAGCAAATACATGCCAATCTCAGATGTCTCCGACTTCAACAATCAACAGCTGTTGTTTCTCGGAGAAACAGCTCTGAGTTGTAGCTGATCCTCGATGTTCAGTTCAGATTTCTAGGAGAAGAGTTAGAGCCAGGAAACCATCAGATGTTTAAATTAGTTGTGGTACACATGTCCGATCAGTTCAAAAGCTGCAGTGTTTAACATCTAAACTGAGTGCTTCCTAACAAAGTCATCGAGACCTTCTCAAAAGGTTAAACAGACTAATTTCGTTTTCTGGTTTTTCCGTTTTCAGAAAATACCGGATCTTGTAAAATTCATAACTAATCCATTTTAAATCAGAAAAATGTGTATAAGATATCAAAATCTTCAGAAAAATGAGATCTACATTTTGGCGCAAACGTCATGCATATTTGAACAACTTCAATTAACACTTATGTTAGAACAATCTAATGCCACTTTATGGGGTTTATCGAAATGCGGTGTTTTATGCATTCAACCCCATTTAAATTGATGAACATGTTTTAGGGTTAGTTTTAGTACCTAATTAACATGTCATGTCATCATTCTTGTCTGCGCATTGCATTATGCCATGTGTTGATTGTTGTTCTACCTTTCCGGTGTTTGCTTCTTCGCGATCTATAGAGCAAATGCCCGAGACGATGAAGATCGACAACAACGAAGATCCATACTTGTCCATCGACGAACAAGTCAAGCATGGGATCTCCGAAGATCCATATCGGTTTGTCGTGGACAAAGGCAAGCCCTAGCTCTGGTCATATTATGATTTCGAAATGCTTTTACTTCGGTTCCTACATATTACATTCGTTTCCAATATGTTTTATCGGCAAGTATAGTTATCCTATGTGTGTTGCATTTACCATCCTTGTAGCCAAAATACTCGATCCACTGCTCCTAGCAAGATTAGGTTTGAGCTATGTGTGCATCGCTAGAGCCGTTATATCGAATATGCTTAGCCATGCTTAGTTGACGAATTCTGATCCATCCGGTTGATGAATCAGAGCTGCGAATGAACCTAGTTTGACAGGATGACATGGCAAGATCAGTGATCATAATAAACATGTTTAAAGGCTTGGATGGGCCGCCACATGAGGATGTGGTGATTTGACTCGTTCTCGCCGATACTAGGACCTGAGTTCTCGCCTTCGGAACCAAGACTGAGCGTACAACCACACGGGGCCCATGGGAACCCCTTGGCCCGAACTTGCCTAGCTTACCCATGAGTCAATTAGTTTGCGAGTTCCATTTGCCATACGCATGGGGAAAGGTGGAAAAGGTTTTCAAAGTGCATCATACAGGGCGTGGCCGGGGTGAAGGATGCTTGAGGCATTGAACTGGATCCCCGCACACAATGACCGGGACCGCCTCGGAGAATGGCTACCTACGATGACGGAGCTCCCCAGTTAGTTTGACTCATGGAATATGCGAAGCAAGGGAAAGGTTTTGGTCGACCACCCTCTGCCGGCACACCAAGGAAGTGTGTTAATCATGTGGCGTTAAGAGTCGGTCGGCGCGTGTGGGTAAAGTTGTACACCCCTGCAGGGTAAATCTTTTCGAAAAGCCGTGTCCACGGTTACGGACGACTTGGTGATGGATTCTGTGATCATAGACAACATGAACCTAATCGTAAAACTTGGAATCAATGTGTGATAAGGATTCCTTCTCAGGGTATCGAGAGGGTGATCCTAGTGGATAGGTTCAGCATATGTTGAAGATTCGGTGGATTCAATATGATGATCAGTAGAGCTAGAGATATCGCTCTCTTATCCCCTTTTTAAAATGATCTGAATAGACGAGCTCCTGCTCCCTCTTGTTTACAAAGGAAAACGCGGCTTTACGCAAAATAAGCTCCACATAAAGCCGCGCATACCAGCTTTGCTAACAGGTTGTACTAAGTCTTGCTGAGTCCCTGTACTCAGCTTTGCATGCTTTGTTTCAGACGAAGACCCTCCAACAAATGGTGGTTTCTAGTTCGACATCGACGAGTAGCTTGGGATTCCCAGGTGGCAGCCTGGAATCTATGGGCTGGGACGTCGCCGTTATGCTCATGGCCTCTTAGGCCTTTTGCTATCTTGCTATTTAGAATAGCATAACTTCTCTTCCGTTGATTGATGAAATGTCAGGTCAGTGACCTTTTCTTGTAATACTTTGGTTCTTTTGCTCAGTTATGAGTTTGTATTACTTTTGAGTCGTAGAGTCACTGTTGTGTTACCGATTCTCACCCTGTAGGCCCTAGAGATCTAGGTTAGGCTTATGCCAGATGGAGATCTGGGTTTGTCTAGCCTACGACCCCCGGGGTCGCGACAGGTTTTGGTATCAGAGCAGGACTGCCTGTAGGAAACCCTTTCCATTGGTCGATGTTGAGTCTAGTGATTGTCAAAACTATTTGAAAGCTAAAAGTATTTGCGAAAAATCTGAATAGGCTTCTTTTTATTCCTTATCTGGTATCGCTCTAATTCAGAGTCACCTTACCTTGTGTTGATTTGAGAAAAATTTACCATCTCTTCTGGTCTTTCAAAACTTAGGTGCCTCAACGGTAGGTCGTTTCTTAACCAGTTGACCTAGTGTTGAGTTCTCTAAACTCGTGTGTTCTTTGTTCTCTGTTTGTTCGTTTCAATCGAGAGATTTCCTTCCATCACGATCTCTCTATTTTGTGGGTTCCACATCATTCTGTTCCAGGCTTCGAGGTTTCCTTTCACCTTGGATGCCCCCTTTACTTTTGCTTGCATACTTCGGAAGCTAGGTATGGCTTCTTGAAAGCTACCTTGTGATTGCTACCTCGCAGTGTCCTCTGTGTCACTCAGATAGTAGTTACTCCTTTCTCTATGTTTTAACCCTTGGATTTGAACCGAAGGTCCCGGATTATGCTGGGTTCTTTTGAACCTCAGTACATGATGCTGATCTTTAACCAAAGATCCATTCCGTTGATCCCTGTTGTAAATGTTGGCCAAACCATACATCAGGATGGCTAAGTTCAAATCCACCTAGCCCTCAAGTCTTTGGTTCATTGGTTGTAGTCGTGATTGAATTGCGGCAACAAAAGATCTTTCCTACCATTAGCTATGGCAGAGGTTCTTTTATGGAATCAAATGGATCACGACAAAAGTGCTCTTTGTGAGTCTCATATCTATGCCCTTTGACTATGCCACACATATCTTTTTAGCACGAGTTTTACAAGAGTGCTATCTTGTGCATCTACATCTCAGGATTTCTAATTCTGATAATGTTCCTCCTCCTAGTTTCTTTCCGACCTTTGTCTGCTAGTTAGCAGCCAAGTAGTAATTGTGCATTGGAATTTTCTAGTGCATGTTACTCTTGAGGTCTTTCAAGACATTTCACTTCGAGATGTTAGGAGAAACAAACTCCAGTACCTCGTCCATTTCTAGGACCCGGTCAAAGTGTTGTAATCCGCAGAATGTGAGGTTTATGCACTTTCTGTTATGTTCTACCTCAGAGTATCACCCTCTTTTATATCTATAGGTCGTGCTAAGTCTCATGACCTTATCGATGAAGTGATGCTCTTACATATCTCTACTCGCCCATCCTCCGAGCTGTCCGTTCTTGGAAATGTTGGATTGCATGTATTGATGTGGCCATTCAAGATTCCTAGCAATTCTTATTGCTTTGAATTCCAAGGACGTTTGTGTCATTCTTAGCATGATTGTTTAACCAATCACTAAGTGAAGTTTGACTTTGTTGCCAAGTCCGTTTGTTCAAGCGCTCATTCGTTGGTCAAAGAATTAGGTTCATGACGAAGCTCTCAAGACCACATCGCTTTCCTTATAAAGCAAGTCTCCTCTCGACTAGTGACATATCGGTGGTTCGTGATGTTCTAGATGTCTTTCTAGAAGTATCACCATGTTTCCACATAACCTTGTTGTCAAGTTCGTGAGTATGTTGGTTCTCTGAATCACCACTTCTCCAAGAAACTGTACTGGATATCCTGGACTAGTTGGTTGAGCTTAAACAACAACTTGGAGAGTTGAAAGACAAAAGCTCTAAACGACTTGATCCTTTTAAAAGGAATGTCTAGTTTTGTTCGTGTTGAAGTCAAGAAGTATCTCCTTTGTGGATATGCTATTTTCCCAAATATTTGATTTGAGCTTGGGCTATCGTCAAATCAAACTCAGTTCCAAGGACTATCTTGATGATGTTTATACTCATGGTGTTTCGCTTGAGTACATCTTCATGTCCTTTGGTCTGACCAATACTTTCGCCTCGTTCGTGCAACATGTGAGTCTCTCATTGGAGTATCTTGATAATTTGTTGTTGAGCCCATCGATGACATTCTTATTTTCTCCATGTCTAAAGAGGTTTATATTGAATAGCTGGCACTAATGGTTGAAAATTTTAAGAACCATCTTTGTGTCATCACGAAGTATGTGTTCTGGATGCTGGAAGTGACCTTCTCTGGTTCATGTGCATTTGCTGAAAGATGTCGCCGTGGATCCGAGAAGGGTTCCCTTTGTTTTTCCTCGGGAATCATCGCAAGTCAGTCATGCATGTGCGGAATATTCTTGGGATGGAAGGTTGTTACCTCCCTTCCTTGAAATGTTCATCTATGCACACTAATTCACTGACTGGTTTGTTTAAGAAAGAGAAGAAGCTTAATGACTTCATTATCTTCTTTGATGTCCCCACCAGGACTCAATTGTGTTACATTGCAAGAAGTATTTGTGCACGCAATGGCCTTTTGGCAATCGCAACCACATGCATTACGCAATCTAGCTCAATCTTTTGGAGCTTGACATTGTACTCCATAACTTGAGAATCTAGCAACGGTACCTTGGTGGTAACTATTGTAAATTTCTATTTGGACATGCTAAGTCTGAAATATCTTTACACCTAACCTACGCTGAATCTCAAGCGGCAATGATGGTTAGTGCTTCTCAAGGATTTTTGACATAGGTCTCTTTGTAAATCCGACAACATTGATGTTGTGGTTAACACCATCAGTCGGAAGGCCTAATGCCATAACCTCTTGACGCATCAAGAATAACCAATCGCCATAAGGATCTTGTGCGACTTATTCTAGGAGTTGCCCTTATGACGTCTTTTCAATCCGAAAGTCTGACCTTCACTTGATGATCTATTAAAGGCTAGTCAGAAGCCTGATATTTGTGTCTAGAACATCAAGGAGAACATTAGAAGCAGCATTGCTAAATGTCTCTCGGTCAATCCCTCGAAACCATTTTTTTCCGGTGATAACAACTTCGTAAGGAGAAAAATTCACTCCCCGGTGATCCATGCTACGTCGTTCGACAATGTTTTTCCCCTTACTTTGGATTTTTACTTCAAGCTCTCTTAAATTCACACGTTGTGTGAACTCGTCAGCTATATGTGACCCCAGTACTTTTGAGCAAGCTTTAACCGAATGACAATCCTCTTGTCATATTCAAAATTCAAAGCCTCAGAGAAGTATCCTTCCTTAGGAAATCAAATATCAAGTAATATCATGAACCTTGGCATTTTAGTAGCTAGTGTTCTTCCCCTTCCTTTGGTTTGTACCCGAAGTTCTAATCAATTCACACGTTGTGTGAATTCGTCAGTTATCTAGGCCCTAGCCTTTTGAGTAGACAATAATCGTTTCATGTATCCTTACCAGAAGTGACTAGGATTTTTGAAGTCCAAAGTTGCTCTGGTTTTCTAATCATTTGTGTTTCTACGAGCCACCCTCCCAACGAGTGCCTCGTTATGGTATCAAAAGCAGTTTAACCTCCTCGCTACCTTGTCCATCGAATTCTTTTAAAGCGTGGAGCAATTGTCTACCAAATTTGAAACTTCTTCGTCTCCTCCGTTACCTTGATGTGTTTCATGTTTCTCAGCTCAAGAGTTGTTGCTAAACACTCCTTCCATGAGTTGACCATGAGATACTCGATCTTTATAATGATCCACCGTCTAGTGTCATTCCCTCTTTCCTTTAGGTGTTGTTGAGCCAACCTCGAAGGAAGAAGAAAATGAAGCGCTTCATTCGTGGTGTGGTGGATCAACTTCTTTCATGATGTCGTGAATCAACTTATTTAAGAAGGAAGATTGTCGTGGCATCGACAAGATCGTTGAAGACCGGTGTAGTCCTTGTTACCTTCTCTATTCCTACCTTGGAATCTCGGGACGAGATTCTTTTAAGGGGGATAGATCTGTAACATCCCTGTTTTTGCTAAACCTAGATTAGGGTTTGATTGTGCATCATTTCATGAGCATCATGATTTTCCTAAGAAAAATGCATCAAGGAAATGTTTTGGAAAAAAATTAATGTATGCAAATATGTCTATACTTTGATACTTTCGAAATGTCTCCAATTTGCAAAACAAAAGTATGTGGAGCTTCCTTATTTCTTTTACAAGATCCCTGAAACTTTTACTCAAGTTTCAAAACCAGGTTTGAATCACCAAATGATGCAAAAAAATGATGATGTTTTAAGATTTCTAGGAAACCCCTATAAGCTTGAGGGCTATTTTGCAAAGATCTATGTGTCTTCTTCTTGGTTGAGTCACGAAGCAGGCAAGCAGCTGCCTGTCCAGGCCCCGAGCCTCGCGTGCCACCTCCTGCTTGCCACCTCCGCGTCCAAGGAGACGTCCTGAGCGCACCGCACACCTCTCCTCTATCCTATCCTCTCCCCAGCTCGACCTCCCTCTGTCTCCTCCCTCACTGGCCATGAAACCCTAGCCTTACAGTCGCCGTCCGTCGCCGACGTTCCGAGCTTCCCCAAGCTCTACCGAGCAGTCACGGAGCTCCGCCTCGTCGCGCTGATCGTCCTCGCCAACGCGCGCCTCCTGGGAAGGCCCCAATCGGGCCAATCGAGCCCTCTTTCCCCGCCTCCGGTGACCGCCGTCGCCGTCGATTCCGGCGGCCACGGGCCTCGCCGTCGCCTCCATCCTGCTGCTGGTGAGCTTGCGGTGCTCATACACCCTTTTTCCCTCTCCCCCTTGCTCTGTAGCTTTGTCCCGCCGTGCCACTCCGTCCGCCGCCGCTCGGCCACCTCGCCGTCGTCGCTCCGGCGAACAACTGCCAGCAGCGCCGCCTCCATATCGCTCGACGTGCTCGTCCGCGTCGAACGAGCCCTCTAGCGCTACCCCGCATGGCTTCCTCTGTCGCGTCCGTGCGCGAGTAGAGAGAGCTGTTTCACAGAGTTCCAGTTCCTAGCTAACAGAGAACGAAGGAGCTTCGGCCATGTCAGTTCAATAATGCGTTTGGTAAAATAATTCTTCTAGATGGCTGGAGCTAATTCTACTGGATTGTTGTACATGTTTAATCCCTGTACATACACGTCTCTGGAGAGAATTGAATGCATCCATTGCTGGCTTATTCCTCTCTACTGAAATCCCATGTCGGCTGTGCAAAATAACTGCTAAACTGAACCTCCTTTTCCTGCTAGCAGAGTACTAATATGAATACTTGTGAGTAGTGCGTTCCTTACTTGCATCTTTGTCTCTACTGATACCCACTTTGCCTGTCAAGCAAATACATGCCAATCTCAGATGTCTCCGACTTCAACAATCAACAGCTGTTGTTTCTCGGAGAAACAGCTCTGAGTTGTAGCTGATCCTCGATGTTCAGTTCAGATTTCTAGGAGAAGAGTTAGAGCCAGGAAACCATCAGATGTTTAAATTAGTTGTGGTACACATGTCCGATCAGTTCAAAAGCTGCAGTGTTTAACATCTAAACTGAGTGCTTCCTAACAAAGTCATCGAGACCTTCTCAAAAGGTTAAACAGACTAATTTCGTTTTCTGGTTTTTCCGTTTTCAGAAAATACCGGATCTTGTAAAATTCATAACTAATCCATTTTAAATCAGAAAAATGTGTATAAGATATCAAAATCTTCAGAAAAATGAGATCTACATTTTGGCGCAAACGTCATGCATATTTGAACAACTTCAATTAACACTTATGTTAGAACAATCTAATGCCACTTTATGGGGTTTATCGAAATGCGGTGTTTTATGCATTCAACCCCATTTAAATTGATGAACATGTTTTAGGGTTAGTTTTAGTACCTAATTAACATGTCATGTCATCATTCTTGTCTGCGCATTGCATTATGCCATGTGTTGATTGTTGTTCTACCTTTCCGGTGTTTGCTTCTTCGCGATCTATAGAGCAAATGCCCGAGACGATGAAGATCGACAACAACGAAGATCCATACTTGTCCATCGACGAACAAGTCAAGCATGGGATCTCCGAAGATCCATATCGGTTTGTCAGGGACAAAGGCAAGCCCTAGCCTGGTCATATTATGATTTCGAAATGCTTTTACTTCTGGTTCCTACATATTACATTCGTTTCCAATATGTTTTATCGGCAAGTATAGTTATCCTATGTGTGTTGCATTTACCATCCTTGTAGCCAAAATACTCTGATCCACTGCTCCTAGCAAGATTAGGTTTGAGCTATGTGTGCATCGCTAGAGCCGTTATATCGAATATGCTTAGCCATGCTTAGTTGACGAATTCTGATCCATCCGGTTGATGAATCAGAGCTGCGAATGAACCTAGTTTGACAGGATGACATGGCAAGATCAGTGATCATAATAAACATGTTTAAAGGCTTGGATGGGCCGCCACATGAGGATGTGGTGATTTGACTCGTTCTCGCCGATACTAGGACCTGAGTTCTCGCCTTCGGAACCAAGACTGAGCGTACAACCACACGGGGCCCATGGGAACCCCTTGGCCCGAACTTGCCTAGCTTACCCATGAGTCAATTAGTTTGCGAGTTCCATTTGCCATACGCATGGGGAAAGGTGGAAAAGGTTTTCAAAGTGCATCATACAGGGCGTGGCCGGGGTGAAGGATGCTTGAGGCATTGAACTGGATCCCCTGCACACAATGACCGGGACCGCCTCGGAGAATGGCTACCTACGATGACGGAGCTCCCCAGTTAGTTTGACTCATGGAATATGCGAAGCAAGGGAAAGGTTTTGGTCGACCACCCTCTGCCGGCACACCAAGGAAGTGTGTTAATCATGTGGCGTTAAGAGTCGGTCGGCGCGTGTGGGTAAAGTTGTACACCCCTGCAGGGTAAATCTTTTCGAAAAGCCGTGTCCACGGTTACGGACGACTTGGTGATGGATTCTGTGATCATAGACAACATGAACCTAATCGTAAAACTTGGAATCAATGTGTGATAAGGATTCCTTCTCAGGGTATCGAGAGGGTGATCCTAGTGGATAGGTTCAGCATATGTTGAAGATTCGGTGGATTCAATATGATGATCAGTAGAGCTAGAGATATCGCTCTCTTATCCCCTTTTTAAAATGATCTGAATAGACGAGCTCCTGCTCCCTCTTGTTTACAAAGGAAAACTGGCTTTACGCAAAATAAGCTCCACATAAAGCCGCGCATACCAGCTTTGCTAACAGGTTGTACTAAGTCTTGCTGAGTCCCTGTACTCAGCTTTGCATGCTTTGTTTCAGACGAAGACCCTCCAACAAATGGTGGTTTCTAGTTCGACATCGACGAGTAGCTTGGGATTCCCAGGTGGCAGCCTGGAATCTATGGGCTGGGACGTCGCCGTTATGCTCATGGCCTCTTAGGCCTTTTGCTATCTTGCTATTTAGAATAGCATAACTTCGCTTCCGTTGATTGATGAAATGTCAGGTCAGTGACCTTTGCTTGTAATACTTTGGTTCTTTTGCTCAGTTATGAGTTTGTATTACTTTTGAGTCGTAGAGTCACTGTTGTGTTACCGATTCTCACCCTGTAGGCCCTAGAGATCTAGGTTAGGCTTATGCCAGATGGAGATCTGGGTTTGTCTAGCCTACGACCCCCGGGGTCGCGACAACCATTCAAAAAGAAAAGGAAAAACATAAGATCAGTTTGCAACATCTGATAGCGTTGATCTATTGGAATTCTACAAATCTTCAGTCTGATATTTGTACATACAGCGAGAAAAGTAAGTAGTTCAACACGAACTTGAGAAAAACACAACACGTGGCTACCTGTTGGCGACGAACGAAATAAAAACATGGAGGAACTCTGAACTTACGGGGAAGTGCTCTGCTGGTATCGAAAATGAAAATCATCCGAATAGAAGTTATTCAAATATATAGTCCAATTAACAACGGTACTTACGGGAAGCATTTTAATACATTCAGTTGCAGGAAATGATTCTTGTGTGTGGCAAAGGAAACTGTTTTCCTACCCCTTTATAGGGAAAGAATTTTTCTGGCAGGAAAATCTATACCGGAATATTACTATTGGTTATAAGTAAAACATGAATGAGTCTACAAAGAATTTAAACTATTGCATCAGGCGCATTACTATGACATTATCTGAACAGTCCTGTTGCGAAGCACGTGCTACGAAAAAGAGCTCTGACTGGTTTGTTGCAACACATTGGATTGACTCAGATCTGATTTCACACATTTCGGAAGGAAGATAAGCAAACCAGGTCCACCTACAAACTTAAAAAACCGATTGTACAAATTTCAAAATCAAGAGAAGCAAACCAGTCTGTCTACGAACTTAGGCCCCGTTTGGCAGCTCTGCATTTTTAATGCATTCTGAGAATACTACAGTTTAAAAAAAAACTGAAGCATGAAACATTGTGAATTTTTTGCCTGTCAACTAAAACTACATTATTAATACTGCAGTATTCCTAAAACTGTGGTATTTTCTCTGTATCTAAAAAACAACCCAAACCTCTTTTTAGACAATGAGAAAGCCAGAAAAAAAGGAGTCGCGTCGCTCGCTCTTCTATGCTACCACCACCAGTGCTGGATGCCATATCTACTCAACTTACTACTGCTTACTCAATAGTCTGAATCTGACACTACATTATTATTTGCTAACCCAAATGAAAGAATCTGGAAAATAGGGTAGCTGATTGAAAGAGAAAAAAGGGAATGGCACATGTAATGAGTAAGAGCACAGCATAGAAATTGCATACATACCTTCTCCTTTTCTTGGAGCCGAAACTGAGGAATGTTCACACAACTGAAGAACCATTTACCAAATAAGAAGATGAACAACCTGCAAAAAAAAAGCCTTCTCTCAGTTCATTCTCTCAGAGCTAACTGAACAAAATAACATGTACTCAACCTCCTGCAATATATGCATATATTTTCTTAGAAGGGAGACGCACACCTGCCGGCAGCAGTGAAGCTCCGGAGCCCGGAGCTGGATGCGCCATCCTGGGGAACCGGAACTGGGGCTGGATGCACAATCTTGGGGACGGTAGCCGCGACCCTGTTCGTACTGTGGATGTTCGGCGAAGTTGACCACAAGGTCAATGGAGCCGCAGCGACATCCAGACTCCATGGCCGCAGGTCCACCCGTTGTGTGGAGTGAGGAAGAGAAACCTGTTGTGAAGTGTATAAAGTAGATTGCCTAGCCATTTCCATAAGTTCAGACTTTTGGTTCAAGTGGCTAGTGCATGAAGCTTAACATGGTATCAGAGCCCCAGGTCTCGAGTTGA
This sequence comes from Lolium rigidum, assembly GCF_022539505.1. NCBI lineage: Eukaryota > Viridiplantae > Streptophyta > Magnoliopsida > Poales > Poaceae > Lolium > Lolium rigidum. The sequence continues at coordinate 26,935,414 of NC_061511.1, forward strand.
AATCCTGGCTTTCACATGGTTTTCGCAATTAAGCCTAAAAATTGTTGTTGTTCATGGTTTTCGCAATTAAGCCTAAAAATTGCTGTTGTCCCCCTCTTTAGCCACCGCTGATGCCCTGTTTCGGTGTGCTCTTCTTCTTTCACGTGTTGACTTTCTCTTCTCCCGTCACACGCGAGTGGGGGTGTTGTGAAGTGTATAAAGTAGATTGCCTAGCCCTTTCCATAAGTTCGGACTTTTGGTTCAAGTGGCTAGTGCATGAAGCTTAACAAAACCGACAGGTTTTTTCTTCTCTTTATCTCATCCTTCAATTCTGCATGTTTACTGGAATTGTGGTGAGTTTGCTTCTCTTTTCCTTGCGTGATCTCTTTGTCAAAAGATGAGTCGAGTTCGCTGAAACTCGAGGAAAAATCACGACGACATGATCAAGCGACTAACGACTCAAAGGAATCAATTTAAAGAATCACATGTACATGCGCTAGCTCTTTTTTTGATTTTTCATAATTTTCTTCCAAGATGTTAACTCGTTGAGAAGTTAAACCTGACATTCATACATAGCATTACTTAAAAGAAGTTGCAAAATTCTACTCTTTAAATCAGATTCTGCATGTGAATCGGTTATTTTGAAACAAATAGCTGAACTTCAGGAAAATATTACAGACCACTGTTGAAAGTAAATGTGATAAATCATAAATACTGGCTCCAGGTGTGCCAGGAAAATATTACAGACCGCATGTAATTTCTCGCGAATATAAGAATCCCAAGTGTGCCAGGAAAGGAAGAAGAACGAAATAAGAAGCTGAAGGACTACCTGAGCAGGCATCGATGGACGCTCGATTGAAACGGGAAAACGAATACAGTTCACGGACAAAAACAGGAACTGCACACATTAAAGAATGGGAGTCTCTAATGCCCAGTCGACTGGGATTTATCTTAGCGCCCAGTCATCTCACGTTTTTTGCTTTTTCCTTGCTGGGTCGTTGTAAGTTTTGTCTTGTCCTTGTTTTTGGTGAAGCCCACAAAATCAAGCAGCTACATTAAGCCCGGCGAGGTTAGGTCGTTGTAATTTGACTTCCTAGTGTTGTTGGGCTTTTGACTACATTAAGCCCGACGGAGCCAACAGAGATCAACTTGCACAGCAAGTCAATCGCTCCCATTACGTAAACAAGGGACCAGGATAGTGAAACAAAATTACAAAATTGACCCTAACAACTCACTCAGCCCCCACGCAATAATCTGCTCTCTCCCCAGATTGTGGAAACATTGGTCGATCCCGACGAGGAAGAAAGGGAGTATTCAGGGAGGATGCAGATCTAAGAAAGAAGGAAGGCATAGTTCTTCTCCTCCACTCCTTCTCCAGATAAATGGAATCTGGACAAGGCACTTACCATGGTAAGCTCCCTCATCTCCTTCTACAATCTTGATGCTTAACTTTCTCCACCCCAACAATTTTGTCCTGTTGACCTTGTAATTCAAAAGAAAACCTTGTAAATCAAAAACGAACTACTCTGTTTCAAAAGGAAGTCTGGTAGAAAAGAGTGAAATTGCACATAGCAAGAACCTGATGATTGGCCTAAGCAACCATCCTGGCAGTCATCTTGTAGTTCAGTGTGCAATTATCTTGACAGTCATCTTGTAGTTCAGTCTGCAACCATCCTGGCAGTAATCTGATTAGAATGCTCTTTAGTAAGTCACTTAAACTCATATATTCCATCTAAACAACCTACTTCTTCATGGTGGAAAACAAACACAAAGATCCAAAACAAATAACAAGGTTGTCAGTTTCAACTGGAATCTCAATCATAACATCTTGGCAGTCTTCTTTCTGCATGTTTCTTCAATATGCCAGAAACAGGAGAAACAAATGCATGCAACCAGCAAATGAAAAATGCGCGCAACAGATGCTACTACCCACTAACTACATGAACAGTGAACACTGGACTGTAATTATCAGAAATAAGTGGACACTTTTGTGTGCAGAAGACTAGTACAGTTTCTGGAGCGAATGACCATTTGCTGCATAAAGTGACAATGCCAACGAATTGTTTCGTACTCTGTCATTTGGCCTTAGAACAAATTATTTGATGTAGTTCATTAGTCCCTAGAATATCCAACTCTTGCAGAGAAATAAAACTGACAATTTAGGCAACACCATAACTATCAGATCATCTATTATGCCTTAATGTACCGAAGTGACTGAACAGTGAACACTAGATTCTAGAAGAGTATAATTTCTGAAGCGACCATATGTCATTTGCTCCATAAAATGATAATGCCAGAGAATTAGTACATACTCTGTCATTGCCCCGGAGGTGCGCTTCAGGGAGGAGGTCCTGCAACTTGGAGACAAGGTTGCTGATTTGCTCGTCAGTGATCCTCGACGAGCCTGACTGCCTCGACCGTGACCTACGGCTCGACTCACATGGCTCGGCCTGGAAGCTTTGAGTAGCATTCCACATAATAACGGTAGGCCCAGGTGCGAGTAAGGCAAACCATCTTTGATCTTGCAAACACCTTCACTTCCAACTTAGACGATAGAACAGTTACTCAGGTCAAAGTTCAGAACAAACAGTCAAAAAGAGATCAAAGTTTAACAAGACAAACAGAAGTGCGTGAGATACCTTCTTGGCACGGTCCTCTCTTTCTGAATTTTCTTTCTTCTTCGAGTCCTTGTCAGATCCCTGTACCAGGAGGTTGGGTGAAAATTAGCATCGATATACAACCACATCCAGAAAGAAGACTGCCACATGTATAACTTACCAGGTTGATAAATACTTCATCAACATCCTTCTGGTCCACCTCAACTTTCCTCTCCTCAGACTTTAGTGCGAGCAAACAATTCCGCTTCTCCTCCAGTACTTTCTCATATTCCTCCGAAGTCATCTCCTGTATAATAGTTGTCGAGTATATGTTATTTCAATGGATGAGGTAACAAAACTCGGATAATGGCTTTGACATCAGCAATTTGACTCATCAAGCACACAACAGGTAAAAAAGTGTGAAAATAAAGATGGTGTGAGCATAGCTACTTATAGCATTGTAGGGTATGGACCTGGCTTGAAGCCAAGTTTTCAAGAGTATCCTTCATTGCTTAACTTGACAACACTGCAAACCTGTACATGCTAAGCTACAAGTCTGCAACACATCACAGACATGGCTTCCGGCCCATACAATCCCTTCCTTGTCAAGTAATGGTGTCCCAAAACCAGGAAAATTTGAACAACACTTTGCTCGGATAAATCAAATTTCTTGACAATTGGCACTAGACTAGACTAGAGCAACGGCAGCGGCGCCGTTTGAGGCTACTTATTGTTACTTAGACACACTCTGCTTATTGTTTGTACTGATGAGATCCTGCTGTTTCTTTTATCAGATTCGAATGCAAATCCAAATTATGTAATAGGAACCCAGGTATTACTAGCAGTTGCCAAAACTAGTATCAGATTTACCAAAGACTATAGAAACTAATCCAGATTGTTGTATTTACATGAAACTGCTATAACTGTAGATTCCTAAATACCTGTATGATGGAGGAAGCAGCAGCAAGTACCATACTGGTGACTGCATGAGTGAGGTACACATTTCACATCATAGTAGATAGATATTAGTCTTGCAACTTCTATACTACATTGTGTTGCTCATCATAATCTTTGTTTATAGGTTCTTGATCAAGTGAGATATGGCTACATGACAAACCCCAATGCCCAAGGAGAGGATGTAAGTAACTATTCTAAATTATACATTACAATTTTGTAAATTAGAGAAGATCAATACTAAAATGAACACAAAAATAATGACTTGACAAAAAATTGCAGATATCATTATCACATGGCATTGGCATGTCATTTACAGAATTGTTGATGTCTACTCAAATTCCATTAACATCTCAGGTATTTCAGCGTCAAAGTTAAATGTAAATGTTTTAAAATAATAGAATTAATGATTGGCCTGATGGAAAATTGACTTTGTATCTTAATTTTGCAATAATGCAGGACTACTTACAAAGCAATATCAATACAATGGTAGAGCCTATGGGAGCAGAGGTATAACAAAAATTAGCAATTTTGCTTGATGTATTACCAAAACAGAGATCTGTAAAAAGACTGAAATTTTAGAGAAAAATACTTTTTATGCAGAACAAGACATTTATGATAACGGGAAGGTATGCAAGTTCACAGTCAATGCTACTGGATGTCGAAGAAGAAGAAGAAGAAGAAGAATATCATCCAGTACAGTTTGGTGATACAGATGAGGAAGAACATGATGATCAAACAAGATTTCGTAATGAGAATGCACATGATGACAGTGAAGACAAATTTTACAATTGGCAGTTTGATGACAACAGTTACAAAGATGAGACAGCAGGAGGCAAAGATAAACATGTTCCAGACAAAGATAACAACTCAGACTCGGACAACGATGGTACTTACAGCAAACAAGACAAAGATAACTACTCAGACTTGGACAATGATGGTACTTACAGCAAACAAGAAGGTGCAGAAACAGTTGATATGGACATGCCTGACGGAGTAGAACAGCTCACTCCTGAAGATATCCGCATTTTTCTTGAGAATGAGAGTGTTACTGCAGCAGTACAAGCAAGTCAAGAAGTTATTGGCCATCATGCTCCGCACTTAAACATGTCTTTTAATACTGATGATGAAGCATACAATTTCTACAATGAATATGCTTCAATATGTGGATTTTAAGTGAGAAAAGCTGGAAACTACAAGGACAAGAGGAAAACTTTTACATGCAACAAGTTTGGAAAAGTAGTAGAAGATGAAGTCTTGGAGGACGAGAAGAAGAAGAAGCAAGAGAGAAAAATTGCAAAAGCGAGGATCGGGACCTCCACCTAGAACAAGAAAAAGAAGAAGGAATGTCAACCCTATTACAGGATGTAAAGCAAAATTGGTTGTTACGAAGAAAAATGACAAGTGGTTTGTGACTAACATAGAATTGCATCATAACCATGAGCTATCTCCTCCAGAAGAAACCAAGTTTCTACCATCTCACGGACACATGACGAGATCAAGAGAAGTCTGTTCATTCGCACTTTCACTTCTGTGAAGCTACCAACTAGAAAGATAATGGCAATACTGACATACTTAAGAGGCGGGAAGCCAAAAAATGTTCCATACAACAAGAAGTATGTGAGCAATGTTATGACTGCCATGAGACTAGAAGATAACAGAAATGATATGATGAAGGTCCTTGCTTATTTCAGGAAGAGACAAGAAGAGGACCCTAGGTTCTACTACAACTTTGACCTGGGAGAGGGAAACAAGGTGAAATGCATATTTTGGTCAGATGGATTTTCTCGACAGATGTATGATTTATATGGTGATTGTTTGAGTTTCGACACAACATACAAGACTAACAAGTATAACCTTCCATTCGCTCCTTTTGTGGGCGTGACAGGACATGGACACAATTGCTTGTTTGCTTGTGCAATAATAAATAATGAACAAGCTGATACCTTTGAGTGGATTTTCAGAGAATTTCTTGCTTGTATGGGAGGGAAACATCCCATGACAATAATCACCGATCAAGATGCTGGAATGGGAAAAGCAATACCTTTAGTTTTCCCAAACAGTTGTCACAGAAACTGCTTTTTCCATATCAAGAGAAAATCAGAAGAAAAGTGCGGAGGAAGTTTTGGAAGAATACCAAACCTACATGCGGATTTCTCCGATATTCTACGAAACTCGCTAACAATTGCTGAATTCGAGCGAGTTGTGGCCAGAAATGATAGACAGATACAATGTAGGTCACCTCAAGTACTTGGGAATTATGTGGAAAAATAGAGATAAATTTGTGCCTGTGTACTACAAGCATAACTTTTTACCATTCATCCATTCCACTGCTAGAAGCGAAGGCACTAATGCAATCTTCAAGGACAATGTTGGATCTACATATAGTGTCATCAGTTTCTTGGGAGAGTACCAGAAAATATCAGAAAATATTGAAGAATTGGAAAGAGAACAAGATTCAGTAACAAGAACAACAGATCCTGACTATTGGGTGGGCACTGAGCTTGAACTTCAAGCTGGCCGAATGTACAACCGTAAGATTTTCTATAGGTTTCAAAAGCAAATCAAGTTCACAACGAAATTGCATATTCAAGAGGTTGAAAAGTTTGTGAGATATGAGGTCTACAAGACACCGATGCTTCAGCTACAGGAATTCAGGTCGAGGAGATACCTTGTTTCAGTAAACCTTGCACAACAAGATTTTGCCTGCATATGCTGCAAATTCGAGAAGGATGGAATAGTATGTGCACACATACTAAGGGTCCTTGTGCATCTTAACATTTCAGAGCTACTCGAAAAATACTACATCAACCGGTGGAAGCCAAAAGATAGAAAAATAAGAAGGGAAACCCAGGACATGCCATATGATGAAACAACAAGCAACAAACATCTAAGATATTATGTTCTATCTCGAAAATTGAACAACATTGCTTCTGAAGGATCTATCAGTGATCGAAAATACTCATTTGTGCTGGAGGAAATAAAGAAGATGGAAGACAGACTTGATGAGATGACTAAAGAAGATGACATTGAAGAAACTCAGAAAAAACAGCAAGGCAAACAGCCTGCTAAAAACCATTTTGAACCGCATAAAGATGGTTTCCCTGACTTCCTACAAGATCCCGATGTTGTACCATCAAAAGGCCGCCCGGAAAGTTCAAAAAGGCAAAAAACATTTGTTGAAGAGCTACTGTCCACGAACCAAATAACTTGCAGCCACCTGTGGCTCTCATGCACACAACATAGCAACCTGCACTTCCAAACACCTACCAAAGAGTTGTTTTGAGAACAAAGAGAGAAACAAGAAGAAGAATACTGTTGGTATGTGTGATTGTTTTAATATTCCATTAATCTTTGTGTACATAAAGGTTGTGGATACAAAAATAATAGCATTTTCCATTAATTCTTTGATCTTCACATTCTCCTACAGGAAAAGCTGATGCTATGAAGCCGAACCAGAAAAAAAGCCAAGCGAAGAAGACAGGAAAAAGCCAAGCGAAGAATACGGGAAAGAACAAAAGCCCATGCATATGATTATTTTTTGAATCGAAGTCATGAAGATTGTTCAGCAGTGCCATGAACTATAACTGCTTCCTTGTACTAATAAGTTTGATCATTATGTAATTTATACAAAGTACCATGTAATTTAAAGTGAGATACAAACATTTCTATCTACAGTAGTGAGATTATTTTATTATCATGCTCTATGAATTCTGAGTTGAGTATACTTTGCAAAGTATTTCATAACATAGATATTATACAAAAAAATATAAGCACGAAAATGAACTTCTTCAGAAACTATAAGTGGGCGTACCTGATATTTAGATAAGACACAAGGATTACTTAGCTGATTAGATATCTGAAGCCTACAAAAACAACAATTTAAGTTATAAGTCATCGAAACACGTGTCAGGAAGCCAAAATTGTGGTTGACTAAACGGAAAGAGAATTGAAGCCCGGAAAAATTTACTGTACCTTACAAAACCGTAGAGTGGGTATACTGTTGACAAAATACACTGTCGACAAAGGAAATGGCATAAAATTGAACAAAGAAGGGGAAGCACTGGTGTATCTGTACTTGGAAGCCTATTTAAAACGTATACTTGGACAGGTATGAAGAAGAAGAAAATACTATAGAGCAAATAACAAATAAAAGAAGATGCAAAACATAATCCAATAATCTGTTGTCACACAACCATCTTTGGTCTTTGCGAAAATGATACGCAAACAATATCTGTCACTTGCCATTACAAAACACAAAAAAGAAAAAATAAAAGACAACTAGCTATAATCTGGCGTCATCTTCATGATGAATTTTCATTGCAAACTTGATTTCAAATTAATGCTTTCATCCAAGCCTTTGATCATCTTCGGAGCTGTTAAAACCAAAAATACAAAAAAAATGTTAGCTACAAAACAATGTTTGCATCTTACAAAAATTGAATGATCTTAATACTGTAGTACCTTTTAAAACCAGAAGCTAAGAATTTTGCTTCATACTCAACATTGTGATCACTCATGAGGATGTCATGTGCGTATTTAACACGAAATGCAGGGATATCCAAATGAGAGAACATGCACTGAGCAGGATTTCTAGCACAAAAACGTTCCAGGTACTTCATGCTAAATATTCCACAATCATTACTACAGAGAGAAATAAAAATAATGTAAGAAAATCATTCTTAAAACTAGAATCTATTTAAAATATAAATTGAAGAGAAAGACAATAGTCAAAAGTGTAATACACATACCCATTCTTCTGTTTTGGAACATTAGGATATGCTATCCCATAAGTTTGAAAATTCATATTCCTAAGACCCGCCTCGTTCCATGTGTTTTTGAAGTTTTTAATCTGAGTACAGACAATAATTTTTAGTTATAAAATGCAACAAAAATTATTTCACAAAAGGGGAAGACATAAAACACAACAATAGATAAGTCATATTACCAGCAACTTTGAAACCTTCTTCTGATAACTACTCTCTTGACTATAGAAAGAATCAAGGAATATGAAATTGCGGTACTTGATGTCAACCATGAAAACAAACCAGTGTTCATCAAATAAAGAGGGGAAGTACAACTGTAAAAACAAAAAACAAATAATAGTATTGAGTTATGCTTAATTCGAAAGTACTTCATGAACAGACGAAATAAAAGAAAGTAGAGACAAAAGAAACAGTACGCCATGAGACAAGTGTAAGGCTCTAGCTTTGTTTGACAATATGAATGACTCGATTGATCTCTCGCTTCCATATGATCCTTGTTTCTTCGTTTTTCCATTTCTCAAGAAGATAATCCTATCATAGGAAGAACACAGAAATTAAAAATACTTTCGTACGGTTAACGGAATTTATCTAAACCAGTATAACTGACAACAAAAGCTCTTACAGAAGTAGTGTTGAAGAAAAAATGTTTGTTTGTTCTTCTTGGATGATTATCCCTAAACAATTTTCGACAAAAAGCATTCATTAACCAAGCTTCGACCCAACCATTAACTTTCATTGAGGACCCCAATTGTAGCATGGATACTCTAATGTTATCAATGTTGATTGCCCAAGACCTGAAAAAGAATTCAAGCATTAGGAATACAAAAAGTTAATTTGAGTGGTTTAAAAACTATTATAAAAAAAAGACAACATACAATTTGTGTGGTTCAATGTCACACAGAGTTGTAACAGCTTCCCAAATATTCATCTCAATAGGTCTGTAATGGCACCCTTGGGCTTGGGTCGACATCAAACGGTGAACAAATATACTTGCTCCTTTGAGGTATTCTTTGTGGTAGAACATTTTCTTTTCCGAACCGTGAGCTTGAACTTCCAAGTGACAGCCTTGTATTGTACAACTCTTCTGCTTCATTGTTCATCATGTTACAGTTGTGTCTGAAAGATTTTTCCCCAAGAATCTGAACCTCTCGTGATGAATCCTATTTTTGAAAATAAGAAAATAAACATTAGTAATTCATATATAAAAAGCAGCACTACACTTGCAGTAAAAGACCAAAAAAATAGAACTACATATAATCATCGCTACACTGGAATAATTAGCACTAACACAAAACCTACCATGTTAAAAATATTTCACTTGCAACATTACTTCTATGAGTAGAAGTGTATTATTTCACTTGCAAGTTGAGTTGCAACTGAGTTTGCGACTCTAAAATAAATTTACGCACCTAATAAAATTGAAATTGTAACTAGCACATATGGGATAAGTTGATTTGCAACTACCAAAAAGTATTAGGTCACTTGCAACTTCAGTTGCAACTCATGCAACCGTTTACTTTGAGTTGCATCACAACTTGCAACTGACTGAACCAATAAAGCACAAGTAGTTTTGCAGAAAAAGGACCCCAGCATGAACTCAACTAGCAAATGTAGCAGGTGATGGTTCGGTCAATTGCAACTTGATATGCAACTTATCACTTAGTTTGAGTTACAGAAAACAACTTACAAGTGACTAAAACCAAAAACTACTACCCTCACAACTTACCTCTGTTGCAACTTGATATGAAATTGTCCCTCACTTTGAGTTCCAATACAACTTGCAACTGACTACCCTGGAAAAAATAAAACAACCCCCCAGTTTCGACTCGACTTGCAACTGGTAGCTTACTAGTTGCAAGTGGAACGACGACATGTGGGACAGACTGCACTCACTCACTGACACAGGCAGGTGCAGGAAGGTGCCTGATTGCCGCTACCTGGGTCTCGCCGTCTGCGCCTCTCCGGCGGCACATTCCGAGATCTCGACTCGTCAGTTCAAGTTGCAACTACCCCCATATGAAAAAAAATCAATACAGCAAAAATAAGATCCTAAAATTAAGCACTGAACTGGCATACGATGATTCGGACAGTTGCAACTTGAGTTGCAACTGGCAACATATCTTGGGTTTTGCATGATGAAAACCTCTGTTGCAACTTGATATGCAATTCATATGCAACATATTAGGTCCCTCACTTTGAGTTCCAACACGACTTGCAAGTGACTACCCTAAAAAATAAAACAACCCCTCCAGTTTCGACTCGACTTGCAACTGGTAGCTTACTACTTGCAAGTTCCACAAGGATGCGAGCACTTTCGCGCTCTGCTGCTTCCCCAAATCTCTCTCTCTCTCTGCCCGTGTGCCAAGCTTAACTTGAAAGAGGCACAGTTGCATTCCAACTTGCAACTAGCAGCATAAAAATTAGGACCATTTGGTCAGTTACAAGTTTACTCGCAACTAGCAGCACTGTAGGTCAGTTACGCATGTTGTTGAAACTTGGTCAGTTACAAGTTTACTCGCAACTCAAGTTGCAACTGGCAGCATAAAATTTGAGTTACGACATAACTTGTAACCGCAAGTTTAATCTTAAAGTTTTGAACAGGATTGGAAACTAGCATATCCCGAGTTTTGAATGGATGAGTTCTAACAAAACAAAGTGAAATATATGATACGCTATATTAGCAGAATAAGGATATCGATTATTATGCTACAAGCAAACCATTTCTATGCACTTACACTGGAAATCTTGTTCAACATTTCCCTAACAGGTGTCTTGTCCCTTGAACTTGAACCATTACAACCATCATCAATTCCTTCAAAAAGCCTACGTCCAACAATTTGATATCGATTGTTGTCATGCATTCTTGCTGGTGTTGTTTGACCTGAAGAGCCAACTTGATTCATGTAATCTTGGCTTTGATTTAGTGCTTCTGGAGATACCTATACTCAAAAAACAAAAACAATTACAAAAAAAATGGAGCACAAAATAATCTTGAGAACTAAGAAGAAGAAAAAACTTACAAGATCGATAAACTCATGTTGTCCTTTGAATGGCCATTGAGGGGAATTAGTAAGTCCAGTAACACTTGGTTCCTTCTGAGCACAATGGATGCTAGAGCTACTTTCAAGAATATTATCCTTCTGTTGAAAACATGCCAATAAATTACTAAGAACATATTGGCACAAATATAAAAATCATTTAGTTTGAAGAATGGACATACATCTTTTCCTGTATCAATAGTATTTCCATTATTTGGAGCGGAAGGAGTTGTTGTTTCCTCATTGGTGGACGAGTTGATGGAAAATTTCTTGCAGTTCACAATATTCCACTGTCCATTTTCGCAAAACAATAAGAGAAAAATAATTAAAATTAGATAATACTTTACATAAATGATTGACATAATAACTTACAATAAAAATCAATTAAAAACAAAAAAGGAATATTACCTCAACCTGCATGTTATATGTGTCGTCGTCCATACCAATAGGACGAAAAAGTTCTGGCTCTTCGATTGTTTTTCCATTATCATCCTCATTTTCGACCAATCTAAAAGATGGTACGTCGTAGTCTTTGAAGAAATACTTCTGTCTTGCCACTTCTAGATACTCACCTCTGTTGACTGGGATTGTGCATTTAGCTTCACCTGTATTACAAATATGAGAAATGACTACAACCATTAAAAAGAATAATAAGCAGTCATACTTAGAGAAAAAAGAACACAAGTAAAATCACAGTACCATTATTGTTCATATTGGGTGGATTCATAACTAGTGTGCTGGGAGCAACAATTCCAGAGTGCATGCTTTTCTTTGAACTTTGCTGCAAGTGTTTTAGGAAATGAAAGAGAGTTACAAAAATGCTTTCATTATTTTATTTAACTTATACAAAAACTGAAAAAGAAAAGTAGTTCGAATTAAGTATAAAATAAGCAAAAACTTTAAAAGGAAAAAAGCATACACCAATAATGTAAGATGACATCTTAATTTAATGACCGAAAAAGCAAAAACTATGAAGAACTATTTAAAATCTATACTGTTTCTGCAATCACCTGATCAGTGCTTGGAGCGTTGAATCCATGGAAGCCTTCATTATCATCTTCAATGAAGTTTGTATTGAGATCCAGTTTCATTGATTTTACTTTATTACATTCTTTTGAACAAACATCATCACCATCTTTTCCATTGTGTGAGAATTTATTTACTGGAAGCATGTATGCAAGACTTGCTGAATGCATAGGTTGGGAGGATATATTTGCAATTCCTGGTACATCCTTCTATAAAAATAAATAAAACAAGGGCACGTCAAAAACAGATAAAAACAATTTTAATAATGGGTTTATGTAAATAAATTTGTTTTCTGCTACTACCTCAATAATTGGTGCAAGGATAGTTCTCTCATTGTTGTTTTCTGTTTCAGAATTAGCAGACTTCTGTGAAGCAGCTTCCACTTCTATGCGTCTCCTTTTTCTATGAAATAAAGCACCATCTATTTGTGGGGTGTGGGGTGGGGGGACATGATAAAGAAATTAAGTTATTATCATTGACACATGTATTCATATGAAACACATTATTAACAAAAACAAAATGATAGAAAGTAATACCATTGTTATCATGTTCTTCATCAGTAGATGGTATTTTGACAGTGCTCCGAGAATCAATGACAGTCTTGTTGGAACCGTCTTCGGGATATGATAAAGAAATCAAATTATTATCATTGACACATGGATTCATATGAAACCCATTATTAACAAAAACAAAATGATAGAAGTAATACCATTGTTATCATGTTCTTCATCAGTAGTTGGTAATTTGACAGTGCTCCGAGAATCAATGGCATTCTTGTTGGAACCGTCTTCGGGATAAGATAAAGAAATCAAGTTATTATCATTGACACATCGGTATTCATATGAAACCCATTATTAACAAAAGAAAATGATAGAAGTAGTACCATTGCGATCATGTTCTTCATCACTAGATGGTAATTTGACGAGTGTTCGAGAATCAATGGCAGTCTTGTTAGAACCGTCTTCAGAACAACTTAGCTTCAAAGTATCTTGGGATCCAATGTTGTTCGAAGCAAAAGCTTGAACAACATGCACAACAAGCTCTTGAGCTTTCATGCAAAATTTATCATCTTCATCTTTCATGATACTTACGAATGATTTAGATATATCTTCCTTCAACTAAACAAAACAAAAAGTTACAATGAAAGAAAAGAGGTGACATATTAAAATGATGAGGCATTTATGTACCTTATTGTCAACCAGATGACCTAGGGCTTCATACATTGACTGCTTCATAATGGCATCACACCTAACTTGTTCATACTGCTTGTTTCTGTCTCTTGAGTAACAGGTTTCAGATACATCCCTTATCTGCAGAATGATATTACTACATTACTACTGATAAAACAACAGAAAAAGTATGATGCAAACTCCTACATAAAAAAAAGCAGAAAAGTAAAACGACGCTGGAAACTATATCATAGTTACCACTTACAGGGTATGCACCATATTTCCCATTAGTGCCTATGAACATATCACTAAACACCTTAATTAAGTTGCCTTTCCAAACTCTTATCCTTGGTAGAGTTGAAGGTATTTCAATAGGACTGAAATCAACAAAATCAAGACAACGAACCTGAAAAAGAACCAAAAATAAAGAAGTTACTAGTGTATCGTTACAACGAGGAAGAATGGAAGACAACAAAAACAAAAGTTTGGATTGTAGAATATGTGTACCGCTAAATGGTAGATAGAACCACCAAGAGTTTGGTTTAGACGTCTTCCATGTAATGGCTCATTCAAATACTTTCTGATGTAAATCATCATCCACTCATGAATATATTTTGACCAGTTGCGATCTTTAATTTTATTCACAACTACTAGAGCTCCCATATACTTTATACTGATCTTAGTATTAGAATTTGGACAGAAGAGAGTTCCTAAACAAACTGCCATGAAACAACGGCAAAAAACATCATCGAGCAGAAGCTGCATCAGACATAATTTTCTCACCAAAGAATCTTATAGGAGGGACATCAATAAGGCCGAATAGAGCAAGAAATGCTGCTTTTCCTAATTCTTCATCACTGTCAACAGCCAAATCACCAGCAGGAGTTCCAAAAGTATCTGACACTGACTGAGGAGACAATTTGATAGATTTGGAGCCAAGTTGAATAACTTCTTCATCAGGCAAGACATTATTAGCAAAAGGAAGAAGGGGAACGAGGAGAGGAGAGGGGAATGTGACGATAACGCTACGGCCACAACAGATACAAACTACACAGACACCGACATGTGGGCCCCATAAACCGCACCGACAAAAAAAAAACTGCCAACCAACCCACACAACGGCCAGCAAAACAACCAGGCCCAACAAGGTACACCGCGGGCCGCTCAACCCAAAATTAAACGGGCCTAAAACACATACGAAACAACCGACTAACACATGACTAGGCGCTAACATAAATCCCAGCTAGCTGGGATCTAGCAATTCCGTTAAAATAAACTAACTAAAGTAGAGATTATAACATTTGGTAATTCTACATTCCATTACGATGTTAGCAGCAAAGACGGAGGTGCAATTCAGTATAAGTTGAGTTGAATTTTATAGTAAGATTGAGTCTGATCTGATTGGGCATAAGGTTCATATTCATGGTGATTCAGAATGGAGCAAATTAGTACCACACCTCATATTTCCGGTGTGGGATTCAAAAGATTCAGATAGCTCTCTTGCTAGCCGATAAACTAAGGAAGCTTTGTCTTCATTTAGAAAGGAAATGCCTAATGATGCTCATCCATCCATAAATTGGATGGCATAAGTTTCCTTTGAGTAGGCAAAGTTGATTTGCTATGAAGATTTTCTCTCTGTAAATGGCACTCAGATGGTCAGTATTGCATTGCCAAACTTGCACAACTTAAATATTACTGACAGAGGAAAAAACGTAAATGGATTTGTCTCTTTCACGGTGGAGGCTGGATAGCAATCGAGATTGATCGGTTGAGGCATGGATGACTTCATCCCGTGAGCGATGAACTCGACAAGCACGAGCACGTGGTTCGCTACCGCGACCCTCGCCTGACCGAGGCCTTGCGAGATCAACAGTACATGTCCGCATCGGTGTTCTCTCTTTGGTTTGTGTCCCTGCACGCAGTGTCTCATATCTCTGTCATTTGCAAGCAGAAAACAGGGCAGGTTCACATCAATGGACAGGCCCCTCAACTTGTTGCCTGTAAGTCTGTAACCATGTGGGGTGCTTGATTTCAGCTGCCGCTGCTGCCCAGGTTCGGGTTGACGCCTCGCCATGGCCTCGATTTTTGCCGCCGCCGCGCCAGACCTCGATTTCTGCTACTTGCGCGCCAGTAGTCGATTTCTGCTGCCGCCGCCTAGTTCTGGGTTGTCACTGTTCGAGTCCCTGGATTCCTCCTCCAAAAGCTCCCCCGTGCATCACCGTTACCGCCAAGTCCACCCACGCCTCCTGGAATCCCTCTCGCTGGCGGCCACATGCCTTTCATCCGCCTGACCCTCTCCTGTTCGCACCCGCCGGCCACGGCCCTGCAAGGCCAACCTCACCGGATTGAGGACCTCCTTCTCGGCATAGGGCCGGCGCCGAGGACCTCCTGCTCGGCGGCGGACAGGAGCAAGAACATCGCGGCCAGGGACGGCTCTGTTCGGGGGTTGGGATGCGGTGAGTTCGTTCGGAGGTGGGGAGGCGGGGATAATTCTCGACCATAGCCGTGACGAACCCTGCTGGCCTCTTTGCGGTGGCATAACTTGTAAATTATTCTGAACTTGAAGGGTATCTGGAGCAACGTACACGCACGAACCACGGATTACAATTTAATAGTTAAGAAGATAAGATGCGTTGCTACAGTGTCATATTAAGTTAAATTGTCTCTTTTCATATGGTTTCATGCGTCAATGGTAGTAAAAAATATTCACGGTTCACACATAGTAAGATCTAGTTTGTACAGTGGCGGCATGTTGTAGAAATTAGTCAGTTTCACGGCACACATTGTGACCCTGTCTTGCAACGGGAGTAACAAACTTCGTGGGTCACACATAGTAAGTTCTAGTTGATACGGCCGCGGCATGTTGGGAGAAGTAGCCAGCTTCACGGCACACACCGCCACTTTGCCTCCTTCCCTCTGCCCGCTGGCAGAAATGCCATGTGTCACCTTCTCCAGCTCACCCCATTCCGTTAAGGCATTCCTCTCATTTAGGGTTCAGGAGTAAAAGAAGACGAATAAATCATTGAGAATAATCGGTATGCCGATTCATGGCGCCATTAAGTTATTGGCTCCAGCAATGGTGTCGTTGAGGAATTGGTGAACAAATTTTCATGTCGACAAATTCAATCGCCATCAATGTTGGGTTGGATGTGTGTGATGGAGAAAAAACGAGGTAATCTGTTTCTCTCCCACCTGCTTGTATTGGCCATCCTGATGCTCCACTCTGTACAAACAATCTCCCCCTTTCACAAAATTTGCCATATCAAAATCCCCATCAATAATATAGGGGCATACCACTACATTTTCATGCACATCTGGCCAGGTACATGAGAAAAGAAATGAGCACCCATTAAATGGAAATTTAGCAACCAGACAGACAGGGGAAATCCCAATTCATAAACAATTTTTAGATCGGCTATGCATGAGACAATTAGAGCTGGGACACATCGGACCAAAATGATTTTGTATGCACCGATGCATCTTTGGTCTGCATCCATTCATCTGTCACTCTGAACCAGAAAAGGAGATATCTCCATGAACTGAAGCTAGCACTAAGATAGCTGATGATGAGATCTGAAAACAAACCAACATACAGAACACAGGAAATAATATTGCTTCAGCCTGCGACCTCCACGGTCCTGGCATGAATCACCACACGAACCCTGCTTGATCTCCTCAGCTATGTTCACGTTGTCGTTGTCCGGTTGTCTTCTTCAGTCATCACACGAATTGCATCAGGAAATCATGAAACCTACAGAGGATCTCCAGCTCCGGCGAGAAATGAAGCCACGATTCTGGCCTCCAGCTCCTCCGCCTACTCGGCATGCTCCACCGTACCGACTCGTTTTTGTTGTGCTAGCTGCCCAGTTTGGGCACGGCGAGGTTGTTGGCGCCCGTGCCGGTTCTGCACCCGTCGCCGTGGTTCGTGCAGTGCGTGCATCACTAAGGAAGCTTCCGCAACCTCTGGATCAATCTCGTGCTGGCCTTCCTTTTGTGTGCTAGCTCCGGCCCGGTGCGTCGCTGATCCGCATGGCCTCTGTACTCCGGCACCGCACCCCGAGCCTACCTGCAGTCTGCGTTTGTCGGTACTGCTAGGGGGATCGTAGTCGTTTCCCTGAGATCGCGTTTCCCTGAGATCGTAGTTGTTTTCCCTGAGCGAGGGTGTTGCCCATGTGTGCGAGGCGCGATCGGCTCATGGATGCGGCGATCGAACGACCTGAACGCGAGCGGCCCATGAGGCCATGAGTACGATCGATCAACGTGAATTGGTTAGGTGCCGGGGGGAGCTCGTCCGATCGGCAACTCTGGGCAGGTAGGACGTACCATGGTCGTATCCCAAACTAATAGTAAAGATAATACAACCACCACTGGAAATCAGACTCTTCAAAAGCGACGCCTCCAAAAATGGAACAGTGCACCAGCGCCGCCGTCGCTCGATTAAAGATATTAGGTTTTCACCCTGAAAATAGTCTTCGCTCTCAAAACAAAGCCTTCAAAAATGAGAAGCGATAATAGGGATGAACCCTAGAAACACGCTCCCCACCTCCCGCCGCCGCCGCCGCCGGTGACCTGCTCCTCCCCCAGCGCCGTCGCTGCCGCGCATCATGGCGTCCCCCTCCTCCTCCTCACGGCGGTGGGCGGACTACACCGACGACGAAAAGGACGAGGCGCCCCGCAGAGCGTCTGCGAGGTGCTCCGGAGCGGCTCGCCGTCGTCAGGCTCCGGCTCGAGGGCGACTTCGTCCTCACCGCCTCTAGCCCCTAGTGGCGTGGTTTCCTCCAAGGCTCCGGCCCCTAGTGGCGTGGTTTCCTCCAAGGCTCCGGCCGCTGCAGCAAGGCCATGGGCTGTGGACGACGGCGTCCTTCGCCTTGTGTCGTTGGTGGTTCCTGGGCGGCAGAGCCCTCCTCGTGGCGCCGGGGCGGCTCCGCCTGGTGCTTGTCCGTGGATAGCTGCTCGTGGGCGCAAGAGGCCGCGCGGCCAGCAGACGACGCTGCCGGCGTGGTCCATCCGGGCCGGCCTCCCTCCAACCTCGCCGGGGCCTGCTTCAACTGCACCCGCACATGCCACATCTCGGCGGAGTGTACCTACGAGACGGTCTGCCTCTGGTGTGGAGAGGAGGGGCACCATACGCGTGCATGTCCGCAAGGCCGGCATGCTGCTGCCGACCGGCGTGGTGGCCAAGGTCGCGGTCCGGCGGCGCCTGGTGGTCTGGCGGTGCAGCAACGTCCCGGGGCGCGTGTCGATCTTGAAGATCGTGGTGGCCAAGGTCGTGGATCGGCGGCGTCTGATGAACTGCCGCAGGGGCCGGCCTCGCAGCAGGCGCGCGCCTTGGTCGAAGACCGTGGAAAAGGCATTGTTGGTGATCCGGACGCCGGGGAGCCGCTGCGTGAGCGGTACAGGATACCGGCGCGGCAAAGGCTTGGCCTTGGGGCGCTCTCTCCGCCTGTGGATGTCGACGCCCAGCGCATCCCTGTCCACATGCGCTTGGGTGAGCATGGGCGGCGGTCTCCTCCGACGCCACCCCCGCCGTCACCTCCGCCGCCGCCCCCATTCCTTGAAGCCGCGGGCTCGACGTCAAGACCGGCGCCCCGTACAAGGCACGCCGCCGACGGTGAGGCTGGCCGGAGAGCCCCGGAGATGCGTGGAAACCAAGATACGCGTGGAAGGTCGCCTCCCCGTGCGACAGAGAGACAAGAGATGCGGGCGCGCTCCAGTTCTGGTCGTGCGGCCTCGCTGCGGCGGCCGGAGACGGAGTCGGTTTTCCTTCCAAGAACGGCTGAAGTTGACGCGGCGGAAGCCGCTCTGCGTTACGCGCTCGTCGCCTTCGCCTCCGGCATGCGTGCTTACATCCCGTTGAGCGAAGCAGGTGCTGCACTGGTGGCGCGCGTTCCTCGGGCGGAGGATAACTTCACTGTCCACCGCTCCCGGCCTGCAGATTTCCTCTTCGTCTGCAGCAGCCGTCGGGTGCGGAACGAGATCATGGCGGCGGACGCGGCGCACGGCCGAGACTTCGCGCTCCGCTTCACGCCGTGGAATCGGCAGCTCTAGGCCATGCAATGCCGCATGCGCTTCGCGCTCACTTCGAGCTGACCGGTGTGCCGGCGCACGTTTGGAGTCGCCGGACTGCCGAAGTCATCCTCCCCTCGGATGCTTGGGTGGAGTGCATCGGCGCGGCCACTGCTAATCGCGAAGATCTCAGCCGTTTCCAGGTCGTGGCTTGGACTAACAATGTCACCGCCTTCCCCAAATCCAAAGACGTTCTTGTTGAGGAGCCAGGTGACCAGATGGAGGAAGACGAGGGGCTGGTGCTGCCGGGCTCGGCGCTAATTCCGCTGGAGAAGACGATGCTGAGGTACAATGTGGCGGTTCGGATTGCACATGCGGAAGACATGTTGCCGTCGGATGAGGGCAGTGACGGTGATGAGGATGGCCGCCATGATGATGGCGACCTTGATCGTGATCCACGGCATGACGGTGGTGACTCCCCCAGCCACCGGAGGAGCGATCGCCGGGACAGTGCTGGGCGGCGTGATGGGGGAGAGCGTGGCCGGAGCCATGGGCGCGCTGGCCCTGGCCATGGTGATGGTCGTGGGCATGGGCACCGACCGCCCTCTCGGTGTGGTGATGCGTTACGGAGGCGCCCTGCCGGCGGCGGTTGGGGCGGCAGTGGCCGGGTCGCGCTCAGCACCGCCGATCGGGTGACCCCTTGGCCGGAGGTGGAAGACGATGACGTGGACGTGCATGGACACAAGGAGGGCAACATGCGGTCGGCGGGCCCACCCGGGAAAGCAGTCCAAGGCTGCCCGCCAGTTGTCCCGATCCTGCTGCGCGCCAGGAGCTTTTTGCTGGGCCGGCGCCGGATCCGATGCCGCTCGTTGCCGTTGGCGTGGAAGGTATCGACGAGGTTGCGACGCGTGGCGCCCCTGGGCTGGCCGCGGGGCATATGCTTGGGAGATTCTCTCCGTCCGGGCCCGCTGCGGATCAGGCGCTGTCTCCTGTCATCGTTACGTGCATGGGCAGCTCCTATGCTCCCACTCCCGCGCCGACGCGTGGCGCCGTGGAGGCTTTCGAGGAAGGAGAGTGCAGGACAGGCCCGTTCTGGCCGGTGGATAAAGAGAAAGGAGGGCTGGCCCCTTTATTTGACCAGGCTGTGGACCTTGACCCAGGCCAAAACTGTCAGATGGCTGGGCCCGGCGTCATAGACACACCATCCTCGCAGGGGTGGACCTCACCAGAGATCTCGATGGGCCCGGTGGCCGTGGACTCACCCAGACCAGTACTGGAGTACTTCTCGGTCAGCATCTCGCCTGTTCACAGGACCTCTGAGACAAGGCCTGCGGCCGTCGAGCCCATCAGCTTGGGACTGGGGCAGGATTTCGCCTGTTTCCGGGATTCCTGCAGGAAGTCCATCTCACCTGTGCTTGGCAGGCCCACCAAGCAGTGCAGGAAGAGGAAGATCTACTCTGGGCCGGTAAGGCGTAGCGGAAGGATCAGGGGTAGATTCGCGCATGGCACCCCAATTCGACAGCAGCAGCGAGCGTTGATCACCAGGTTGGGCATTGCCCGTGAGGGAGAGACCATTGGGGATGACGCCCTGAACGCCTACCTCGAGCGTTGATCACCAGACCCTTCCGTCAGTAACACCTGGACGTAGTTCTCCGCCTCTTCGGTTGGACGTCGGATGATCTCATTGCTGCCTGCGGCGCGCCGATGGAGTGCCTCTCGTGATTAGCTCCTTTTCCTTCTTGCGGCTTAAGCGCATCGTGTCGCGCTAAAGCATTTCTTTATCTATGGATTGTATAATGGATGTTGCGGATATATGTATTGCCATCTGGAATGCGCGTGGTCTAAATTCACCTGTCCGGCGGCTTGCGGTATTTCAGGCCATCTCCCCTTCGCAAGCATCCGTGGTCTGCCTACAGGAAGCAAAGATGGCGATCATTTCTGATCGTGTGGTGAGGGAATGTCTCGGGCCCTCCTTCGATGAGTTCTACTACCTTCGCGCAGAAGGCACCAGAGGAGGCATCTTATTAGCCTGGCAGTCTGCCTTGGTGTCGATTTCTAACCCACACCATACAGATAATGCAATCACGGCAAGGATCACGGTGGGGGGGACAGTGAGCTGGTGGTTTACAGGAGTGTATGGGCCTCAGAGCGACACGGATAAACGTTCCTTCTTACAGGAACTGCAGGATATCCGGGACTTGCATTGTCGTCGTGGTGAACAGACAGATGCCATAGGATGGCTTAAGTTGGGGCCGAATGGACGCAAGAGGATTCGGGGGAGGGTTTGTGATTAGATGGGATGAACTTCCGGATGGTTTCCTCAAGAACTTAGCCAAGGCTAGAGGTTGAAGAAGAAAGACATAAGGAAGAACTCGCTCTAGATCATCTTCTTTATTGATCTCAACAGGTTACAAGTTTCTCAGTACATGTGTTCGTCTAAACCTAGCTCTCTTCGTCCGTGCCCGTGAGGAGGGCTGCCCCCTCTCCTTATATAGGGGAGAGGGTGGCTTACAGGGCAAGAAACCCTAATGGCATCTTTGACTAGACAAGCTACTTTACAAAGCTACTTTAATCATAAATGACACCGGGGTCTCCTTTAATCAGGGAGGCTGACGTCCTCCGGCTTCTTTGATCGTCATCCTCCTCTTTATCGTCAGCCCTTCGTTTAAAGCTACTTTGCTTAGCTCATCTTTGTCTTCTAGCTGCGGAGAGAATCTTTGACCGATCCTGCCGACTTGCTCTTCCTTCCGGTAGCCCGGTATCTTCTTTACCGGTTCCGGCATACCCCTCATGGGCATACCGGCTTAGCCTCACCTAGCCAAATTCTTTAACTTCGTGTTCGGTACGAACATTAAACCGGTATCTTGATGGCTCAAACCATCCGGTTTGGCATGCCTTTGGCATACCGGGGTCATCCCCCAACATTAGTCCCCGAAGGCTGGTATAGTCTGGCGGATTCTATCCAACAGACCATGCCAGGTTCTCACGTCTTTGGATACCGGTTTAATCTATCCGGCGCTGAGCTTGTATCCGGCATCTTTGCCCGGACTCTTGTTATCTCTCTTTGCAAGACATTTGCCGGTACCCTATCCTCCGGCATCTTAGTCATTAAACACTTCCTCGGCGAAGTCGAGAATATCTCGGGCCCCGCGCCTGTCAGTGACATGCGCACTGTGACTGACGCGTCAGTGTCAGGGGTCACTTCCCTTCGACTCCTGCGTGCGTATTAACTGCCTCACAGCGAATCCTGGCCACCGTTCTGGATCCGTGTGTACTTCCCTGTGGCCTTCTGTTTTTACGGGTGTATCGCTACACCACGTGGCGGCCCACGGAGCGAACCGTCGCGGCCCACGGTTCGAACCACCGCGGCCCAACGGTTTTCGGCCCACTTCTCTCTCTTCCCTTATAAGGCGAAACTGCCCCTTCTTCTTCCTCTTCTCGCATTCCCCACTTCTTCGCATACAGTGCCCTTGCTCTCTGCGCCTCCGCCGCTCCGTTCGTCGTTCGAGACCCGCCGCCCGGCGAACCTCCGCTAGTGCTTCGCCGGACATCGCCAAACTTCTCCGCGTGAAGAACCTCTGCGGCGCTCCTCCAGCGGCCGCGGCATTGGTGCCTTCTCAAGCTCTTCCTCACCTCGTCGCCGACGGACTTCCCTGCTAACCGCAAGTTCGCCATTCCACCGGCGAGCGAATTCCTCTGCTACTCCGCCGCCTCAGGTTAGGCCCAATCTTCGTGTAGCCCTCTCTTGCTTGCTTTCCAGATCTCGAGTTGGTAGTATATTTACTTCTCCTTTTCTTTTGCTTTTCTCTTACTCGTAGATCTTTGCGAGGGGGTAAATCTTGGGATTTGTGTTTCTCTTCATCAAATCTCATGTCGAACGAGGAGTCTTCCTCTGCTTCTTCTTTTGTTTCTTCCTCTAGTAGTCGGCATAGCCAATCTTCCGATGGGTTGAGCGCCGATCTGGTCCAGATGGACATCGATTCTGGTAGCAATCAGGAAACCGGTAGCTCTAGCCAGGTTTCCGGCGTTAATCCTGCTGGCATCACACGCGGGGCCTGGATGGGCTCCAACTTTAGCCAGTACGAAATCGACTGGCTTTACCGGTCCAGGAGGATTCCGGAGTTAGTTATCTGCCGGCTTCCCGGTGACGAAATTGAACCGGTGCTCAATCCCGGTGAACATGTTGTTTTTCTCGCTCACTTCGAGCGCGGCTTCGGCCTTCCCGCCTCAGATTTTTTCGTCAATTCCTTGACTTCTACCGACTCCAGCCTCACCATCTTCCCGGCAATGCCGTTTTCTACCTCTCTTGCTATGCCACCTTCATGGAGGCTTATATCGGCATTCGACCCACTCGCGAGACGTTTGCCCGTTTCTTTGCTCTTCGGATCAATTCCGTTCAGGGCAAGGATATCCCTAAACCAAAACCCCCCGTACAATGCGGGTCTTGCATCATTGGCTCCCGCCAAGGGAGCCCTTTCTTCAAGTTTACCGGTCTCGAGTCATGCCGGTTATGGCAAGGGACCTTCTTTTACGTGAGGAACGACGGCGCCGCGAGATCTCATCAATCCGTCGCCTTTTAATCCGCGCCGCCCGGAAAAATCAAGCTGGAGCTACAACCCGAAGACGGATCATATCGAAACAAACCGGGTGGTACGCTTCATGAAGGAGCTGATGAAGGACACCGGCATCCGCTCACGATGACATTATCCGTGCCTTCATCTCACGCCGGGTGCTTCCTCTTAAGCGCCGCGTTCATAAGATGAGCGAGATGTATGGTCCCGGTGATCCTACCAAGATCACCGGACTTCCTCTCGATAAAAAGGACGTTGTCCTCAAGGCTAGGCAGATCTGCCAGACTGCCATGCCAGATGATTGGGAATGGGGCCTCCGGCCCTCGGTTCTACTAACCCTCCGACCCAAGAAGTAAGAAGTTACGCAACTCGGGTCGGCTTACCGGTAACTTTCATACTGCGACTAACCCTTTTTTCTTTTGTTTTCAGGCTAAGGACCGCTTCCCCGTATTGACTCAGACCGGCGGGCCCTTGCCGGAAGCGCGCTCTTGACAAGTTCGACCCGGATCCCTTCATCCGTTGGCGGGATGCTGAAGATGGGCCGGACTCCGCCTCGCGCCTTGGCAAATCTCCACCGGAACCGGCCGGTTCGTCTGACGACCTGACCTTGCTTGAGGCAGCTCTTCTTTTTGATCTCTCATATTCTTCTGTTATTGTTTCTCTGTAGATGTTCCCTCAGCCAACATCAACCCACAGGTCCACGAGCACGTCGCTCCCCTGGGGGCCGAGGCAGGCCACGAGTTCGTGGAGAAACTCATGGTCCAAGGCCAGAAGAACAAGGCTCCGGCCTCTGATGCCGGTTCGAGCCAGGCCCCCGCCTCCAAACGCTTCCGGACTGAACCTGTAGCGGGGAAGGTCACAGGCATGAGGCGCTACAAGAGCGAGGCGGATGCCGACCTCTTACGGGTAAGGCCCCGTTTCTCTACTTGTTTTGTTTTTACCAAGTTCCTTTCCGGTTGCTTTTTCCAACCCCTTCTTTTTCTCTCTTTCAGCCCCGCGCTCAAGCTCGGCTCGCTCGGACCTGCCGAGGACCTCAACTCCTCCTCCTCACTCAAGCCCGGCACCATGCGGTGCCGGCAACACCTCTGCCTCCCCTGCGGGAGGCACCGCAAGTTCGGGGCGCACGGCCCCTACACCGCGGATCACCGCGCGAGAGGAGGACCCTGTCTCCCTCTCGAGCACCAAAACACCGGCGCCAGCGACATCGGCGCCGGAGAAGAAACTGCCGGGCGGGCGGAACCTCTGGTTCCTCCCGTCCTAGAGAAGAAAAAGAAGAAGAAGACCAAGAAGTCCTCCCCCTCCAAAGCCGCGCCGGAAGCTTCCGCGCCGGCAAGCTCCAACCCGGGCGACGCGCCTGACGCTCCCCCTTCTCCCAAAACTACGCCTACGCCACCGCCGGAAGCTCCACACACCGAGCCAGCCGGCGCCACTTCCACGGCGCCAGCGCCCAACACCTTGGCGCTCACCAAGGGGAAGGCAACGGCTCCTAGCGCCTCCTCCGGCGGCCAGCAGCCCTTGGTGCTGCACGTCTCCCGCGCCGCTAGCGCAGCCGGCGAGAAGGCCACCGGCCTGCTTGGCCGGATCACTTCGTTCCGGCGCGGAGGCCGGGAGCCGGGGCACTTGCTGCCTTACGCGGAAAAGTGGAATGCCGCGGACATGTCCAAGGCGACCCGCGGCCTGGGCAAGGACCGGCTACCGGCGCCTGACCCTGTTGGTGAGCGGAGCTCAGAAGAGCACTTCATGCGGCTTCGTCGGGCCGTCAAGGAGCTGGACAGCGCGTGGTTCGATGCCACGAACAACCTGATGGTAAGTCTCACAAAGGCTGTTTCATCTTTTTGATTTATCTTGGTTCCTCCTCTTCTGGTTCTCTCATATCTTTCCCTGAACTTTCAACTTTATGCCGGTTTCTCTTTTTTGCTGAATCCTGTCTATCCTCCCAGTCCCCGAGTTTCGTGTTGAGAGCGTAGCTCTTAGCGCGAAACTTAACTGTGCGCGAAACCGGCATAGCCAGTCCCCGAGTTTCGGGTTAAGATCTTTGCTCTTAGCGCGAAACTTAACTAGAAACGGGTGAAACCGGCATAACCAGTCCCGAGTTTCGGGTTAAGATCTTTGCTCTTAGCGCGAAACTTAACCGCAAGCTACTGCGAAACCGGCATAGCCAGTCCCGAGTTTCGGGTTAAGATCTTTGCTCTTAGCGCGAAACTTAACTAGAAACGCGCGAAACCGGCATAGCCGGTCCCGAGTTTCGGGTTAAGATCTTTGCTCTTAGCGCGAAACTTAACTAGAAACGCGTGAAACCGGCATAGCCGGTCCCGAGTTTCGTGTTGACGAGCGTAGCTCTTAGCGCGAAACTTAGCGAAACGCGCGAAACCGGCATAGCCGGTCCCGAGTTTCGGGTTAAGATCTTTGCTCTTAGCGCGAAACTTAACTAGAAACGCGCGAAACCGGCATAGCCGGTCCCGAGTTTCGGGTTAAGATCTTTGCTCTTAGCGCGAAACTTAACTAAAGCGCGAAACCGGCATAGCCGGTCCCGAGTTTCGTGTTGAGAGCGTAGCTCTTAGCGCGAAACTTAGCTGACAGCGCGAAACCGGCATAGCCGGTCCCGAGTTTCGTGTTGAGAGCGTAGCTCTTAGCGCGAAGCTTAGCGAAAACGCGAAACCGGCATAGCCGGTCCCCGAGTTTCGGGTTAAGATCTTTGCTTTTAGCTAACACCATTCCCTTGAACGGACCACGGCTGACGCTCGGAAGACCCTCTTTGAGGAGCTCCTTTGGGAGCACCGGGACCTCGGCCGAGGCACACAGCAAGTGCCAAGGTAAACTTCTGCGCCTCCGGTATATTTTCACCGGAAAGCTTTCTTTGTCTCAATACTTAACACTCATGACTTTTGTTTCAACAGCTATCCCGGAGGCTTCTATCGAGGCTCTCAGGACGCAGCTTGCCACCGCCGAAGGTACAGCTTCCTGTTTTCCAGTTAACTTGCTTTTTCTACATTATGTCAATACAACTTTGCTAACACTTTCTTTCCGGGTTCCAGAGAAAAAGGACCAACTTATCCGGCAGCACCAGGAGGACCTGAGCGCCCAGGAGACCCGCTACGGGGAGCTTAAGCGTCAGTATATCCAGCTTGGTCTTGATCATGCTAAAGCGCTGCAGGCTGCTGAGTCCGCTGCCGAGGCCAAGCTTCATGAGGCGCCTGGAGGACCGCCGGCAATGCCAATGTGGTATTGCAGGCTGAGCCGGGAAGAGGCCGCCAAGGCGCGGAAGGCAGCCGAGGACAAGGCCGCGCGGGCTGGAGGCGGAACGAAGGAGTATGACCTTCCGGTTACGCGGACCGACGCGCTTGCCCTCCGTAAGTTTCTCTTCTTATTTTCCGGTTTCGCTTATAAGCTTATCTCTTCCGGCAGCATTTGCTTAACTTCTTTCCTTCACCTTACGGGGCTTTTCCCGGACTCCCGGGCGTTTGCCGTGAAGAGGGTTGGAGAGCGCCGGGTTGCCCGGGCATACAAGAATACGAGCGCGCCTTGGGACCCCTATAACCATTTGGTTGCGCTCGAATGCGCGGGTTTCCCATATGCGCGCCATAGACCGGAACCTCTCCGACATCCACGATGTGGCCACCCAGCTCTTCCGGACTCTGCGGCACGGAGAAGAAGTGCCCGACACCTTTTCCCTCATCGGCGACCGCACGAAGGTGCCGGTAGAAGGATTCGGGAGTGGCGGTGCTCCGCTGCCCGTGCCGGAGCAGACTCAGCGCTTCGCGTTGCCTGCTCCTGGTATCCGGAGCTGGACCTGGATGTCTTCACCGGCGTGCGCGAAGGGGCTGAAACCGACCTGGACCCGGTCCTCACCGCTAAGCGGCAGGATCGTGCGTACCACATCGCGGAGTACGCCGACATGCGCACCTTCATCCCCCTCCTCCAGACGTCAAGGACTACCTGAGCGACGAGGAGGAAGGTGAAGACGCTGACGAGGCCGGAGCCGGCGACGCGCCTCCGGGTTGTTCCGATGCCAATGATGCTCCTTCAGACGCCCTTGTTGCTTGAAAGCTGCCTGTGATATGCTTACCTCGCTTGACTTGGAAACACTGCCCATTAAATTCTACCCCGGTATGCCGGGAGTCTATGATGTAAGATAATACTTAAGCTCTATTTTGGCTGTGGTACAGCTGTTTGTGCCGGTGTCTTGCACACCGGTAACTTATTAAGTTATGTTGGT
>NC_061511.1:26963835-27019978 GCF_022539505.1 Lolium rigidum
CTGCCGCCGCGCAGCTTCTTCGCCTTCGCCTCCAAGGCGGCGGTGGAGCCGGCTCGCTCGTGCCCTTGGGCGCCGAAGTCGCCGTGGTGCTTGGCGGCCCTCGCACGCAGAGGCACGGCGGGGATGGGCCCCGTGTCGGACATCGCCGGCTCCTCCTCCTCCTCCTGCTGCTCCGGTGAAGGGGGCGGATTGTGCTCCCCCGGCCGCCTAGGATCAGGCGCCTCGCGGCAGGTCGTCGTCGCCGGCATGCTCGCCCGGCTTGGTCGGCCCGGATCGACGTGATCCGGCGTCCACCTCTTCGTCGCCAGGTCGCCGTCCTCGGCGTTCGGCGCTCAAAAGCTAGAAAGACAGAAAAACATGAACATATGACAAGCCGGAAGTCGGCAGAAGAAAAAGGAAGTCGGCCTCGCAGCCGCAAGCCGGAAAATGGCAGAGACATGAGACTTACCCGCGCCGGCGGATGCTCCCTGTCGCGAGGCACCAGCCCGTAGCTCCAGCTCTCCGTCAGGTTCGCCTTGGTGATGTGGTTCACCCGGCTGGCCACCTGGGCTTTGTTGAGCGGCGCCTTGGACGTCCGGTTCGGATCGAACCGGCCGGACATGTGCCCGATCTTGTGGGTGCGCATCTGGAGCGGCAGCACCCGGCGCTCGGCGATGGTGCAGAGGAGATCCTCGGCAGTCAGCCCGCCATCAGTGGCTGTCGCCAGGAAGTCCCACAGCAGGTTCACCTCGGCGTTCGGATCCGTCGAGCGGGCGTTGTGGCTCCAATTGATCCGGCCGACTGGAGGAGCCGGGTTGAACTCCGGCAAGTTGATCCGGTCGACGAGCGCCCCGTCGTTGCGCACGTAGAAGAATGACATCTGCCAGTTCTTCACCGAATCGACGGTGGGGATTTTGGGGAAAGGCGTACCGGGCCGGGTGTAGATCGAGGCGGCGCCACAGGCCCGCAGGCGGCCCTCGGTGGTTTGGGCCTTCAAGTAGAAGAGCCGGCTCCAGAAGTCGATGTCGGGCCACAGGCCGGCGTAAGCCTCCATGAACGCTACGAAGCAGCTCAGGAGGACGCACGCGTTGGCCGGCAGGTGGTGCGGCTGAAGGCCGAAATGGTCGAGGAACCGCCGGAAGAATGTTGAAGCCGGCAGGCCCAGCCCGCGGTCGAGGTGCGCGCCGAAAACGACGCGCTCGCCGGGCTCCGGCTTGGGCTCCGCCTCCTTGCCAGGCACCCGCGTGATCACCGACCGCGGGATCCGCCGGAGGCGCACCAGGCGCTCGATGTCGTCCTCCCGCATGTAGGAGCCCCTCCAAGATCCGCCGGGGACGCCATTGACGAGGCCGAGGAAGAAGACGACCAAGAAAGGCGGAACGGCGAGGAAGAACCTTGCGACCGCGGCGGCGGCAGGCGGCGGCCGAGGACGCTCCGTCGAGACGCGCGGCCCCGTGGCGCCGGACTGAAGAGGTGGCGGCGGCGGATCGGTGGAGATTCGTCCGCCGGAGTTCGCCAGCCGGAAGGCGTTCGCCGGAGCAACAAGCAAGCTCGGGCGCGCGGAGAGCGATGGAGGCAGGAGCGCGAGGAAGAAGAAGTGAGCAAGTGCCGCCTCGGTACCCTCCCCGCGGCATTTATAGCCTCTGCCGCGGGCGGTTGGCCTCCAAGTGGCGTTCGTGGGCCACGCCGCCCGGATCTTCTGCGCATTAACGTCGCCCACGACCGCTACCGTTACCAGAAACTGCCACACCACGTCGCCCACTACCGCACCGGATCCGGAGGAACATTGATGTGACCAGTACGAACCGACAGCCCAGGCCAGGCGTCAGACCGGTCAAGTCGGGCGCAGGGCCCGAGGCGGCGGAGACCCCGGCGCGCAGCAAGCCGGAGCCGGACAAAAAGTTCCACTCGAACCAAAACTCTTCAGCAAGGCGGAGGCGCCATCAAATCTTGCAAGAAAGCAAAAACTATACAAGTGTAAAGCGGCCGGCCGGGAGCAGCCGGCAAGGAACGAGCCGGACGAGGGCGCAGCCGGCTGAATGGAAATCCTCGGCCGGCCCCTCCAAGTGCCGTCAAATATATTCAAGAAGCCGGAAAACCTGCCTAGGTCCTTCTAAACGCAGGACCTTGCCAGCCTCGGGGGCTAATGTCGGGGGAAGACCCCGGGTAGGGCAATGGACGCGGAGCAGCCGGCTGGCCACCGGCCGGCTCGCGGCAAGGCCGGCCGAGGAGCAGCGGGCCGGCGCCGTGGCCGGCTGGTAAGGAAGCCGGCTGGCTCTAGGTCCTAGTCGGCCTGGCTACGGCCGCCAATGCCGTAGCTGGGCCGGCTTCTACAAGCCATATCCGACTGGGGGTCCGTACCTCGGACCGACTCGAGGCTGGCGAGTCTTGCACCGGAAGGAACCGGGTTGGTGATCCGGGTTCCCAAAGTCCACGCCGACTTCATCTTCCGTAAAGCGCGGGGCACCGTGGAGCAATAGTGCCACGCGCCGGACAGGCCATCATGGCTTACGACGCGCCGTACGTGCGACGGTGGCCGACGGCGACAGAGACACTTCCTCTCCATACCGCTGACCAAGGCAGCCGGATGGGACAGAGCCATGACGCCTCAACGGCTCCCGACGTCACCGCCTCGGGAAGGAGCGGAGGCCGAAGCCGGCCAAGCCGGCTAGTAGACTATAGGGTCTTATATGTAAAGTGCCGGTGCCTATATAAGCCGCACTACCCCTCTCGTGCGGGGAGGATCGATCACTTATTGCTTTCACCTACCTACAGCGCTGCCCTGTGAGAGAGACCATCGTCTCCCTTAGCCTCTCAGGGCAAGCCGGACACAGCTCTAGGAGCACCATTGTATTGTGTGATTACCATATACACTCATAGCAGGAGTAGAGGTTTTACCTCCACCGGAGGGCCTCGAACCTGGGTACGTCGCCGTGTCGCTCGTGCCCATACCCGTTTCCGGATACCGCCGTGAGATCTCTCAGGAGCCCCTTCGATTAGCCATCCTATGGCATATGCCGTGACGATACCACGACATCCAGCTATAAATATGCGAGAGACATCATATCCCTCGATAGGTGCTGGTAATACCATCGCTGAATGTCCTGGCAGTGGGACTTGGGGTGGATGATCCTCTATACTGAATCCTATTGGTTGACCCAGCCAATTGAGGTACTCAGTAGTTGCTGGAGGTGGCAGTACTGCCATGTTCACCTACCGAGAAATTAGCTTCTATGACCTATTCGAATGTCTACCCTTCTGTATCATTGATAATGCTCCTCTTGTACGTGTGAATTCATCATTGGTATCTGGAGGACCCGCAATTTGCAATTGATGCTGGTTTGCACTAGTAATTGCGGGTGGTGGTGGCAGAGGTACATGTACTTCGCTCCTTGGTCCTTGCACATATCCTCTGTTTATTGCTTCCCAATGTGTGCTTTCTGTCGCCCTTCGCAAAGCTTGGAAAGTTCGGCAGTCCTTCTGGAGGTGACCTGACTGTCTCCTTCCATCGATGTAGAAGTGCATATGACACGGCCCGTTCAAACATATCTTCGGGTGACACATTGTATGGCCTTGGAAACCTTGGTCGATTGTTTTGTCTGCTGGAACTCGGTGCATCTCTGTGAACACTTCTTTGTTCATTGCTCCTGTGATAATCATCACGATGATTTCCTCCACTATTTCCTCGGAAGCAAGCCGATACTTGGGCGGGACCGTCATATTCCGCAAAGTTGCGAAAGCGTCGCCTATTCTGGTTTTTGTTTCTATTGCGATCTTCTTCAGGTGACCTTTGTCGTTTATTGTGAACATCATCTTCTCCGTCAGCCCACCGATTCGATATTTCCATGAGTTCTGCTACTGTTCTTGGGTTAGATCTCCCCAATTATTTGATTAGGTCCCCCCTTCGTATTCATGCGATAAACGCGTCGATTCCCCTTTCATCAGACACATGCTCAGCTGGGTTTTTTTTTTATGATACTTCACCGATGGATATACATTTTAATCGATTCATCCGACTTCTGCTTGCACGTCCTTAGCTGCTCTATTGATGCTGGTTTTTTGCAAGTAGAACGGAAATTCTTCACGAACTGGTCCTCAAAGGTTTCCCAGCTATCTATGGACCCCTCTAGCAGATTCCTCATCCAGGATCTTGTGGCTCCACTGAGGTAGACCTGAATGATTTGCATAGCTATTGCTCTTGTGCCACCCATCAACTTTACTGTCTCCAGATAATCAATCAACCAATCCTATGGATCCTAAAGTCCATCAAACTTTTCATAGTTGTCAGGTAACTTGAAACTAGTGGGTACTCGAGTTTTGCGAACCCTTCGGGTAAAGTAAGGGAGTCCGCACAAGTCCTCATCGCTATCTTCTATTGCATAGCGACTTTCACAGGTTCTGTTTTTCTCGGCCTCTTTCTTCGCGTGCTCTGTCTACTCGAGCTTAAGCTACTGTATTCCTTGCGCCACCTTCTCTTGGAGTGTCTCGCGGTGCTGCTACGGTATGTCGGGGACTATTTTGCCTTGGGCTGCTCCGGCGTGGAGCA
The DNA here is from genome assembly GCF_022539505.1 of Lolium rigidum. NCBI lineage: Eukaryota > Viridiplantae > Streptophyta > Magnoliopsida > Poales > Poaceae > Lolium > Lolium rigidum. The sequence goes on from NC_061511.1 coordinate 26,968,361, forward strand.
CTTTCGTGTTGTGGTGCGATTTCTCTTCCTGCTATCGCCGAACCTGCTATCGCCGCATCCATAACACCGACTCCTGCCATAGCCATCTGGTACAATGATGATTGGGGATCTCCTTGAGGTGGCTTGGATGCCATTAGGAATGCGTGTGTCGCCATGTATCCTGCTTCTGGTGTTTTTGGGATGATGTGCCAGCTCGTGTCTATTGACATGAAGGACATGTCAAGCTTTTGAATCAGGTTCTCCCGTTCTCCTTTGGGTATGCCTGCCAATCGAGATCTTGCTCTTGCACGGCTGTCCCTATGATTGTATGTTGAGTTCCTCGAGTGTTGACTCAAGTTGGCCATGCGCTCGCTGGAGGCATCCGCTGCGGCTTTTCTTTCATCGAGTTTTCGCTGTAATTTTTCTAGTTCGTGTATGAAAGGACTGAGTTTATATTGATATACTTGCAGGGCTTGTGGTGAAGCTTGTGCATTCATCGGCTCCGTGGCGTTCATGGCTCTTGTGGCTCTATCCCATGCTTCCTGCGGCAGCTGTATTTTTTCCCGCGGCTCGGTTCCAATATATTTGTTTCCCGTTCCTCGCGTGAGATTTGCATGATCGACGTAAGGGTTGCCCAAATCATCAAAAGCATCAGACTCTTCATCAGCTTCACGACCTGATCCTGTGATTACACAGATCTGGTGATATGTTGCGGTTGTGTTTTCATCGGATTCACGGTCCGTGACACCGTAGTATAGATCGGCGAAGACCTCCCTGCTACCAGTAGAATTGTTGATGTTGTTGAAGTCGAAGTTGGTGAAGCTTTCAGAATCGCTATCTTGAGAGAGATCAGTTCCCGTGAACGACCCGAAAGTCATGTCACCGAAAAGATCGGTGAGTGCCCCGCCACCGGCGGGCTTGGTGAAGTATGGCGGCGAAACTTCCTCGTCGTCTGACTCGACAGATGATGTTGACGATCCCGAGTAATCGGGCTCGACCGCCAACGGTCCCGGAAAAATTGGTACCGCAAGACGATGCGATCCTTCTTTCCCGGCGAGGAAGTGGAAGCTCCCGAAAGTAATCTCCTTCAACTCCTCCAGATCGGCATATGCATGCAAACGGGCGGGAGGGTGAGGAACAAAATCGGCGAGATCAGGTTGCACTCGTTTACCTTTGTCCATCGCGTTGCTTGCTGTTGACGATGCCATCGAGATCAGGACCTTGCGACCTCCAATTCCCACAGACGGCGCCAATTGATAAGGGATTAACTTGTCAATGCCTACGTATTGTAGACTTAGGGTTTCGTAAAAAGTAGAGGGCAAGTAGATCTCGAAGGTTCAGCCGAACAAAGGTGCTCAACTCAATATTACTATGGCTAGGGTTACAATGATTCGATCATTTCTTCGTCCCTCGGCTTTCCCTTTATATAGGAGGAGAAGCCGAGGCCTTTCTGTGTCGTATAAGTTACAAACTGCCGAGCCGCATTGGGCTTTCCCTATATTGATACAAGTTTCCTATTACAACTATTCTTTCCTAACTCGAAAGCCTTCCACCTTCTTGGCCTCCAAAGCTTCGAGTCCATGGGTTTCATGCCTTTCCGTAGACCAAGGGTACTTTATTCGGCATGCCTGGTAGGCATAACTATGTCAACGGCAACTCGCACAAACGATGACGACGACCACAAGTGTAGACGTGCACATACTTGACTCTTTGACTTATCGGACTCCTCCGAAGATGACCTTGACGAAACTCACGGATGACAATCTTGACGAGACTCCCGGTACCGCACCTCGGCACCAGCTCTCCCATCAACGATCATCAGCCGTCACCACCTTGCTAACGACAACACCCTGTCATCCCTTCTGTGTCGCTCCGCCGAGCAACGGTCGCACGTCCCAAGGCGCTAGTAGGGTCTCATCCCCGGGGCAAACGTAGCTTCAAATCTTCAACATCGCTCTGATACCAATTGTTGGGATTCATCCACAGATAAATCACATGAAACTAGGCAAACACACGCACGCCAAAAAAACTCATGGCCAAGGACACGTATCGTGCTTTCCTTTTTCTGTTTATTCCTCAATCTCACGGTACACCTTCCGTTACAAAACGCAGCCTTGTTTTGTATATATAATTATATATACACGGCCAGGCTACTAGATAAACCTAACCTAGTATGACACGAAAATCACTCTTTCCTAAACCTACACAAGCTAGCAAGCCGACTTACGCATAGTTTCCTAGCTAAATATGGACACCCAAGATGACCAACTCCACGTGACCACCTAGATGGCAGCCATGCACTTGAAACACGAAGCCTTCCCTAATTAACAAACCTAATTAAACTAGGAAACGACTAACTTCAATCAAGGAAAGATTATTGCTAAGATAGCGGCGCCCCAAATTTATTGCACGCAGCACCACTTTCTCCTGCGCGCGCCGATGTTTTTAGAGCGCCCGTAATTTTCCCGCTTTCACTGGAGAAGCCCACGCGGTCTTCCGCGCGCTAAATTAGCAGCGCGGACCCATTATACCGCCTCTGCTGAAGATGCTCTTAGTGCCCACCCGCCCCACTAGTGCAGCATTTATTCCATCACCCATCTCTTCTCTCTCACTCCACCAATTTCCTTCCCTCTTGTTTTCCCTTCTCCTTCCCAGTCGTTATTCTCTGGCCATGCCAATCGGCGGTAAAGCCACCTCCGCCCCGTGGTTATTTAAGATTGATCTGCAGGGCCAAGGACAACGTCATCCTCAAGGAGGCGGATAGTAAAGATGTTGATTTGACCAATAAATATTGATCTGAACTTCTGAACCCCCATGCCCAGTAAATTTTCCACGGCCTCGACTTGAATCTGTGTATTACGCATCACAAATCATGAGTAATCTAATGTCGCACGTAATATCTTTTAGTTGTGCCGTTTTCCATGTCTTATCTTAGTTGAAGAGCCGTAGATCTGCGAGGCGGATCTTCTCATGGCATTTGTGTTGTTCCTGGTAAGACTAAATGTTTAGTATCGGTTTGTTTTTCTTGCACTCTGTCTTCCACTTTGGTTCCCTGTATTGTCGACATGAGAATCTGTCTTTTGTGCTGCTGCTGCTGCCACTGGTTTTGCAGGTAATGTTAGATATGGGTTTCTTGAAAGAGAGATCAACATGTCTATACACAAGAAACTAATGTTGCAGTATGAATTTCTCTACCTTGAGATCAGTTTTCTCTTTCAATGTTGCATCGGGAGTTTCTTTTCACATATAAAATCTTATGGCTCATTGTGAAACAGGATACTTCAGGTGATAACATTATTTCAACTAATATGCTATGCAAGTATAATCTATAAGTTGCCTTCATTCTTCCTTCTCAGTTCTCATGGTATAACCGGAGGTGACGACTTCTTTGATTCTTCAGCTGTCGAGGCACTCTGCCATAGAGAGAGACAGACATCCAGTTTTATCCACCAGCATAGATGTACTCATTTAGTGTGCTATTATCAAGCCATAACATACCTCGGATCCACAATTTAGTTTGGTACAACAGGAATTGAGTTTGGACTTTGGAATCATTATTATATGCAGATTGGTGTGCTTCATCTTTGCAATGAAAGGTTGGGTATGCAGGTTCTTGGGGTCTGTTGAATTTGACACAAAGGCTTATGTTGCGGGATTTGACAATGAATGAATTAGCTCGAGGTATATATTTCTGCACAACTGTGGAATTGATAGCACCACTATGATATATTTTGTGATGTGTGGACTCTGGTTTTCAGAGAAGGGTATTTTCCAGGTTTGATTCTACACTGTTAGTAGCAGATCATATACCCATTATTTAAATTTGTAATATATAAGATTTTTCTTCTCCAACCAGGACGAAGTCAAATTGTATTTGTCAGGGAGAAGTTAAATTTTATTGGGTTATTACAATATTCTAAGGTATATTTATCGGATGGGTAAGGTGCGATTTGAGTAGCAAATGCTTTTTATGACGTACACCCACAGTACATCATCACTTTAAGAACGACATGTACTACACAGATATTGACACCATTTACACTAGTCCAGTGTAATAATGACCTAGGAATGTAATACAGAAAATGTGTATGTTTCACTCAGTTCCTTATTCACTCTTTTCATAGGCCAGGCCAGAGCACAAAAGAATGATTATATATGTAAATACTACCTTATCAGGTTACTGCACTCTTTCTTTTATTGGCCTGTTACCATTGTTCAATAGTAATCATGCCCGCCCCAATTCTTGAATAGCATTCAACATTTTTTTTTCTTTAGCTTGCTGTTTGAGAAACCATCCTGTTAAATACACTGCATGGTTTGCTTACAGATCCTCTTTTACACCACAGTAATGTACCGTTCATATAGTTTCGCCCTAGCACTTATTAGTAGTGTGCTCATTCTAAACTAGGCCTGAGGTGTTACATATGAAGTCTTGCCTCATTTCACATGTACGTCAAAATGTGCTGACTTAATCTGGAAGCCACCTTATGTTGTGCCCTTCGAACTGGGATATATTTTTGTTCTTGCTCATCCGTTAGTTACACTATTGGTGCCATGAGATGATTATGTATACATTTTCCGCAGCAACGTGCGGGGTATCATCTAGTTACTTTAATTTCCATACTTCACAAATAATTGGCATATTTTTGTGAATTTCTGTAATTATTAACTATTTTTTCATTCAATTGGTTTGTTTCTACTTAGTGTTGTTGTGATAGAATACTATAGTACGGTATCTACTTAGTTGTTGTATACCGTGTGATATGCCATAAATAGGGGATATTATCAAAAAAATAAGTGGAAATCTCTTATGATTTTACCTAAGAACTATAATTATCGGATTAATTATGTATGTCTTCGGTTACTTGTACATATCCCAGAAATAATATGGTAGTAAACTATTGATTGTGCAAGTGACTAGAAGTTGGTTCCAGCTAAGTTCTGATTCAACATAAGTATGCTCAACTGTTGTTTGTCAGCATTATCTAGTATCTTCATTAGAATCTTAAAAAAAATTAGAGATACTTAGTTTATCGTGGTTCTCAATATAATCCTTTAAAATTTTGGCCTAAGAAAATACACATCATTCCCTTTGAATATATTCCTATACAACAGTAAGTAACATACCATTTATGATTACACATAGTACACATAGTATATTCCTCTATGCGGCATATTGCATATGACACTTACTATTGGTACTTCGAGATCCTTCCATAACACTGTTTGCAAATATGTGTACTCCACAAATATTTGGAGGACAATGTGGACCTCCCTAATATCACAATGATCGAAGAAGATTATATCATGGTGCAACTATATATTATAGGACTCTGGAGTGTTCGAGATGAGTAGGGGTTGTAGTGAAACTTCTTGCAGGGTTTAAGAACTAAGAGAGAATGTACACAAGAAATTAAGGAATTTCGAGAACTACTTGCCTTGTTATCGAGAATCTTTGCACTTCTAGTAATAGTATTCTGAGAAGTTTTCCTCATGTTAAATATAAGATTTAACCTCTCTAACTTATCTAAATCTTGTATTCCTTTTCCCCACAACTTGCAATCGGTCATTACCGTTCAGTTTTGTGATTGCATCAATATCATGATGATAGTGCATTATTTGACATGGTTTGTTGTCCTGTCTTTTTTGCTTTATCTCAGCACACTTTTCCTAATTCGCATATGTTGCTATGCAATATTTCTGGGACAGAAATGTGTACAATATGATTCCAACACGCTCAGTGTAGTTTAATAAACTCCAAAGTGGTTTTCCCTCTATTATACTTTAATTAGCATGTTTCACAAATAAAAGCATATATTTTATTGAACTGAAGTATTTACGAAGTATTTTTAGTTCCACTTGATTAATGTTGGTAAATACAGATAACTATAGTAGGGTTTATTTTAGATTGTGGGCCAGCATGATATGTAAAAAAATGGTACTCTCTCCGTTCCTAGATATAAGCCATATAGTTTCTGCCACGGAAATTAAGAAAAGTACGTTTTGAAAAAATTACACCATGTTGAATTAGGTTTAACTCTAGGCAATTGAGATGAACTAATAGAGAACTTTGCATAAGTTAATGAAACCTAATCAAATCCTTAAAAATATTACTCATACAAGTGGGGCAACGCAATACACTTTATATTCTGAAATTTTTCTCGAAAAACTATATGGCTTATATCTAGGAACGGAGGGAGTGTGCTATTGTAAAATCTATGCGGCAATACCTTATGATTCACTTAAGAACTATAATTAGGGGAATTAATTACATATAACATTGAGTACATGCCCACATCCCAACTACAATAAGTAAACTATAGGTTGTGCAAGTGGCTAAGAGGTATGTCTTCATCAGGTGGCTTTAAAAGATATCCTCGCATGAAATATTAGCTAGTTTGCAAATCAGTCTACTCCATCAATACTTAGAGGACAATATGACTCTCTCAAATATTGCAATGATCGAATGTGTTTAGATCATGGCGCAACTATGTAATAGCGGAGACATAAATGTTCAGTGATATTAGGATAAGTAGAACAACTATTTGCCAATACTCTGTGCTTTTAGGAGAAGATTTCAATCTTGTTAAATACAAATTCTGATATGTATTCATTGTCTCCACCGGTCGTAACCACGGTGTGTTTTTTTACTTAAGTCAATATCCTGAAAATGATAGTGCATTACTTGACATAGTTTCTTGCATTTATCTTTCCTCCTTTGACAACACTAGTTTTCTAAGGCTAGCCATAGTGCTAGTATCATAGCTAGTATCATACACATTGGTCCCACAAAAATGCTGATGTGGCAGCTAATTAAGGAGAAAAGAGGAGATTTGAGTAACATAGGTGGATACTGTATCATAGCGCACGTCACGAGAAAAGTTAATACCAAACAAATCTTGTGCACACATTTGCATTGAGATTCTAAAAAAGTAATAAATATAGCATAAATATGATACTACTTCATGATACTAACCACTATATAGATAGTACCATACACAAGTATCATATGTATGATACTACAACATGATACTTACCACTATGGCCAATAGGCATTTGCTCTTACGCATCATTTATGGGATAGAACTCTGTAGAGTATGGTTTCAACGGGCTTGGTATAGTTTAAGCAACTCAAATTGGCTTGCACTCCATTTTACTTTAATTACCACGTTTCACAAATAAAACACCTATTTAAGTCAAGTCAAGTGATTATTAAGTGTTTTAAGTAAACTTTCTTTGTTTCTATGTATTGTTTGTATAGTACTTAATTTGTTGTTGACTCCCATGACATGTAAATAACATGGTATATTGGTGGGAAAAGTTAGTCAGAAATGTCTAAGGGCATGTACAATGGTGGAAAAGACGTGCCTTCTCTTAGCCATCCACGTCATCTAGAGAAAGCAATTGGTATAAGTTGTACAACACATTATCGCTTGTTGTCATCCATAAATTAATGATAATTAATTAATTCTCTAAGGGAAAACAAATGGTACAACGCATAAAATAGTCATCCCTTATTTTCTGAGAGATCATCCCTTTGCTAAGGGAAGACGACATTCTCTTTCTTATTTCTCTCTTCTCCAACTAAGCAAAAATCTTATGTGGCACCTCTAAGGGAAGGCTGACATCATCCCATTGTACATGCCCTAACGATTTTAGATGAGCACAATAAATATGTATTAGTTTCACTACATGTGCACATTCCAAATATATATTATCAGTAAAACATATATTGTGCATAATTCTTTCATCGCAGGCTCATTGAGCTTGTGTAGGTACTCCTAACCGTGCATATATACTGATTATGTTTTTGAAATACCATGATGAAAATCTTTGAGAGAAAAAATATTTTGTTCTATTTGGAGGCAAAAGTAGTCGGATATTATTGTCACATGAAGCGTGGTATTTATCATACATATACAAAAGAACATAACTGGCCAATATATTACATAGTGACAGCAATGGGTACTGCACACCAATGGTCTTCCTTCGAAGGTACGAACTAAAAGATTGCTGCACTAGTCAATTGAACTAAAAGTTCAAACTGATGGATAGAGACTAGGCAGTGTATTTATATTTAACACTCCCCTCACGTCTAGTATGTTTTAGTTCTTAGTGTGGGTTCGGTGCAGGTCGTAGAATCCTTTCTGTCTGTTTTATAATACTGTGTGAGCTGGGCATTGAACTTTAGATCTCTTGGCTCTGATATTATGAAAGATTGCTACACTAGCCAATTCAACCAAAGGTTTAAACTAATGAAAAGAGACTTGTCAGTGTATTTATATTTAACAAAAACATGTCAATAAATATGGAAAAAAAGAAGCACATAAACAGAAATAATTTTGTAAGAATACCTGCAGATGGGGAAAACATGTCATGTCAAATCATTAATATCATGATAGGGGTTCACCACCCACTAACATATAGTATAAGACAATCAGAATTAAACAACTGCACAACTTATGACCTATTAGTATGAATCAATGCAACAACTTCATCTCCACATTGATCCTTCTTACTTTCATAAGCGTCTAATCAACCAAGGTACCAACACTTAGGGCATCTCCAGCAGGGTCGACGTATTTCGGAAGGCTAAAATGTCCGCGTGCGTCCGTTTGCATCGTTCCACGGACACAAAAATGGTCATGCGTCCGTTTGCGTCGGGGGTGGCCCCAGCGGGCCAACGCATTTCTGGCGCGGGCGAGTTTAGGTTCACAAAATTCAGAAAAAAGGTTGTAGCCTCAAATTGGTTCAAATTTGCACGAAATTATAGCCTCAATTTGGCTCAAATTGAGGTCTAAAATAACTTCATCACACTTTGCACATGGTACGGCGCAAAATATAGTCCAAAAGGAGCACAACAAAGCTAGACCAGCATATGAAGTCCACAAGGAGGCCATGGTTCTAGACATTGGCGCCGCAAATCAGGTGTCTCGCGCGCGGATTTCAACGTGCTTCTTCATGAACCAGGCCTGGTGTCTTTGTGGATGCTGCTCAAGTCGGCTAGCATGATCCTTGTGTCCTCTACACGGGTCTTGGCCTCGGCATCCATCCTCCTGGCCTCGGCGTCACGCAATTTGGCATCGGCGTATGCCTTTTTTGCCTCGACGTCCATCATTTGGACCTCAATGACATCTTTGGTGAGGTTGAGGTAGATTTTAGCTTTGCTTATTTTTCCAGACGCTTCTTCTCGTCCCTTTTCGCCATGGCGGCTTGATTCTCGACCATCAACTTCTCCAAGCTTTGGGTGAACAGAAGGGCAAATGTGATATGGGCACGGAGGCCTATGTGGAGCCCAATTTCAGGACTCCACCAACCTAGGTGGTACGCCATCAAGGATTCAGGAGTGACACGCTAGGACGACCTACGCCATGTAATAATTAAGTCTAAGGTTGTGTCATTCATTCTATGTTAGGAAATAATGTAGCCAGGTCATGTTGTGGGCCATCTAGGGTTTTTAATAGAGTATGTTTTTACTTGGGCATGTCCAAGTCGAACTAGGTTAGGCCCAATAAGGGGGCCGGCCGGCCAGCTCTCCCTCTCATATAAGGAGATGGCACGGCTAGGGTTTAGGTAGAACAAGTTTAGTCTCAAGATTAGGGTTTTACCCATTGCGCGTGTTCACGTGTATCATCCCTCCGGGGGTACGGCGCTGCCGTTTATCTATATTATCCGCTGCGAAGGTTCTTGTGTTCATCAAGGATTGTCTAGCTCAGGTTTGAGGTGTATCGATTCATCGATCCGTTGCTTGCTGGATTCGTTCCCTCTTCTCCGGGCTGCGTTCATCGCGTTGTTGGGAGGAATCTCTACCCCAGGTTCTCGCTGTGAAAGATCGGGCATCAACTAGGAGGATCCACTGGGTTCCTCCCACATCATGTGGTATCAGCTTTCTAGGTTGCTCACGGCGAGGTGTTGTTGATCGATCTCTTTGATCGGTTTGCATCGGAGAAGATTAGCTCTAAGATCGAAGGAGTTTGGCTCTTGGTCGAAGGAGTTTGGTTGGAGGAAGTTTGGCATTGTTTGGTGTAGTTTGGAGGTCATCCATGGCTGTTTCGGAGGTCAAAATCGCGAAAAATCGCGACCAGAATCGGGAAGAAGACGAAATTTCGCGACCAGGAAAAACCTGGTATGAAATCCGGTCAACCGGGCCAGTGACCGGGCTGCCTGGCGTGGAATCCGGTCAACCGGGCGGCAAACCGGGAAGTTCGCAAAAATTCGTCCGGTTGTGTTCCGGTCCGACGCATCCGGTTGGCGGCCGGTCAACCGGGCCAGGGACCAGGCTGGTCGGTCTGGAGGCCGGTCTAACCGGGCCCTGGGCCGGGTTGGCTCAGACTGCTGCGGTTTTTCCTCCGCCGGTTTCTCCTGTTGCTCCGGTGTTTTCTCCGACGCTTTCGGCTATTGATGTTGTTGATGTTGATGAGTTTCCGGGCGATGTTCTGGGCGTGAAGTGTACTCTTCCGAAGAAGTCTAGTAAGGTTTTCAATGACTATCTAGATTGCTTGAAGGGAGAACAGCGTTCGCCGTCCAGTCTTCATTGGTACCTACACCGTCTTGCGACAGTTCAGGAGTATGAGGATTGGGAGAGGAACATGGAGTTGGGTTTTGCTCGATGTCGCGCATACAAGAGGAAGTTCAAAACATCTTATGCATATTATCTTGCTTCACGGCGTGTGGACGAGGCATTGGAGTGTTGCTGGCATGATGCAATGGACCAAGGTGAATTTGTTGAAACTTGGGAGGACTACAAAACTTTTCTTCGTAGTGTTTTCGTGTTACCATATATGGAGGAACGTAAGCAGTCATCCGGAGTTGGGCATGCATTGAAGGAAGTAAACAAGTGCATGGAGGAGGTACAACGAGCGGTGGACAAGTGCATAATTACTAGTAAGAAGATTGTTCCACTACCAACAGTCACTAAGGTCGAGGTGAAATCTTCAGAGGAGAGGAAACCTGGCTCTGATACCAAGAGCACTACTGTGACTGTTGAGGAAGATGTACCATTGTGCGGGCTGAATATGCACCTCAAGAAGGTACAAGATGATGCTTGCAAGACAGTTGACAAGGTTCAGCGATGGAGTTTGTTTCAGACTCAGTGCTTTATCAAGGGCAAGGCTTGCAAGTTGATGGCTCATGGTGGTAGCTGTACTAATGGCATTAGCAAGGCGATGGTGACAGCGTTGGGGTTGTCTACATGGCGTCTTCCTGAACCTAAACGTCTTGAGTGGTTGAATAGTTGTGGTATGCTGAAGATTACTCACAAGGTGCGTGTGCCATTTACAGTTGATGATTATGTTGATGAGATCGATTGTGATGTGTTGCCATTGGAGGTGTGTTGATTGCTACTTGGGCGTCCTTGGCAGTATGATCGCAATGTGACACATGCTGGGCGAGCAAATACATATTCTTTTATGCATGGTGGCAAACAGCGGACTTTGAAGCCTATGGGTGATGATCATATCAAGTCCGATGTGGAGTTAGTGGTGCGTAAAGAGAAGTTGCACAAGCCTAAAGTGCAGCAAAAGGTGCATGATGTTCCGAGCATTGATGTTGGTGATGTTTCAGCCATGCTTGTAGATGACAAGCCAGTTCTTGTTGGTGACAAGCCGGATGAAGCTACACTTGTTGTTGATGTGGATGTTGCAGCATGTGCTACAGTTCCAGTTTGTGTTGATGTCAGTACACAGACTGATGATGATTGTGTTGATGGTGTTTCAGTACATGTGGCGCAGATGCGCGTGGGAGGAGTGGGAGGCGAGCGCGTCAGTGGAGACAGTGGGCAGCGGCACTACCGTGCTAGGAGTACTGTCCAGTTTTCCGCGACACCGCGGATGCATCGAGTCAAGGATGGACGTGTGAGACATCTATGTGGCCCAGGAATTACACATCTTGTGCAGGGTCATGTGCAGCGACACAAGGGTCCATCAAAACCTCGCAAGAAGAAGGAATTGGCGCCGAAGTCCAAGCTCATGTGGAGAAGAAAGAAGGCACCAAGTGCTGTATCAAGTCGAGAAGGCCGCGAGGGAGGATGTGGTGTGGAAGGCAAGCAAGACTTGAGGACGGCGAGGACGTGTCATGTTCATATCACGTCACCTTTTCCAGAAGACCCTCACGCGTTGGGGACAACGCTTCTTGAAGGGGGGGAGGATGATATGGGCACGGAGGCCTATGTGGAGCCCAATTTCAGGACTCCACCAACCTAGGTGGTACGCCATCAAGGATTCAGGAGTGACACGCTAGGACGACCTACTCCATGTAATAATTAAGTCTAAGGTTGTGTCATTCATTCTATGTTAGGAAATAATGTAGCCAGGTCATGTTGTGGGCCATCTAGGGTTTTTAATAGAGTCTGTTTGACTTGGGCCTGTCCAAGTCGAACTATGTTAGGCCCAATAAGGGGGCCGGCCGGCCAGCTCTCCCTCTCATATAAGGAGATGGCACGGCTAGGGTTTAGGTAGAACAAGTTTAGTCTCAAGATTAGGGTTTTACCCATTGCGCGTGTTCACGTGTATCATCCCTCCGGGGGTACGGCGCTGCCGTTTATCTATATTATCCGCTGCGAAGGTTCTTGTGTTCATCAAGGATTGTCTAGCTCAGGTTTGAGGCGTATCGATTCATCGATCCGTTGCTTGCTGGATTCGTTCCCTCTTCTCCAGGCTGCGTTCATCGCGTTGTTGGGAGGAATCTCTACCCCAGGTTCTCGCTGTGAAAGATCGGGCATCAACTAGGAGGATCCACTGGGTTCCTCCCACATCAAAATGCCTCTCGGGCTAGATCTACCTTGATAGCCTTATGATCTCGGGGACGAGGTGAAGGGCTTGCCGCCCATGATCGTCGTCTTTGTCATCGACGACAACTGATGTCCCATTCTTCACAGCTTCATCATAGGCTGCAAAGGTTGTCTGCCACTTTTGGGTGGTCTTCAACTTGTCTCAGCAATGGACCATATGGAACCCCTTCTTATGCACTGCCTTGAACCTCTCCAATGCCCGGGATACCTGCAATTGGTTTAGCACCCGGATCATGGTTTGCGAATGATGTAATAGAATAGAATGATGATGGCCATTTGTTTACCACTGAAATCACGCCAACGCTACTAATGGGGTTGATCACATCAAGTTCGACGGCGGAGCAAAACTTGCTTGTCTCTTGTTTGATGTAGTTTCATCTTTTTCTGATGGACTCTTCCATGCGAACGCTCTTCATCTCGTAGGGTGAGTGAAGCTTTCTCTCATTGTAGTCCTGCATCACCTTGGCCCAGTACACCTTACCCTTTTGCTGGGCGGCATTAATACAGTCATGGCTGGTCGCCAACCAGGCGTCGCACAAACACTTTTCCTCTTTGTCGTTCAATCCTTCTGTCATGTGGCTCTCCCCCTTCTTTCTTAGTAGCATCGTCCGTGGTAAGGACAGGCCCTGTTGGCACATCCTCATAGTCGTCGACGCACACGGTTGTTGCCTGCGTGGGCTGGGTGGAGAACAGCCGTGCGCCATCAATGTCCTCCCCATCTTGCATCGGTGCCCACTCATCATGCGGCCTATCCCGGCCCCATCGTCGCCAACGGAGCCGCCGCCGTAGATCATCGCCTCGATGTCGCTGCCATTCCGTCCCTTCCAATAGGCCTACAAATAACCGGATGTCAGACGCATGACACTTGGCAGCCCCACACAGTAAGAGAGCTTACGTACCGGGTCGTCCATCGTCGGAGCAGATGATGCCACTTCCTCAAACAGGCTGCGGGGGCACCGGCATGCTCTCCTCTGGCACCTAACGCGTCTTGTGTGTCGCGCACGGGCATGAGTCGCCGCTTCTCGGCGTCCGGTTGAGGTCGGGAACCGGCGCTCCGTTGAACTTCACCAGCGCCACGCCGGAGGCGAACCGCGACGCCGCGTGGACTTGCGAGGGAGTGGGCGTTCTAGGAAGCAGCTGGGAACTTAGCGAACTCACCGACGAGGATGGGGAGTGACGCCGACGATCTTCTCTTGCTTGACGAGGAGCATGGCCTCCGCATAGCTCGGATGGAGGCCTAGTTGCGCCGCACCGCCTTTCAGCTGCATATGCCACGCCTACTGGGTGGCCTCCATGGCGGCGACCACTGCATTCCTCTCCTTCAGGTTCCTGCATCGGCCGCGACGCTTCGCGGCCTCGACGCCTTTCTCCTCGTTGGATAACATCTTCTTTGCCGCCTTCAGCTTAGCGCCCCGGCCGCTGGTGGTGGCACGCTTTTCTTCTGTCGGAGCTACGGCCTCCATTGGGGCTATGGTCGTGGCTATGGGGGAGTCTGGGGCGGCGGCGGGTGCGAGGGTTCCCTCAGAATCCATGATTGTGGCTGCGGCGGCGAGGACGTCCATCGCTTCTAGACTGCTGGCGTCGGTCTACTTTGATTTTTCTCGCGGGGAATGGCCACTAGCGGGAATGTTATCGGCCTCCCTGCCACTAACGTGCGGGTCATACGTAAGTTTCGGCGGACACTCAACGTGACCACGCAGCGTCCGCGGAGACGCAAACCTAGCGCATATTTGGGCTAGGTTTGCGTCACCGCGGACGACTCGGTCACTGTGTGTCGCCCTGCTGGAGCAGAATCTAGACGCATTTTCGATCTCCGCGGTCACAAACGTTCGCTCAGCATCCGTTTACGTCGTCTTATTGAAGATATCCTTATCACCGAACCTATGGGAGGAGAGCTGGGAAAAGCGATAAGAATGGTCCATGAGCTGCAAGACCACAACCCTTTCGCCACTACTGTAGCACTACCCTACCAATTGGTCGTAAAATATGGCGCTGAACCTCCACGTCGTCCTCCTGTGATCGCTCGTGGTGTTGCTCTGCTGCGGTAAGAGCATCTCCACTCGTCTCCCCGACGAGGCCCCCGAACGACCTTTTTTCCATCCGGACGGCGTAATTCGGCCCAGTCGCGCCCCCGGTTCCTCGTTTTCGTCCGGATTTGGGCCTAAATTCATCCGGCGATCCCACGCCATCCCCGGCCCCCCGGGGAGCTTTCGGGGACTCCGGACGAAACAAAAGCGCGCGTGGCCCCAACTTGTCGGCGATGCTGGCGCGGAGTTGACGTGGGAGTTAGAAATCTTTGTGGAGTAACTTTTCTTCAGTTCCCCGGCAACGGCGCCAGAAATTTGCTTGATGCGTGTAATTGACACGTCCGTTGGGAACCCCAAGAGGATGGTGTGATGCGCACAGCGGCAAGTTTCCCTCAGTAAGAAACCAAGGTTTAATCGAACCAGTAGGAGTCAAGAAGCACGTTGAAGGTTGATGGCGGCGGGATGTAGTGCGGCGCAACACCGAGATTCCGGCGCCAACGTGGAACCTGCATAACACAACCAAAGTACTTTGCCCCAACGAAACAGATGAGGTTGTCAATCTCACCGGTTCTGCTGTAACAAAGGATTAGATGTATAGTGTGGATGATGATTGTTTGCAAGAACGAGTAAAGACAATAGCAGCAGATTGTATTTCGGATGTAAAGAATGGACCGGGGTCCACAGGTTCACTAGAGGTGTCTCTCCCATAAGATAGCATGTTGGGTGAACAAATTACAGTTGGGCAATTGACAAATAGAGAGGGCATAACAATGCACATACATGATATGATGAATATTGTGAGATTTAATTGGGCATTACGACAAAGTACATAGACCGCTATCCAGCATGCATCTATGCCTAAAAAGTCCACCTTGAGGTTATCATCCGAACCCCTTCCAGTATTAAGTTGCAAAACAACAGACAATTGCATTAAGTATGGTGCGTAATGTAATCAATAACTACATCCTCGGACATAGCATCAATGTTTTATCCCTAGTGGCAACGAGCACATCCACAACCTTAGAACTTTACGTCACTCGTCCCAGATTTAATGGAGGCATGAACCCACTATCGAGCATAAATACTCCCTCTTGGAGTTAAGAGCAAAAACTTGGCCGAGCCTCTACTAATAACGGAGAGCATGCAAGATCATAAACAACACATAGGTAATAGATTGATAATCAAAATAACATAGTATTCTCTATCCATCGGATCCCGACAAACACAACATATAGAATTACGGATAGATGATCTTGATCATGTTAGGCGGCTCACAAGATCCGACAATGAAGCACATGAGGAGAAGACAACCATCTAGCTACGCTATGGACCCATAATCCAGGGGTGAACTACTCACTCATCACTCCGGAGGCGACCATGGCGGTGAAGAGTCCTCCGGGAGATGATTCCCCTCTCCGGCGAGGGTGCGGAGGAGATCTCCGAGAATCCCCCGAGATGGGATTGGCGGCGGCGGCGTCTCTGGAAGGTTTTCCGTATCGTGGCTCTCGGTACTGGGAGTTTCGCGACGAAGGCTTTAAGTAGGCGGAAGGGCAACGCGGGGGGCCACACGAGGGCCCCACACACCAGGGCCGCGCGGCCAGGGTCCAGGCCGCGCCGCCCTGTTGTGTCGGCGCCTCGTGGCCCCACTTCCTTTCCCCCTCGGTCTTCTGGAAGCTTCGTGCAAAAATAGGACCCTGGGCGTTGATTTCGTCCAATTCCGAGAATATTTCCTTACTAGGATTTCTGAAACCAAAAACAGCAGAAAACAACAACTGGCTCTTCGGCATCTCGTTAATAGGTTAGTGCCGGAAAATGCATAAATACGACATATAATGTGTATAAAACATGTAGATATCATCAATAATGTGGCATGGAACATAAGAAATTATCGATACGTCGGAGACGTATCGGCATCCCTAAGCTTAGTTCATGCTCGTCCCGAGCGGGTAAACGATAACACGAGATAATTTCTGGTGTGACATGCCATCATAACCTTGATCATACTATTGTAAACATATGTAATGAATGCAGCGATCAAAACAATGGTAATGACATGAGTAAACAAGCTGAATCATAAAGCAAAGACTTTTCATGAATAGCACTTAAAGACAAGCATCAATAAGTCTTGCATAAGAGTTAACTCATAAAGCAATAAATCAAAGTAAAGGTATTGAAGCAACACAAAGGAAGATTAAGTTTCAGCGGTTGCTTTCAACTTGTAACATGTATATCTCATGGATAATTGTCAACATAGAGTAATATAACAAGTGCAATATGCAAGTATGTAGGAATCAATGCACGATTCACACAAGTGTTTGCTTCTTGAGGTGGAGAGAAATAGGTGAACTGACTCAACATAAAAGTAAAAGAAAGGTCCTTCGCAGAGGAAAGCATCGATTGCTATATTTGTGCTAGAGCTTTTATTTTGAAAACATGAAACAATTTTGTCAACGGTAGTAATAAAGCATATGTATCATGTAAATTACATCTTACAAGTTGCAAGCCTCATGCATAGTATACTAATAGTGCCCGCACCTTGTCCTAATTAGCTTGGACTATCGGATCATCGCTGATACGGTGGATCCAAGCCAATCCACCTAAGTCGATGCCCGATCTTTCACAGCGAGAACCTGGGGTAGAGATTCCTCCAAACAACGCGATGAACGCAACCTGGAGAAGAGGGAACGAATCCAGCAAGCAACGGATCGATGAACGATACGCCTCAAACCAAGAGCTAGACAATCCTTGATGAACACAAGAACCTTCGCAGCGGATAATATAGATAAACAGCAGCGCCGTACCCCCGGAGGGATGATACACGTGAACACACGCAATGGGGAAAACCCTAATCTTGAGACCAAACTTGTTCTATCCTAAACCCTAGCCGTGCCACCTCCTTATATGAGAGGGAGAGGTGGCCGGCCGGCCCCCTTATTGGGCCTAACCTAGTTCGACTTGGACAGGCCCAAGTCAAACAGACTCTATTAAAAACCCTAGATGGCCCACAGCATGACCTGGCTACATTATTTCCTAACATAGAATGAATGACACAACCTTAGACTTAATTATTACATGGCGTAGGTCATCCTAGCGTGTCACTCCTGAATCCTTGATGGCATACCACCTAGGTTGGTGGAGTCCTAAAATTGGGCTCCACATAGGCTTCCGTGCCCATATCATCCTCCCCCCCTTCAAGAAGCGTTGTCCCCAACGCGTGAGGGTCTTCTGGAAAAGGTGACGTGATATGAACATGACACGTCCTCGCCGTCCTCAAGTCTTTCTTGCCTTCCACACCACATCCTCCCTCGCGGCCTGCTTGACTTGACACAGCACTTGGCGCCTCCTTTCTTCTCCACATGAGCTTGGACTTCGGCGCCAACTCCTTCTTCTTGCGAGGTTTTGATGGACCCTTGTGTCGCTGCACATGACCCTGCACAAGATGTGTAATTCCTGGGCCACATAGATGTCTCACACGTCCATCCTTGCCTCGATGCATCCACGGTGTCGCGGAAAAATGGACAGTACTCCTAGCACGGTAGTGCCGCTGTCCACCATCTCCACTGACGTGCTCTGCCACAGCCGGTCTAGACGCCGGTTGACCGGGTATGCGACCGGTCGGTCCGGTTATGACCGGGTCTGGGACCGGATCCTGACCGGGACGTCGCGACGTCTCACGCGAACACGCTCCGGTCGGCATCGGCACATAAGCCGGTCCGAACCGGGCTCACCCGGCGCCTGGTCCGGTTGGACCGGCCCCGTGACCGGGCTGAAACACCATCGACGCGGCTTCGCTAACCTTCTCGCCTCCCACTCCTCCCACGCGCATCTGCGCCATATGTAGTGGAACATCATCAGCACAAACATCATCAGTCTGTATACTAGCATCAACACAAACTGGAACTGTAGCACATGCTGTAACATCCACATCAACAACAAGTATAGCTTCATCCAGCTTGTCACCAACAAGATCTGGCTTGTCATCTACAGGCTTGGCTGAAACATTACCAACATCAATGCTCGGAACATCATGCACCTTATGCTGCACATTAGACTTGTGCAACTTCTCCTTACGCACCACTAACTCCACATCGGCCTTGATATGATCATCACCCATAGGCTTCAAAGTCCGCTGTTTGCCACCATGCATAAAAGAATATGTATTTGCTCGCCCAGCATGTGTCACATTGCGATCAAACTGCCAAGGACGCCCAAGTAGCAATCCACACACCTCCAATGGCAACACATCGCAATCGATCTCATCAACATAATCATCAACTCGTAAATGGCACACGCACCTTGTGAGTAATCTTCGAGCATACCACGGCTATTCAACCACTCAAGACGTTTAGGTTCAGGAAGACGCCATGTAGACAACCCCAACGCTGTCACCATCGCCTTGCTAATGCCATTAGTACAGCTACCACCATCAACCATCAACTTGCAAGCCTTGCCCTTGATAAAGCAATGAGTCTGAAACAAACTCCATCGCTGAACATTGTCAACTGTCTTGCAAGCATCACCTTGTACCTTCTTGAGTTGCATATTCATCCCGCTCAATGGTACATCCGCCTCAACAGTCACAGTAGCGCTCTTGGTATCAGAGCCAGGTTTCCTCTCCTCTGAAGATTTCACCTCGACCTTAGTGACTGTTGGTAGTAGAACAATCTTCTTACTAGTAACTATGCACTTGTCCACTGCCTGGTGTACCTCCTCCATGCACTTGTTTACTTCCTTCAAGGCATGCCAAACTCCGGATGACTGCTTACGTTCCTCCATATATGGTAACACGAAAACACTATGAAGAAAAGTTTTGTAGTCCTCCCAAGTTTCAACAAATTCACCTCGGTCCATTGCATCATGCCAGCAACGTTCCAATGCCTCGTCCACACGCCGTGAAGCAAGATAATATGCATAAGATGTTTTGAACTTCCTCTTGTATGTGCGACATCGAGCAAAACCCAACTCCATGTTCCTCTCCCAATCTTCATATTCCTGAACTGTCGCAAGACGGTGTAGGTACCAATGAAGACTGGACGGCGAACGCTGTTCTCCCTTCAAGCAATCTAGATAGTCATTGAAAACCTTACTAGACTTCTTAGGAAGAGTACACTTCATGCCCAGAACATCGCCCGGAAACTCATCAACATCAACAACATCAATAGCCGAAAGCGTCGTAGAAAACACCGGAGCAACAGGAGAAACCGCCGGAGAAAAAACCGCAGTAGTCTGAGCCAACCCAGCCCAGGGCCCGGTTAGACCGGCCTCCAGACCGGCCTGCCCGGTCACGGGCCCGGTTGACAGGTCGCCAACCGGATGCATCGCACCGGAACACAACCGGACAAATTTTTGCGAACTTCCCGGTTTGCCGCCCGGTTGACCGGGTTCTACGCCAGGCAGCCCGGTCACTGGCCCGGTTGACCGGATTTCATACCAGGTTTTTCCTGGTCGCAAAATTTCGTCTTCTTCCCGATTCTGGTCGCGATTTTTCGCGATTTTGACCTCCGAAACAGCCATGGATGACCTCCAAACTGCACCAAACTATGCCAAACTTCCTCCAACCAACCTCCTTCGACCGAGAGCCAAACTCCTCCGATCTTAGAGCTAATCTTCTCCGATGCAAACCGATCAAAGAGATCGATCAACAACACCTCGCCGTGAGCAACCCAGAAAGCTGATACCACATGATGTGGGAGGAACCCAGTGTCCACCTAAGTCGATGCCCGATATCCATATCATCTCATGATACGGTGGATCCAAGCCAATCCACCTAAGTCGATGCCCGATCTTTCACAGCGAGAACCTGGGGTAGAGATTCCTCCCAACAACGCGATGAACGCAACCTGGAGAAGAGGGAACGAATCCAGCAAGCAACGGATCGATGAACAATACGCCTCAAACCAAGAGCTAGACAATCCTTGATGAACACAAGAACCTTCGCAGCGGATAATATAGATAAACGGCAGCGCCGTACCCCCGGAGGGATGATACACGTGAACACACGCAATGGGGAAAACCCTAATCTTGAGACTAAACTTGTTCTATCCTAAACCCTAGCCGTGCCATCTCCTTATATGAGAGGGAGAGCTGGCCGGCCGGCCCCCTTATTGGGCCTAACCTAGTTCGACTTGGACGAGGCCCAAGTCAAACGGACTCTATTAAAACCCTAGATGGCCCACGAGCATGACCTGGCTACATTATTATCTCCTAATAACAAGATTATAATAAACTACTGGTACAACCTTAGACCCAAATATCATATCAATGGCTCTCCTAGAGTACCAGGCCCGGATATCCATATCATCTCTCCCCTTCTTCAAGAAGCGTTGTCCCCAACGCGTGAGGGTCTTCTGGAAAAAGGTGACGTGATATGAACATGACACGTCCTCGCCATCCTCAAGTCTTGCTTGCCTTCCACACCACATCCTCCCTCGCGGCCTTCTCGACTTGATAAAGCACTTGGCGCCTCCTTTCTTCTCCACATGAACTTGGCCTTCGGCGCCAATTCCTTCTTCTTGCGAGGTTTTGATGGACCCTTGTGTCGCTGCACATGACCCTACACAAGATGTGTAATTCTTGGGCCACATAGATGTCGCACACGTCCATCCTTGCCTCGATGCATCCGCGGTGTCGCAGAAAACTGGACAGTACTCATAGCACGGTAGTGCCGCTGCCCACCATCTCCACTGACGCGCTCGCCTCCCACTCCTCCCACGTGCATCTGCGCCACATGTACTGAAGTATGATCAGCACAAATATCATCAGTCTGTAACCTGGCATCAACACAAACTGGAACTGTAGCACATGCTGCAACATCCACATCTACAACAAGTGTAGCTTCATCCGGCTTGTCACCAACAAGAACTTGCTTGTCATCTACAGGCTTGTCTGAAACATCACCAACATCAATGCTCGGAACATCATGCACCTCTTGCTGCACTTTAGGCTTGTGCAACTTCTCTTTACGCACCACTAACTCCACATCGGACTTGATATGATCATCACCCATAGGCTTCAAAGTCCGCTGTTTGCCACCATGCATAAAAGAATATGTATTTGCTCGCCCAGTGATACGTCTCCCACGTATCGATAATTTCTTATGTTCTATGCCATATTATTGATGATACCTACATGTTTTATGCACACTTTATGTCATATTCGTGCATTTTCTGGAACTAACCTATTAACAAGATGCCGAAGTGCCAGTTCCTGTTTTCTGCTGTTTTTGGTTTCGAAATCCTAGTAACGAAATATTCTCGGAATTGGACGAAACGAAGACCCAGGGGCCTATTTTGCCACGAACCTTCCAGAAGACCGAAGAGCATACGAAGTGGGGCCATGAGGTGGCGACACCACAAGGCGGCGCGGCCAAGGAGGGGCCCGCGCCGCCCTATGGTGTGGGCCCCTCGTCAGGCCCCCGACTCGCCCTTCCGCCTACTTAAAGCCTCCGTCGCGAAACCCCCGAGGCGAAGAACCACGATACGGAAAACCTTCCGGAGCTGCCGCCATCGCGAAGCCAAGATCCGGGGGACAGGAGTCTCTGTTCCGGCACCTCGCCGGAGCGGGGAAGTGCCCCCGGAAGGCTTCTCCATCGACACCGCTGCCATCTCCACCGCCATCTTCATCACCGCTGCTGCTCCCATGAGGAGGGAGTAGTTCTCCATCGAGGCTCGGGGCTGTACCGGTAGCTATGTGGTTCATCTCTCTCCCATGTGCTTCAATACAATAATCTCATGAGCTGCCTTACATGATTGAGATTCATATGATGATGCTTGTAATCTAGATGTCACTATGCTAGTCAAGTGAGTTTTACTTATGTGATCTCCGAAGACTCCTTGTCCCACGTGTGTAAAGGTGACGAGTGTGTGCACCGTGTGGGTCTCTTAGGCTATATTTCACAGAATACTTACTCACCGTTATGAATGGCGTAGTGAAGTGCTTATTTATATCTCTTTATGATTGCAATATGTTTTGTATCACAATTTATCTATGTGCTACTCTAGTGATGTGTTATTAAAGTAGTTTTATTCCTCATGCATGGTGTAATGGTGACAGTGTGTGCATCCGTGTTAGTACTTGGCATATGCTATGATCATGATCTCTTGTAGATTGTGGAGTTAATTATCATTATGATTGTATTGATATGATCTATTCCTCCTACGTGGCGTGAAGGTGACAGTGTGCATGCTTGTGTTAGTACTTGGTTTAGTCGTGTTGATCTTTCTTGCACTCTAAGGTTATTTAAATATGAACATTGAATTGTGGAGCTTGTTAACTCCGGCATTGAGGGTGCGTGTAATCCTACGCAATGTGTTCATCATCCAACAAGAGTGTAGAGTATGCATTTATCTATTCTGTTATGTGATCAAAGTTGAGAGTGTCCACTAGTGAAAGTCTATTCACTAGGCCTTGTTCCTAAATACTGCTATCGCTGCTTGTTTACTGTTTTACTGCGTTACTACTGCTGCGTTACTACTGCTGCGTCACTACTGCTGCGTTACTACTGCTTGTTTACTGTCCTGGGCAAAGCACTTTTACGGTGCCGTTGCTACTACTTATTCATACCACCTGTATTTCACTATCTCTTCGCCGAACTAGTGCACCTATTAGGTGTGTTGGGGACACAAGAAACTTCTTGCTTTGTGGTTGCAGGGTTGCATGAGAGGGATATCTTTGACCTCTTCCTCCCTGAGTTCGATAAACCTTGGGTGATCAACTTAAGGGAAACTTGCTGCTGTTCTACAAACCTCTGCTCTTGGAGGCCCAACACTGTCTACAAGAATAGAAGCTCCCATAGACATCAAGCACTTTTCTGGCGCCGTTGCCGGGGAGGAAAGGTAAAAGGCACTCATACTCCGGTTCCAGGTAACAGTACTTTTCTGGCGCCATTGTGTTTGTGCTCGAAGCTATTTCCTTTAGATCCTGCAATTGCATCTTTTTGTTTCTTGTTTACACTAGTTTGGCATAATGGACAACAGTGAGCTTCTTATTCTATTTCCTGATTTAAAACATGGATTGTTTGATGCGAAAATTAAAAAACCTATGGAATCTTATTTGCATGCTTGGTAGTAATATTAGTATGAACGCTTTGAACACCATTGTTGATAATAATGTAGAAAGTTCTAAGCTTGGGGAAGCTGGTTTTCATGATCTTTTTAGTCCCCCAAGCATTGAGGAGAAAATTTTCTTTGATGATACTTTGCCACCTATTTATGATGATTATAATAGTGGTCTTTTGGTACAACCTACTATGGAGAGTAAATTTTATTGTGATTATATTATGCCTCCTACACTTGATGAGAATAATAATGATAGCTACTTTGTTGAATTTGCACCCACTACAACTAATAAAATTGACTATGCCTATGTGGAGAGTAATATTTTTATGCATGAGACTCATGATAAGAAAGCTTTATGTGATGGTTATATTGTTGAGTTTTCTCATGATGCTACTGAAAGTTATTATGAGAGAGGAAAATATGGTTGTAGAAATATTCATGTTACTAAAATGCCTCTCTATGTGCTGAAATTTTTGAAGCTACACTTGTTTTATCTTCCTATGCTTGTCACTTTGCTCTTCATGAACTTGTTTATTTACAAGATTCCTATGCATAGGAAGCATGTTAGACTTAAATGTGTTTTGAATTTGCTTCTTGATGCTCTCTTTTGCTTCAAATACTATTTCTTGCGAGTGCATCATTAAAACTGCTGAGCCCATCTTAATGGCTAAAAAGAAAGAACTTCTTGGGAGATAACCCATGTGTTATTTTGCTACAGTACTTTGTTTTATATTTGAGTCTTGGAAGTTGTTTACTACTGTAGCAACCTCTCCTTATCTTAGTTTTGAGTTTTGTTGTGCCAAGTAAAGTCTTTGATAGTAAAGTAAGTACTAGATTTGGATTACTGCGCAGTTCCAGATTTCTTTGTTGTCACGAATCTGGGTCTACCTCCCTGTAGGTAGCTCAGAAAATTAAGCCAATTTACGTGCATGATCCTCAGATATGTACGCAACTTTCATTCAATTTGGGATTTTCATTTGAGCAAGGCTGGTTCCCTAATAAAATCCATCTTTACGGACTGTTCTATTTTGACAGATTCTGCCTTTTATTTCGCATTGCCTCTTTTGCTATGTTGGATGAATTTCTTTGATCCATTAATGTCCAGTAGCTTTATGCAATGTCCAGAAGTGTTAAGAATGATTGTGTCACCTCTGAACATGTTAATTTTTATTGTGCACTAACCCTCTAATGAGTTGTTTCGAGTTTGGTGTGGATGAAGTTTTCAAGGATCAAGAGAGGAGTATGATGCAATATGATCAAGGAGAGTGAAAGCTCTAAGCTTGGGGATGCCCCGGTGGTTCACCCCTGCATATTCTAAGAAGACTCAAGCGTCTAAGCTTGGGGATGCCCAAGGCATCCCCTTCTTCATCGACAACATTATCGGGTTCCTCCCCTGAAACTATATTTTTATTCCGTCACATCTTATGCACTTTGCTTGGAGCGTCGGTTTGTTTTTGTTTTTTGTTTTGTTTGAATAAAATGGATCCTAGCATTCACCTTGTGGGAGAGAGACACGCTCCGTCTGTAGCATATGGACAAATATGTCCTTAGGCTCTACTCATAGTATTCATGGCGAAGTTTCTTCTTCGTTAAATTGTTATATGGTTGGAATTGGAAAATGCTACATGTAGTAATTCTAAAATGTCTTGGATAATTTGATACTTGGCAATTGTTGTGCTCATGTTTAAGCTCTTGCATCATATACCTTGCACCCATTAATGAAGAAACACTTAGAGCTTGCTAATTTGGTTTGCATATTTGGTTTCTCTAGAGTCTAGATAACATCTAGTATTGAGTTTTGAACAACAAGGAAGACAGTGTAGAATCTTATAATGTTTACAATATGTCTTTTATGTGAGTTTTGCTGCACCGTTCATCCTTGCGTTTGTTTCAAATAACCTTGCTAGCCTAAACCTGGTATCGAGAGGGAATACTTCTCATGCATCCAAAATATTTGAGCCAACCACTATGCCATTTGTGTCCACCATACCTACCTACTACATGGTATTTATCCGCCATTCCAAAGTAAATTGCTTGAGTTCTACCTTTAAAATTCCGTCATTCACCTCTGCAATATATAGCTCATGGGACAAATAGCTTAAAAACTATTGTGGTATTGAATATGTACTTATGCACTTTATCTCTTATTAAGTTGCTTGTTGTGCGATAACCATGTTTACGGGGACGCCATCAACTATTCTTTGTTGAATATCATGTGAGTTGCTATGCATGTCCGTCTTGTCTGAAGTAAGAGAGATCTACCACCTTTATGGTTGGAGCATGCATATTGTTAGAGAAGAGCATTGGGCCGCTAACTAAAGCCATGAATCATGGTGGAAGTTTCAGTTTTGGACATACATCCTCAATCTCATATGAGAATAATAATTGTTGCCACATGCTTATGCATTAAAGAGGAGTCCATTATCCGTTGTCCATGTTGTCCCGGTATGGATGTCTAAGTTGAGAATAATCAAAAGCGAGAAATCCAAAATGCGAGCTTTCTCCTTAGACCTTTGTACAGGCGGCATGGAGGTACCCCATTGTGACACTTGGTTAAAACATGTGCATTGCAAAGATCCGGTAGTCCAAGCTAATTAGGACAAGGTGCGGGCACTATTAGTATACTATGCATGAGGCTTGCAACTTGTAAGATATAATGTACATAACTCATATGCTTTATTACTACCGTTGACAAAATTGTTTCATGTTTTCAAAATAAAAGCTCTAGCACAAATATAGCAATCGATGCTTTCCTCTTTGAAGGACCATTCTCTTTACTTTTATGTTGAGTCAGTTCACCTATCTCTCTCCACCTCAAGAAGCAAACACTTGTGTGAAGCTGTGCATTGATTCCTACATATTTGCATATTGCACTTGTTATATTACTCTATGTTGACAATTATCCATGAGATATACATGTTACAAGTTGAAAGCAACCGCTGAAACTTAATCTTCCTTTGTGTTGCTTCAATACCTTTACTTTGATTTATTGCTTTATGAGTTAACTCTTATGCAAGACTTATTAATACTTGTCTTGAAGTACTATTCATGAAAAGTCTTTGCTTTATGATTCACTTGTTTACTCATGTCATTACCATTGTTTTGATCGCTGCATCCACTACATGTGTTTACAAATAGTATGATCAAGGTTATGATGGCATGTCACTTCAGAAATTATCTTTGTTATCGTTTTACCCGCTCGGGACGAGCGGAACTAAGCTTGGGGATGCTTGATACGTCTCCGACGTATCGATAATTTCTTATGTTCTATGCCATATTATTGATGATACCTACATGTTTTATGCACACTTTATGTCATATTCGTGCATTTTCCGGAACTAACCTATTAACAAGATGCCGAAGTGCCGGTTCACGTTTTCTGCTGTTTTTGGTTTCAGAAATCCTAGTAACGAAATATTCTCGGAATTGGACGAAACGAAGACCCATGGGCCTATTTTGCCACGAACCTTCCAGAAGACCGAAGAGCATACGAAGTAGGGCCACGAGGTGGCGACACCACAAGGCGGCGCGGCCAAGGAGGGGCCCGCGCCGCCCTATGGTGTGGGCCCCTCGTCGGGCCCCGACTCTGCCCTTCCGCCTACTTAAAGCCTCCGTCGCGAAACCCCTGAGGCGAAGAACCACGATACGGAAAACCTTCCAGAGCCGCCGCCATCGCGAAGCCAAGATCTGGGGGACAGGAGTCTCTGTTCCGGCACCCTGCCGGAGCGGGGAAGTGCCCCGGAAGGCTTCTCCATCGACACCGCTGCCATCTCCACCGCCATCTTCATCACCGCTGCTGCTCCCATGAGGAGGGAGTAGTTCTCCATCGAGGCTCGGAGCTGTACCGGTAGCTATGTGGTTCATCTCTCTCCTATGTGCTTCAATACAATAATCTCATGAGCTGCCTTACATGATTGAGATTCATATGATGATGCTTGTAATCTAGATGTCACTATGCTAGTCAAGTGAGTTTTACTTATGTGATCTCCGGAGACTCCTTGTCCCACGTGTGTAAAGGTGACAGTGTGTGCACCGTGTGGGTCTCTTAGGCTATATTTCACAGAATACTTACTCACTGTTATGAATGGCGTAGTGAAGTGCTTATTTATATCTCTTTATGATTGCAATATGTTTTGTATCACAATTTATCTATGTGCTACTCTAGTGATGTGTTATTAAAGTAGTTTTATTCCTCCTGCACGGTGTAATGGTGACAGTGTGTGCATCCGTGTTAGTACTTGGCATATGCTATGATCATGATCTCTTGTAGATTGTGGAGTTAATTATCATTATGATTGTATTGATATGATCTATTCCTCCTACGTGGCGTGAAGGTGACAGTTGTGCATGCTGTGTTAGTACTTGGTTTAGTCGTGTTGATCTTTCTTGCACTCTAAGGTTATTTAAATATGAACATTGAATTGTGGAGCTTGTTAACTCCGGCATTGAGGGTTCGTGTAATCCTACGCAATGTGTTCATCATTCAACAAGAGTGTAGAGTATGCATTTATCTATTCTGTTATGTGATCAAAGTTGAGAGTGTCCACTAGTGAAAGTCTATTCCCTAGGCCTTGTTCCTAAATACTGCTATCGCTGCTTGTTTACTGTTTTCTTGCGTTACTACTGCTGCGTTACTACTCTTGCGTTACTATTGCTGCGTTACTACTGCTTGTTTACTGTCCTGGGCAAAGCACTTTTCTGGTGCCGTTGCTACTACTTATTCATACCACCTGTATTTCACTATCTCTTCGCCGAACTAGTGCACCTATTAGGTGTGTTGGGGACACAAGAGACTTCTTGCTTTGTGGTTGCAGGGTTGCATGAGAGAGATATCTTTGACCTCTTCCTCCCTGAGTTCGATAAACCTTGGGTGATCCACTTAAGGGAAACTTGCTGCTGTTCTACAAACCTCTGCTCTTGGACACTGTCTACAAGAATAGAAGCTCCCGTAGACATCACCCAGCATGTGTCACATTGCGATCATACTGCCAAGGACGCCCAAGTAGCAATCCACACACCTCCAATGGCAACACATTGCAATCGATCTCATCAACATAATCATCAACTGCAAATGGCACACGCACCTTGTGAGTAATCTTCAGCATACCACAGCTATTCAACCTCTCAAGACGCTTAGGTTCAGGAAGACGCCATGTAGACAACCCCAATGCTGTCACCATCGCCTTGCTAATGCCATTAGTACAGCTACCACCATCAACCATCAACTTGCAAGCCTTACCCTTGATAAAGCACTGAGTCTGAAACAAACTCCATCGCTGAACCTTGTCAACTGTTTTTCAAGCATTACCTTGTACCTTCTTGAGTTGCATATTGACATAGGCATCCCAAATGGGCCTGCTAAAGATAGTACCCGGGGTTTAATGGAGGCCCAATTACCATTATCCCTGTACAAAATAGAATTTTATATGGAGAAATATAAAAGAGTTAAAGCTCTCGAATAAAAATAAACAGTGGAGATTTTCGCTGACTCTACGATTCAAGCAAAATCTCGAGGGCTAGTGACATAGGCATCCCAAATGGGCCTGCTAAAGATAGTACCCGGGGTTTAATGGAGGCCCACTACCCGAAGAATAAGAAGATTCAAGAGCCCAAGATATATTAAGGAAAGTAGCGTTGTAATAGGAAGTGTTATTTGTAATCTGGCGGGATGAGTTAGAAACCGTCCCGGACTCTGTAACTTGTACAAAACGAAACCCTCGGCTCCGCCTCCTATATAAAGGGGAGTCGAGGGACGAAGAGATCATCGAATCATTGTTCACAAACCCTAGTTTTCATAATCGTCGAGTACTTTTCGGCTGAAACCTTCGAGATTTACTTGCCCTCTACTTCTAACTAAACCCTAGCCTATAACCCGTAGGCATTGACAAGTTAATACCTTGTCAATTGGCGCCGTCTGTGGGAATTAGAGGCGTAAGGATCTAATCTCGATGGCACGTTCAAGATCTTCGACATCGTCAACCGGAAGCAACACAATGGATCGAGGTAAACAGATCGCTGCTGGTCTTGTCGATTTTGTTCCTCACCCACCCTCCCGTTTGGATGCATATGCGTATCTGGCGGAGCCCATGGAGATGACGTTCGGAAGGTTTCACTTTCGCGTCGAGAAGGAAGGATCGTATCGTGTCGAAATTCCGATTTCGTCGGGATCGTCGGCGGTCGATTCCGATTTTTCAAACTATACATCGTCAACCGAGTCAGGAGAAGAAGAAACTTCGGAAACACGTTACGTCAGCACCAGAGCAAGAGAGAAACTCGCCAAGATCTTCGGCGACATATCGTTCGAGTCATCTGCTGACTCATATATAAGCGATGACTCAAGCGATGTCGACAGTTGCGACTTCATCGACAAATCTATCACAGTGGGCAAGGTCTTCATCAATCTCAACAATGATGTCACCAAACCCAACATAGATCCGAGTACAAAATATCATCGGATTTATGCCATCGAAAATCAAGAGGAAACATCAGAGGCTTTCGACTATTTGGGTAATCCCTATGTCGATCCCTCAGATCTAAGGAGAGGTATGGGCACTAAATATGTCGGGCCCACACCACGTGTCAGAGTTCAACTTCCACAAACAGCCTGGGATAGAGCTGCAAAAGCTTTAGATGGTTCGGAGCCAATGACGACAACTGCTACAGTCCAAGAATTGCAAGCTTATCAATATAGGCTCGCACGAGCTGCCAGAGAATTGGAAAAAGAGACAGCTGAGTTGAACAGGAGAAAGGAAGCAGCTTCTGCATCCAGCAGGAGAAGGGCAGATCTAAGTCGACAATCTAGAACCTCGGGAGATAGTCATAGAGAAGCTCGGAACAGAGCAAGGTCCAGATTGCAACACATACCTGAAGGAGAAAGAGAGTACCTAGTTCAAAATCTCGACATGTCTTTTATGTCGATAGACACAAGAGGGAATATTATTCCTAAAACACCAGAAGCTGGGTATATGGCGACACAAGCTTTTATCCTTGCATCCAGGCCACCTCCAGGAGATCCAAGGGAGGCTTTGTACAATATGGCGATAGCAGGACAAGAAGTCATGGGAACGGCGTTTGTATCAACACCACCAGAGGGAGCTGCAAGGCAAAATAGTCCACGACCTACGGCGGCAGCAGCAGCAAATGTTGAAGGAACAAGTGGAGCAAGAGATACGGCAGCACAAGCAAGGGTAGACAGAGCACGGCAAGGCAGAAGGGAACATCGACAATCCCCAGAACTAAACGACGAGGATATGTGCGGTTTGCCGTGCTTCACAAGGAGAGTACGAAAAACTCGAGTCCCTTCGGGATTTAAGTTGCCTGATCACTTCAAGAAATTCGACGGCCTGCAAGATCCAGAGGATTGGCTAGTTGACTACCTCGAGACGGTGAAGTTAACTGGAGGAACTAGGGCAACAGCCATGCAAAGTATTCAGGTGCACTTAAGTGGAGCTGCACGATCTTGGATCAAAAAGCTTCCGCCGGGATCTATCGACAGCTGGGAAAGTTTCGAGGACGTATTCGTCAAGAACTTCAGGTCCACGTGCAAAAAACCTGCGTCGTTAGAAGAGCTGAGAGCATGTCGACAAAAGCCAGATGAGTCAATGAGAAAATACATCCAAAGGTGGAACATCATCAAAAAGTCGGCAGAAAATATATCTGACGAGAGAGCAATAGATGCGTTTGTTGCAGGAATTAGACGTGGGGATTTTGTCGAGGACTTGGGAAGGACCAATCCAAAGACAGTATCCGCGTTAATGGAGATAGCAAACAGATGGGCAGACGGAGAAGATGTTGTCCACAACAAACGGCACAGGTCGCCAGAGGAGGACCGTGGTCGAAGTTATCAATCGAGGCGACGATTTCCTCGGCAGTACCCGAACTATGACGCCCCAGGGCAAATTTCGGCAGGATTTCGGGCAAACACAGGACGAAACAATAGAGATGATTATCAGAGAAGCAATGAGCAACGAGGCGATAATAGGGACGACTCCCGCAACAGGCAAAATAGCGGGCCAAGGTTTCCAAGGCCTTTCGTGTCCCCCGAAGAAATGCTGAACGGACCATGCCAGATGCATTTTTTCCTCGACAGCAACGGGAAAAGACAGTCAGGGCACCTGCAGAAAGACTGTCGAAATTTTCAGGCAATGTTCAGATATGCAGAAAACGCTCACGCTCGAGCAGCACACAGAAATCCTCGGGAGCCCAGGAGCGAGGTTCACCTACCACCACCTCCCGCGATTACAGACGACAATCGGCATCAGCTCAGAATAGCGGCAGCACCTCCACCACCACCTTATGTCGATCCTAACTCAAACGGAGCGGTGTCGATGATTCAGAAGGGAAGGCCGTCCAACAGAACTCAAAAAGTAATCTCGAGACAGGTGTTCATGGCAGAGAAAATGCCTCCACCAACAGTTGAGTACCTCAATTGGTCAGGGCAAGACATCGGCTTCAGCATAGCGGATCATCCGCAGCAAGTTCCTCGACCGGGGCGGTCAGCACTTATTCTCGCCGGCGGTTATTGCGGGATTTGATGTTTCTCGAGTATTCATAGATGGTGGCAGCAGCTTAAACCTTATGTATGCAGATACATTGAGGAAGATGAACATATCTTTAGCAAACTTGAAGCCAACGGACACAAGGTTCCACGGCATCACACCAGAGAAACCAAGTTACCCATTGGGGAAGATCAACCTCGACGTTCAGTTTGGAACCCGAGAAAATTATAGAATCGAGAAACTGGAGTTTGAAGTCGTGGATTTTCCATCGCAGTACCACGCTTTGTTGGGACGACCAGCATATGCTAGATTTATGGCAGTACCACACTATACATACCTGTTGTGGAGATTGCCTGGACCAAAGGGACCAATCACAGTCAAAGGAAGCTTCGCCTTAGCCGATAAGTGCGACAAGGATTTTCATCGGTTATCAGAAACTTTCGGGATGCAAGCTGAGTATTTAGCGTCAAAAAGTATGACCGATTACGACGTACTGCCAGACGTTGGAAGGCCAAATAAAGAGTCAACTTTCCATACAGAGAAAAATTCTAAGGAGGTGCAGATTCACCCGACAGACCCGAAAAAGACGACATCTATCGCAAACAACATGGATATCGCATAGGAAAGCGTGCTCGTCGAGTTCCTCCGTGAGAACTGGAAAATCTTCGCATGGTGTCCAGCTGACATGCCAGGAGTACCCAGGGAACTTGCCGAGCACCACCTAAATTTGGATCCATCAGCGAGACCAATCAAACAACCTTTGCGGCGTTTTTCGGAACCAAACCGCAAAGCTATGCTTGTCGGAAATCAATCGACTACAAGAAGCTGGTTTTATCAAAGAGATATTCACAGAAGCCACATGGGTAGCAAATCCTGTGATGGTGCGAAAGAAAAACACTAAGGTCCTTCGCATGTGCGTCGACTTAACGTGTCTCAATAAACATTGTCCAAAGGATCACTTTCCCCTCCCGAGGATCGATCAAATTATCGACTCCACGGCTGGATGCGAACGTCTTTCCTTCCTGGACGCATATTCTGGTTACAACCAGATCAGGTTGAAAGAAGAAGATGAAGTAAAGACAGCGTTTATTACACCATATGGCGTGTTTTGTTACAGAACAATGCCCTTTGGTCTAAAAAACGCGGGAGCAACATATCAGAGAATGATGCGAAGTGTTTGGCGACACGGATTGGGAAAAACGTGCAAGTATACATCGACGACGTCGTCATAACATCAAAAGAGGGGACAACACCGATCGAGGACCTCAAGGAAACGTTTGACAACCTCAACAAGTTCTGCCCGAAGTTGAACCCGACGAAGTGTTCCTTTGGCGTTCCGACAGGAGAACTCCTGGGGTTTCTAGTCTCAGCAAGAGGGATTGAAGCAAATCCCGATAAAATACAAGCTATCTTAACAATGAGAAAGCCAACAAAGTTGAAAGAAATACAACAGCTAACTGGGCGAGTCGCAGCTTTGAGAAGATTCGTCACCAGGCTAGGAGAAAAAGCGTTACCATTTTATGCTTTGATAAAGCAAGGAGACAAATTCCAGTGGAACGAAGAAGCCGACAGAGCCTTCGAAGATTTGAAGCGCAAAATCTCGACACCACCAATTTTGGTGGCGCCGAAGGAAAAGGAACCTCTCCTGCTATATATCGCAGCCACGCCCCAAGTGGTGAGCACGGTGCTAGTTGTCGAAAGAGAAGAAGAAGGAAAACTTCACGGAGTACGAGAGGCCGGTATACTTCGTCGGCGAAGTTTTATCGCCATCAAAACAAAGGTACCCTCGGTACCGAAGCTAGCATACGGAGTGTTCACAACATCACGAAAATTGCGCCACTATTTTTCGGCACACCCGATCATAGTAGTCAATGAAGCTCCCTTGTCAAATATACTAAACAATCCAGAAGCTACGGGTCGTGTCTCCCTTTGGGGAATAGAACTTTCCCCTCGGGACATCACGTATGAAAAAAGAAAAGCAATCAAGTCGCAAGTTCTGCCAGATTTCATCGCAGAGTGGATGGAGCTACAAAACACAGGACCCCCAGACTTGTCGAGAACCTGGACCATGAATTTCGACGGGTCCAAGAGAGTAGAAGGAGCTGGCGCAGGAGTAGTACTTATATCACCCGAAGGCGACAAATTGAAGTACATCCTTCGGATGACGTTCCCTAACGCATCCAACAATGAAGCAGAATATGAAGCCCTCATACACGGGATGAAGATGGCGAAAGCATGCGGTGCAACTCGACTAAAAATCTTTGGCGACTCACAATTGGTGGCCCAGCAAGTTATGAACCAATGTGATGCAGTCAATGATAGCATGGTAGCATACAAGGAGGTATACAATGAACTCGAGAAGCTATTTGATGGATGCGAGGTAAACCACATCAGTAGATTGAGCAACGATGAAGCTGACGTCCTCGCAAACATCGCACTACAAGAAATCTGCCATAAGTTGACGAAATAAAGGTGTCACTAAAACGTCACTAACGGCTACTTGTGACGTTATTGTGACAACTTTCAAAACGTCGAAAGCTGGGAGTCAGCAATGAGTGCTTACGACGTTCCACTTGAAAACGTCTTAAAGCTTTATGACGTTTTAAAATGTCATCGACCGCATGACGTTCCCAAAACGTCATGGGCACCTCGCCCGAGTCCGGCGTGGCAATCCGACGTGGCAAAATTGTGACGAATTAGAAACGTCGTTATTTGAATTCAGCCCGGTCCATTCAGCTCCTTATATGGGCTGAGCCCATTAGTTCTGATTTTTTTTTCGGCTTTGTTGGGCCTTGGCCCGTAATCGGCCCAATTACCTCGGCCTTTTTAGCTTTTTTTTTTTTCAACGGCCTTTTTAGCTGCTTTACTTACTGGGCCTGGGCCAATTTCCATTGGGCCGTGGCCTTTTTAGGACCCATTACAGTTTTGGGCCGTGGCCTTTTTAGGACCCATTACAGTTTTGGGCCGTGGCCTTTTTAGGACCCATTACAGTTTTGGGCCGTGGCCTTTTTAGGACCCATTACAGGTTTGGGCCTTGGCCTTTTAGGGTCCATTAAGATTTTGGGCCTAGGCCTTTATAGGGTCCACAGAGGTTTTGGGCCACAGCCTTCTTGGGGTCCATAAAGATATTGGGCCTTGGCCTTTTGGGTCCATAAAAGTTATGGGCTTTGGCCTTTTTACGGTCCTGCAAGTTTTTGGGCTTCGGCCTTTTTTGGCCTTTTCAACTCCCATTTTTCGAAAATGCAATTAATTATTTGTTGGGCTCTAGCCTTTTAAGAGCCCATATATTTCTAGGCTACTTTGGGCCTTGGCCTTTTAAGAGCCCACAATAGCCCAACGAGTGCATATATTAAATTAGGAAATTCAACGACAAAATATAAAAGACAACATTTCAAATCTGCAAATTTCACGGCGAGTGACAACGACAAAATGACCAGGTTCACGAGATTCACCAACATGCCAAGAAAGTTCACGGATTCACGAGTAAGAAGTTCACGGATTCACGGTAAGAAGTTCACGGATTCACGGTAAGAAGTTATTGTCACGCTGCCGGGATATGACCAAGTTCCATGGCGGGACACAAAAAGGGATACGACCGGCAGCGAGGAGCTAATTCGCGGATGCTCCGAAGATGGACATCATGTGAGCAAGCCTCCTATCACTTTCCTCGGTCCGCTTGAGGAGCTCCATGTAGTCCTTGTCACGCCGAGCTTGTGCGGCTTCATTTGCCGCTTGCTTCTCCTTACGGGCAGCAGCTTCTTCCATGATGGCAGCAAGCTGCCGCTTCATCCGTTCGGCTTCCTCCTGGGACCTCTTCGAGCTGTGCTTCCGGGTCATGAACATGCGCCGATACAGCGGCTGCGGTGGGCTTGTTGAGCTTGACGGTGGAGCCGGGCTGAAGTCCAGGCATTCTTCGAGAAAGTGCTGTGCTTGGCTTCCTTGCTAAGAACCTTTGCAACAACGACGGCTGACGGACCTTGGCGGTGCACCTTCGGCACGGGAATAGCCATCTCAGCTTCCATATCAGCCTGGAGATCCATTTCCAAAAGATTCATCAATTCGAGAAACGCGCGAGGTCCAAGAATGGTTCACAAAAGTGAAATGAACAAGTCACTTACTATTGCGGCTAGAGCTTCCTCGGAGAAACCATCCTTCTTGCTGTGATGGGTCGCCTTAAAGATGTCGACCGCATCTAGCTCTTCACCTCTGCGCTCCTCCCTCCGGAAATGATGTTCACCAAGAATCGAACATAAGCTTGTGGAGACAAGAGAAAGATGCAAAAGGAAATTCCGTAAGAGTGTTCTTACGAGTTGCATACGGATGAGCGACATAGCTACGAGAGCCGATCTTTTGGCCAAATTTGACCGCAAGCACGGTTGTCCTTGTTCTTGGTACATGTGTTACTCGAGAAGGGCACAATCATGATATTCAGCAATGTGCACACTATAACGATGAGCATCATGTCTACCATGCAAGCACTAATGACTGCAACTGAAGCAAAGAACATACCCTGTGTCTTGGGGTTACCCACGGAGGCGGTTAGAGCTTCCCATTCTTCATCCGAGACATCCTTAACGAGGGACTTGATGCTGACTTCATTTGCTTGGTACTTTGTCGAAGTAGTCCCTTTTCGGGATGTAGCGCTGTTCTTCGACACTTTCCGCGATACGTCATAGCAAGCCTTACGGATGTCTTCCGACTCTGTGTCCATGTTGAAATTTGCCTACAAAGCAAACAAGGGCAAGGACGAGGTTAGTTATCATGAACTATGAACAATCAAGCAAGCACTCCTATCATCTAACAAATGAGCTGGTGATGAAGAAGATTACCCCCATCTTTCCAACGAAGTCGGCCAACAAATTCTCATCCCTCTTGTACAACTTGAAATGCGGAAGGAGCGGCATCGGCCTCTTGCAAGCATTCCACCCTCCGATGCAAACTTGGCGGCGAGGCAAAGGCTTCTCGGGACGTTTCAGCCACTGGAGGAATCTCAATGGTAAGCTTGACTCCCATCCCCTTGCAAATCCGCTCCGGCCCGGTGCCCTTCCTTTTACGGCCACTGCGGCGGTGGTTCCACCTGAATAGCATACATACAAAGATCATGTCGAAGCAGCACCCACAACCAAAAGAGTTTATAAAGATAAACAAAAAAGGCGAGTAGATAGTGTGGACAGCTGTCCAACAAAAACTTGCCTTCATCATCCTCGGGATCAAGAAAACCATCGAGAATCAAAGTGCTTGATGGACCATGACATCGGATGCGATAGGACTCGTGTCCTGCGCGAACGATGCTTGCTTCATCGATCCTTTCATCAATCTGCGGTGAGCTTCGCGATTGTTGCGGGGCGGAGTATCTTCATTGTTGGTTGCGGACGCTTCACTTGATGTCCTCCTGGTGACTCTTTTGGAAGGAACTTCAGCAACGGGTTCCGGATGCCTCTTTCCCCCTCCTGGAGCATCGGCAAACACTCTAACGGGAGGCATTGAACTTTGTTCCTTTTGCAACCTCTTACTCCTCCTCCCTGGGCTTGTCTTTCTAACGAAGCCTTTTTCTTTCTACTCTTGGGATCCTTCAATGCCTCGCAAAAATAGCAAAACAAAATGGCATTACATCACGGGTTATAGCAAAACGAAATAAGAAAACGAGATACAAATAATGCCGGCGCTCCAAAGATGATAAGCAGAATGCACCTTCTCAATGTGTTCCCCTATACTCCCTTCAACCTCCCCATCCTCCTGGTCAACCAATTGGTCATTGCTCGGATGATAATCTGAGCTCTCGCCTTGTGTTATGGCGAGATGACTCATCATTTGAAAGTGTGGAACGACCTCCACCTCGACCACCATGTGACTTCCTAAAAATTGACACTACGGCGGGGAGACCCAGGGATTGTAAGACACGGTTGTTCCGCATCATTGTCCTAGCCCTGTCCTTCTCTATCTCGGTGAGGGGCGCTTCTTTACATGTATGAGAAAAATATGTAACCATTAGATTGATGGTTGAAATGCATAGAAGCAAGCCAACTCGAACAACTAAGGTAAATTGTTTAATCATAGCAATTTTCAACTTTTAGTTTCATTTAATCCTAGGGTACGAAATATTCGAGACAGAGCCAAAAAACCCCGGCACCCGATTAAAAGCATCAATTAGACACAATGATGTTAGGATGAAGCCGCATACCGGCCAGCTGCTTCTTCCCGAGTCTTTGCCATGCTGATGTTGATGGGTTGGATATGTGCTTGGCACGAAAAGAATAACAATTAGTGACAGCGAGATACAACATATGGATGCAATTAAAGAACCAAGCAACATAGGTTCATGTGGATCAACAATCACCTGGTTCACCTTGCTCCTTGAAGTAGGTCGGACCTTGATAGTATTACCTAAGAAGATAACGAGGTTATAATCATTAGACATATCCCTTAATACAACAATAGACATGTACACGAGAAAAAGCTGTAGGCATGTACGGATAAACGGGGCTCCCAAACTTTGTTTGGGAGAAGTTTCATCAACACAGGATAAAAGGGCAATATAAATGTTCATCGACGAAATATAAAAGGGCATGCCTTGGTAAAGATGCTGTACCAAGCAAGATCCGCGAGCGAGGTAATCATATTATGTACTAGTTGCGGCAAGAAAGATGCGTAGCGGCTAATCATATATGGACTGCGATAAACTAGATGTACAATCTACGAGCCCAAGCCAAGTAAAATCCCCCAACAATCATGGAGTGGTTGCGGCGAGACCCACGCGAGGCAAGATCCGCATCACTAATTGATTGGTTGGATACAGCAAGCAAGATCGGCGCGGGTAATCATATAGGGACTGCGGTAAACCGGATCTAAATTCTACGAGCACGAGCCAAGCAAGATCCGCGAGCAATCATCGGCCGGTTGCGGCAAGACACATGCCAATCAAGATCCGAAGCAAACATGGACTGCTTGCATATAGCAAGCAAGATCGGCGACGAGGTAATCATATAGGTACTGCAGAAAACCAAATCCAAAATCTACGAGCACGAGCCGAGGCAAGATCCGCAGCAATCATCGGCGGTTCGTTGCAAGAACATGCCAAGCAAGATCCGAAGCAACCATGGACCGGTTGCGGCAAGAACCATGACGAGGCCGAGCAACCCTAACCCTGGACAAGCCAAGGAAAGAAGCCATGCCACGAAATCCCTAACCCTAACCATGCCATGCCAAGCAAACCGTAACCCTAGCCATGGCCGACGAAACCCTAAGCGAGGCCAAGAAAAGGCCATAGAAGTGGGGGCGAGGGGTCGGGTTGAGGAGGGAACTCGCTCGAAGATCTTGTGGCGGCGTCTACGCACGCGCGGCCGTCGTCGGCGGGTAGCTCTCCGCTCGTCCGCTCGTCGGAGCGCCGCTCGTCGGTGGCCGTCGGCGGGTGGGGATGAGCGGAGTGGGAGGGGAATTGGGGTTCGCATCGCACCGGAGTGGGAGGGGAATTGGGGAGTTGAGGGAGCTCGTACGGGATTTGACTGAAATGTCCCTCCTTTCCAGCTTAGGTTAGTGGCGTTTCGGACATTTGCCCTCCTTTCCAGCTTAGGTTAGTGGCGGGCGGATTCAAAACATTTCGCTGGAGCTGGCGGGAGAAGCTTTTTTTTTTTTTTTGAGATGCTGGCGGGAGAAGCTGGGCGGGAGAGTTTTGGGGTTTTGGAGGGTTTTGGGGTTTTGGGGTTTTGGAGGGAATTTTTGGGGCTTTTTTGTGCAAAACAATAATAATTAAATGCGCAATAATGCATATAATTTGGTGTAGGTTAAAATATTTATAAAAACGAGAATATCATGTAATTAAACGTGTGTCACCTTCATTCCTTTAATGATAATAATATAGGGATATATGAAACTCCTAGAATCCTTAATAATTAAATTATATAAAAAAAATCAGAAAATGTTTGGTTAATTAGGTCAAATAATATATGTCTCTTGCACACACTAATTATATGCTTATCATAAGGCATATGCAAGCTTTATCCCATTCTATATACATCAAGATTCCGAACGTGGCGGTTCGATCGTGAAGGATTCTCCTAGCTAGAATGTCGTCTCCGCTCGATTTTTTTGGCTCCGTTTAATTTGCCAAGCTGCGCAAAACGGGGCCGCCGGGACATGCGGTATGGCCGTACCGGGCGCGCGCATGCACCCGTCCGCCAACGCGCGAAACGGAAAACATTTAGCACATAAAATGACGCGTCCTAGACCTAAAAACATGTTTCCCTCCATTTATTGAGCCAAGGAAAGTGTGGCCCCGGTTTAAATCCTCCCGGTCGGTTTCTAGCGGATTCGGCGGGACACCGCGGGAAGCGGGAGGGATTCCCGGATGGCTACCGCGCGCATACGGCATGTGATAGGTGGTGCGTAGGAGGTATCCTATCGCCGCGCGGAGGTCCCGCGCGATGCTTGAAATGCGCGCCATGTGGCCGCTTCACAAAAAAAAGCCCTTCGGCACCCGAAAATGGAAAAACCGTCGCCCGTGGTTCGGATTGGAAATCCGCGACACGGGCCTTGCTTCCCATCCTAAGGTCCACGCACGTACGTGCCAAATATGGCCTCGTTCCGACAAACTATGTGGTGAAACGGGCCATTTCCTACTCATTTCCCCTAAAAGCCATAGAACTCCGGACGATATAGCCCTGTTCGTGAAGGGTTCTCCAAGATAATTGCCGTATCCCAGTTCCGTCTTTTGCAGTGGTTACCAGGACACATAAAATGACGCCACGCGGCTCCGCTCGATTTTTTGGCTCCGTTTGCTTTGCCAAGCTGCGCAAAACGGGGCCGCCGGGACATGCGGTATGGCCGTGCCGGGCGCGCGCGTGCACCCGTCCGCCAACGCGCTAAACGGAAAACATTTAGCACATTAAAATGACGCGTCCTAGACCTAAAAACATTTTTCCCTCCATTTATTGAGCGAAGGAAAGTGTCGCCCCGGTTCGGATCCGGACAGTTTCCAGCGGATTCGGCGGGGCACCGCAGGAAGCGGGTGGGATTCCCAGATGTCTTCCGCGCGCATATGGCATGCGCTAGGTGGTGCGTAGGAGGTATCCTCCCGCCGCGCGGAGGCCCCGCGCGATGCCGAAATGCGCGCCATGTAGGCTGCTTCACAAAAAAAGCCCTTCCGGCACCCCGAAAATGGAAAAACCGTCGCCCGTGGTTCGGATTGGAAATCCGCGACACGGGCCTTGCTTCCCATCCTAAGGTCCACGCACGTACCAAATATGGCCTCGTTCCGACAAACTATGTGGTGAAACGGGCCGTTTCCTACTCATTTCCCCTAAAAGCCATAGAACTCCGGACGTGATAGCCACTATTCGTGAAGGGTTCTCCAAGATAATTGCCGTATCCCGGTTCCGTCTTTGCGGTGGTTACCAGGACACATAAAATGACGCCACGCGGCTCCGCTCGATTTTTTGGCTCCGTTTGCTTTGCCAAGCTGCGCAAAACGGGGCCGCGGGACATGCGGTATGGCCGTACCGGGCGCGCGCGTGCACCCGTCCGCCAACGCGCGAAACGGAAAACATTTAGCACATTAAAATGACGCGTCCTAGACCTAAAAACATTTTTCCCTCCATTTATTGAGCGAAGGAAAGTGTCGCCCCAGTTCGGATCCGGACGGTTTCCGGCCGGATTCGGCGGGGCACCGCAGGAGCGGGTGGGATTCCCGGATGTCTTCCGCGCGCATATGGCATGTGATAGGTGGTGCGTAGGAGGTATCCTACCGCCGCGCGGAGGTCCCGCGCGATACTGAAATGCGCGCCATGTATACGCTTCACAAAAAAAGCCCTTCAGGCACCCCGAAAATGGAAAAACCGTCGCCCGTGGTTCGGATTGGAAATCCGCGACCGGGGCCTTGCTTCCCATCCTAAGGCCCACGCACGTGCCAAATATGGCCTCGTTCCGACAAACTATGTGGTGAAACGGGCCGTTTCCTACTCATTTCCCCTAAAAGCCATAGAACTCCGGACGAGATAGCCTCATTCGTGAAGGGTTCTCCAAGATAATTGCCGTATCCCAGTTCCGTCTTTTGCGGTGGTTACCAGGACACATAAAATGACGCCACGCGGCTCCGCTCGATTTTTGGCTCCGTTTGCTTTGCCAAGCTGCGCAAAACGGGGCCGCCGGGACATGCGGTATGGCCGTGCGGGCGCGCGCGTGCACCCGTCCGCCAACGCGCGAAACGGAAAACATTTAGCACATAAAATGACGCGTCCTAGACCTAAAAACATTTTTCCCTCCATTTATTGAGCGAAGGAAAGTGTCGCCCCGGTTCGGATCCGGACGGTTTCCGGCAGTTCGGCGGGGCACCGCGAGAAGCGGGTGGGATTCCCGGATGGCTTCCGCGCGCATACGGCATGTGATAGGTGGTGCGTAGGAGGTATCCTACCGCCGCGCGGAGGTCCCGCGCGATGCGGAAATGCGCGCCATGTAGTCTGCTTCACAAAAAAAGCCCTTCCGGCACCCCGAAAATGGAAAAACCGTCGCCCGTGGTTCGGATTGGAAATCCGCGACCGGGGCCTTGCTTCCCATCCTAAGGCCCACGCACGTGCCAAATATGGCCTCGTTCCGACAAACTATGTGGTGAAACGGGCCGTTT
Organism: Lolium rigidum; assembly: GCF_022539505.1. Lineage (NCBI taxonomy): Eukaryota > Viridiplantae > Streptophyta > Magnoliopsida > Poales > Poaceae > Lolium > Lolium rigidum. Next base: position 27,011,323 of record NC_061511.1, read on the forward strand.
CCTACTCATTTCCCCTAAAAGCCATAGAACTCCGGACGAGATAGCCCTGTTCGTGAAGGGTTCTCCAAGATAATTGTCGTATCCCAGTTCCGTCTTTTGCAGTGGTTACCAGGACACATAAAATGACGCCACGCGGCTCCGCTCGATTTTTGGCTCCGTTTGCTTTGCCAAGCTGCGCAAAACGGGGCCGACGGGACATGCGGTATGGCCGTACCGGGCGCGCGCGTGCACCCGTCCGCCAACGCGCGAAACGGAAAACATTTAGCACATAAAATGACGCGTCCTAGACCTAAAAACATTTTTCCCTCCATTTATTGAGCGAAGGAAAGTGTCGCCCGGTTCGGATCCGGACGGTTTCCGGCGGATTCGGCGGGGCACCGCGGGAAGCGGGTGGGATTCCCGAGATGGCTTCCGCGCGCATACGGCATGTGATAGGTGGTGCGTAGGAGGTATCCTACCGCCGCGCGGAGGTCCCGCGCGATGCTGAAATGCGCGCCATGTAGGCTGCTTCACACAAAAAAGCCCTTCCGGCACCCGAAAATGGAAAAACCGTCGCCCGTGGTTCGGATTGGAAATCCGCGACCGGGGCCTTGCTTCCCATCCTAAGGCCCACGCACGTGCCAAATATGGCCTCGTTCCGACAAACTATGTGGTGAAACGGGCCGTTTCCTACTCATTTCCCCTAAAAGCCATAGAACTCCGGACGAGATAGCCACTGTTCGTGAAGGGTTCTCCAAGATAATTGCCGTATCCCGAGTTCCGTCTTTTGCGGTGGTTACCAGGACACATAAAATGACGCCACGCGGCTCCGCTCGATTTTTGGCTCCGTTTGCTTTGCCAAGCTGCGCAAAACGGGGCCGCCGGGACATGCGGTATGGCCGTACCGGGCGCGCGCGTGCACCCGTCCGCCAACGCGCGAAACGGAAAACATTTAGCACATAAAATGACGCGTCCTAGACCTAAAAACATTTTTCCCTCCATTTATTGAGCGAAGGAAAGTGTCGCCCCAGTTCAGATCCGGACGGTTTCCGGCAGTTCGGCGAGGCACCGCGGGAGCGGGTGGGATTCCCGGATGGCTTCCGCGCGCATACGGCATGTGATAGGTGGTGCGTAGGAGGTATCCTACCGCCGCGCGGAGGTCCCGCGCGATACTGAAATGCGCACCATGCAGCTGCTTCACAAAAAAAAGCCCTTCCGGCACCCCGAAAATGGAAAAACCGTCGCCGTGGTTCGGATTGGAAATCCGCGACCGGGGCCTTGCTTCCATTCCTAAGGCCCACGCACGTGCCAAATATGGCCTCGTTCCGACAAACTATGTGGTGAAACGGGCCGTTTCCTACTCATTTCCCCTAAAAGCCATAGAACTCCGGACGAGATAGCCACTGTTCGTGAAGGGTTCTCCAAGATAATTGTCGTATCCCGAGTTCCGTCTTTTGCGGTGGTTACGAGGACACATAAAATGACGCCACGCGGCTCCGCTCGATTTTTTGGCTCCGTTTAATTTGCCAACTGCGCAAAACGGGGCCGCCGGGACATGCGGTATGGCCGTACCGGGCGCGCGCGTACACCGTCCGCCAACGCGCGAAACGGAAAACATTTAGCACATAAAATGACGCGTCCTAGACCTAAAAACATTTTTCCCTTCATTTAGTGAGCGAAGGAAAGTGTCGCCCCGGTTCGGATCCGGACGGTTTCCGGCGGATTCGGCGGGGCACCGCGAGAAGCGGGTGGGATTCCCGGATGGCTTCCGCGCGCATACGGCATGTGATAGGTGGTGCGTAGGAGGTATCCTACCGCCGCGCGGAGGTCCCGCGCGATGCCGAAATGCGCGCCATGTAGCTGCTTCACACAAAAAAGCCCTTCGGCACCCGAAAATGGAAAAACCGTCGCCCGTGGTTCGGATTGGAAATCCGCGGCCGGGGCCTTGCTTCCCATCCTAAGGCCCACGCACGTGCCAAATATGGCCTCGTTCGAGCAAACTATGTGGTGAAACGGGCCGTTTCCTACTCATTTCCCCTAAAAGCCATAGAACTCCGGACGAGATAGCCACGTTCGTGAAGGGTTCTCCAAGATAATTGCCGTATCCCAGTTCCGTCTTTTGCAGTGGTTACCGGGACACATAAAATGACGCCACGCGGCTCCGCTCGATTTTTTGGCTCCGTTTGCTTTGCCAACTGCGCAAAACGGGGCCGCCGGGACATGCGGTATGGCCGTACCGGGCGCGCGCGTGCACCCGTCCGCCAACGCGCGAAACGGAAAACATTTAGCACATAAAATGACGCGTCCTAGACCTAAAAACATTTTTCCCTCCATTTATTGAGCGAAGGAAAGTGTCGCCCCGGTTCGGATCCGGACGGTTTCCGGCGGATTCGGCGGGGCACCGCGAGAAGCGGGTGGGATTCCCGGATGGCTTCCGCGCGCATACGGCATGTGATAGGTGGTGCGTAGGAGGTATCCTACCGCCGCGCGGAGGTCCCGCGCGATGCGAAATGCGCGCCATGTAGGCTGCTTCACAAAAAAAAGCCCTTCGGCACCCCGAAAATGGAAAAACCGTCGCCCGTGGTTCGGATTGGAAATCCGCGACCGGGGCCTTGCTTCCCATCCTAAGGCCCACGCACGTGCCAAATATGGCCTCGTTCCGACAAACTATGTGGTGAAACGGGCCGTTTCCTACTCATTTCCCCTAAAAGCCATAGAACTCCGGACGAGATAGCCACTGTTCGTGAAGGGTTCTCCAAGATAATTGTCGTATCCCAGTTCCGTCTTTTGCAGTGGTTACCAGGACACATAAAATGACGCCACGCGGCTCCGCTCGATTTTTTGGCTCCGTTTGCTTTGCCAAGCTGCGCAAAACGGGGCCGACGGGACATGCGGTATGGCCGTGCCGGGCGCGCGCGTGCACCCGTCCGCCAACGCGCGAAACGGAAAACATTTAGCACATAAAATGACGCGTCCTAGACCTAAAAACATTTTTCCCTCCATTTATTGAGCGAAGGAAAGTGTCGCCCCGGTTCGAGATCCGGGACGGTTTCCGGCGGATTCGGCGGGGCACCGCGAGGAGCGGGTGGGATTCCCGAGATGGCTTCCGCGCGCATACGGCATGTGATAGGTGGTGCGTAGGAGGTATCCTACCGCCGCGCGGAGGTCCCGCGCGATGCTGAAATGCGCGCCATGTAGGCGCTTCACAAAGAAAAGCCCTTCCGGCACCCGAAAATGGAAAAACCGTCGCCGTGGTTCGGATTAGAAATCCGCGACCGGGGCCTTGCTTCCCATCCTAAGGCCCACGCACGTGCCAAATATGGCCTCGTTCCGACAAACTATGTGGTGAAACGGGCCGTTTCCTACTCATTTCCCCTAAAAGCCATAGAACTCCGGACGAGATAGCCACGTTCGTGAAGGGTTCTCCAAGATAATTGCCGTATCCCAGTTCCGTCTTTTGCGGTGGTTACCGAGGACACATAAAATGACGCCACGCGGCTCCGCTCGATTTTTGGCTCCGTTTGCTTTGCCAAGCTGCGCAAAACGGGGCCGCCGGGACATGCGGTATGGCCGTACCGGGCGCGCGCGTGCACCCGTCCGCCAACGCGCGAAACGGAAAACATTTAGCACATAAAATGACGCGTCCTAGACCTAAAAACATTTTTCCCTCCATTTATTGAGCGAAGGAAAGTGTCGCCCCGGTTCGGATCCGGACGGTTTCCGGCGGATTCGGCGGAGCACCGCGGGAGCGGGTGGGATTCCCGGATGGCTTCCGCGCGCATACGGCATGTGATAGGTGGTGCGTAGGAGGTATCCTACCGCCGCGCGGAGGTCCCGCGCGATGCGAAATGCGCGCCATGTAGCTGCTTCACAAAAAAAAGCCCTTCAGGCACCCCGAAAATGGAAAAACCGTCGCCAGTGGTTCGGATTGGAAATCCGCGACCGGGGCCTTGCTTCCCATCCTAAGGCCCACGCACGTGCCAAATATGGCCTCGTTCGAGCAAACTATGTGGTGAAACGGGCCGTTTCCTACTCATTTCCCCTAAAAGCCATAGAACTCCGGACGAGATAGCCACTGTTCGTGAAGGGTTCTCCAAGATAATTGCCGTATCCCAGTTCCGTCTTTTGCGGTGGTTACCGGGACACATAAAATGACGACACGCGGCTCCGCTCGATTTTTGGCTCCGTTTGCTTTGCCAAGCTGCGCAAAACGGGGCCGCCGGGACATGCGGTATGGCCGTGCCGGGCGCGCGCGTGCACCCGTCCGCCAACGCGCGAAACGGAAAACATTTAGCACATAAAATGACGCGTCCTAGACCTAAAAACATTTTTACCTCCATTTATTGAGCGAAGGAAAGTGTCGCCCCAGTTCAGATCCGGACAGTTTCCGGCCGGATTCGGCGGGGCACCGCGAGGAGCGGGTGGGATTCCCGGATGGCTTCCGCGCGCATACGGCATGTGATAGGTGGTGCGTAGGAGGTATCCTACCGCCGCGCGGAGGTCCCGCGCGATGCGGAAATGCGCGCCATGTAGGCTGCTTCACAAAAAAAAGCCCTTCAGGCACCCCGAAAATGGAAAAACCGTCGCCCGTGGTTCGGATTAGAAATCCGCGACCGGGGCCTTGCTTCCCATCCTAAGGCCCACGCACGTGCCAAATATGGCCTCGTTCCGACAAACTATGTGGTGAAACGGGCCGTTTCCTACTCATTTCCCCTAAAAGCCATAGAACTCCGGACGAGATAGCCACTGTTCGTGAAGGGTTCTCCAAGATAATTGCCGTATCCCGAGTTCCGTCTTTTGCGGTGGTTACCGGGACACATAAAATGACGACACGCGGCTCCGCTCGATTTTTTGGCTCCGTTTGCTTTGCCAAGCTGCGCAAAACGGGGCCGCCGGGACATGCGGTATGGCCGTGCGGGCGCGCGCGTGCACCCGTCCGCCAACGCGCGAAACGGAAAACATTTAGCACATAAAATGACGCGTCCTAGACCTAAAAACATTTTTCCCTCCATTTATTGAGCGAAGGAAAGTGTCGCCCCGGTTCGGATCCGGACGGTTTCCGGCGGATTCGGCGGGGCACCGCGGGAAGCGGGTGGGATTCCCGGATGGCTTCCGCGCGCATACGGCATGTGATAGGTGGTGCGTAGGAGGTATCCTACCGCCGCGCGGAGGTCCCGCGCGATGCTGAAATGCGCGCCATGTAGGCTGCTTCACAAAGAAAAGCCCTTCCGGCACCCGAAAATGGAAAAACCGTCGCCGTGGTTCGGATTAGAAATCCGCGACCAGGGGCCTTGCTTCCCATCCTAAGGCCCACGCACGTGCCAAATATGGCCTCGTTCAGACAAACTATGTGGTGAAACGGGCCGTTTCCTACTCATTTCCCCTAAAAGCCATAGAACTCCGGACGAGATAGCCACTGTTCGTGAAGGGTTCTCCAAGATAATTGCCGTATCCCGAGTTCCGTCTTTTGCGGTGGTTACCGGGACACATAAAATGACGCCACGCGGCTCCGCTCGATTTTTTGGCTCCGTTTGCTTTGCCAAGCTGCGCAAAACGGGGCCGCCGGGACATGCGGTATGGCCGTACCGGGCGCGCGCGTGCACCCGTCCGCCAACGCGCGAAACGGAAAACATTTAGCACATAAAATGACGCGTCCTAGACCTAAAAACATTTTTCCCTCCATTTATTGAGCGAAGGAAAGTGTCGCCCCGAGTTCGGATCCGGACGGTTTCCGGCGGATTCGGCGGGGCACCGCGAGAAGCGGGTGGGATTCCCGGATGGCTTCCGCGCGCATACGGCATGTGATAGGTGGTGCGTAGGAGGTATCCTACCGCGCGCGGAGGTCCGCGCGATGCTGAAATGCGCGCCATGTAGGTCGCTTCACAAAAAAAGCCTCCCGAGTTTAGGGTTTAGGGTTTAGGGGAGCTACTTTTGCACCATTAGACCTTGCACCACACTTTGACACATATCATAGGTCCACATGCAAGGTTTGGTGGGGTTCCGGTGCTCGGCGGTCGTTATCCCCCTCCTCCCCCAAAACAGGCGGAACGCGTGCCCGGCGGGTCTACCCCCCTAGATTTCTCCGCGCGAGGGTGCACCAATGTAACTTTTCATCCTTTTAGGTTTGTTTAGTACATATACACATGTAGAACCAAGATTGGGACCCTTTGGCACATATACCCGCAGCTAGAGCCATTATCACACGATCGAGGGTGTGCACGATCTCTTGGTTAGGGTTAGGTGTAGGGTTAGGGCTAGGGTTTAGGGGTAGGGCTAGGGTTTAGGTTAAAGGTAAGTATTTATGGTTAGGTATATGTTTAGGGTATAGGGTTAGGGTTAGGGTTTATGATGCATGGTTCTGCGACTCCGGTGTCGTGGTTTAGGGTTTTAGAGGGGTTTTAGTGCTCGAAGCCTCCCGAGTTTAGGGTTTAGGGTTTAGGGGAGCTACTTTTGCACCATTAGACCTTGCACCACACTTTGACACATATCATAGGTCCACATGCAAGGTTTGGTGGGGTTCGGTGCTCCGGCGGTCGTTATCCCCCTCCTCCCCCAAAACGGCGGAACGCGTGCCCGCGCGGGTCTACCCCCTAGATTTCTCCGCGCGAGGGTGCACCAATGTAACTTTTCATTCTTTTAGGTTTGTTTAGTACATATACACATGTAGAACCAAGATTGGGACCCTTTGGCACATATACCCGCAGCTAGAGCCATTATCACACGATCGAGGGTGTGCCTGATCTCTTGGTTAGGGTTAGGTGTAGGGTTAGGGCTAGGGTTTAGGGGCTAGGGCTAGGGTTTAGTTTAAAGGTAAGTATTTATGGTTAGGTATAGGATTAGGGTTTAGGGTTAGGGTTAGGGTTTATGATGCATGGTTCCGTAGCTCGGCGTCGTGGTTTAGGGATTTAGAGGGGATTAGGGCTCGAAGCCTCCCCGAGTTTAGGGTTTAGGGTTTAGGGGAGCTACTTTTGCACCATTAGACCTTGCACCACACTTTAACACATATCATAGGTCCACATGCAAGATTTGGTGGGGTTCGGTGCTCGGCGGTCGTTATCCCCCTCCTCCCCCAAAACGGCGGAACGCGTGCCCCGACGGGTCTACCCCCTAGATTTCTCCGCGCGAGGGTGCACCAATGTAACTTTTCATTCTTTTAGGTTTGTTTAGTACATATACACATGTAGAACCAAGATTGGGACCCTTTGGCACATATACCCGCAGCTAGAGCCATTATCACACGATCGAGGGTGTGCCTGATCTACTGGTTAGGGTTAGGTGTAGGGTTAGGGCTAGGGTTTAGGGGCTAGGGCTAGGGTTTAGTTTAAAGGTAAGTATTTATGGTTAGGTATAGGATTAGGGTTTAGGGTTAGGGTTAGGGTTTATGATGCATGGTTCCGTAGCTCGGCGTCGTGGTTTAGGGATTTAGAGGGGATTAGGGCTCGAAGCCTCCCCCAGTTTAGGGTTTAGGGTTTAGGGGAGCTACTTTTGCACCATTAGACCTTGCACCACACTTTAACACATATCATAGGTCCACATGCAAGATTTGGTGGGGTTTCGGTGCTCCGGCGGTCGTTCTCCCCCTCCTTCCCCCAAAACAATGGAACGTGTGCCCCGGTGAGTCTACCCCCTAGATTTCTCGTGAAACTTGAGGCATACACATATATTATGGAGATGTACATGTAACTTCAAATTCAAATTCGACATTTTTTTTTCGAAATGGGGGTCATCCCGAGCTACGCATCATGATGATGCACACATCCTTTTATTAAAAAAAATTTAAAGTATAAATGTTTACAAATCACTCATCATCGAGGATTGATACAAGAATCAACCATCGAAAGAAACACATAGTAAGACTACACATCAACATAGTCTTCTAGTATGACGCCAACCAGCACTGGCACAAGATATCTCGAGCGACCATCAGGAGCCGTGTGCATCCAGAAGCCATGGCATCCCGCTGCCCCTCCGGAGAGAGTAGGGCCCAAAGTTGGACCCAATGGGAAACCATATGAATAACCTGGAAAAAATGAAAGGAAGGTTTTTTATTAAAAATTATGTCATTCCTACTCTTCCAAATAGACCAACATAAAGCGAAACCCCAATCCGGATAAAAGCTTTTGATTGTCTATCGACTCCATTCAACCAATTACCAATCATATTGGTAATATTGGTGGGAGGTGGGAGAGCATAAGTAAAATTCACGAGTACGCCATAAGAGTTTAGCTAAAGGGCATTCAATAAAAAGGTGTTGAATGGTCTCCTGTTCCCACAGAAAACACACTTTGTACACTTAGAGAAACAAAAAAGATAAATGCTGGGTGTGAATATTCAACCGGATACGACGAGTACTATTCACATCGGGAAAAGTATGATTTCTCGCGATAATGCGAGACGATAGAAGCAAAGTTTCTTGACAAGCAAATACAAATAATTAACTAGGCATGGATCTTGGAGAAGTCGTCAGTAATTGCCTGGCTTCGTCCGCCACGGATTATCACTCTTCGGGCTCTGCTGATCACTCATCTCCGTCGTCCACGGATCATCACTCTTCTGATCGGCACCGGTCCACGGCCGCATCCTCGGAGTTACGCCAATAATCACTACTCTTCGGCGCATCACTACGCTCCAGCCACTTGCTCATCATTCATCTTCGTCCGTTTGCCATGAGGGGGAC
>NC_061511.1:27020078-27093949 GCF_022539505.1 Lolium rigidum
CAATTTCGTGACGAGCAAGTAATCTGTTTCGCGCAGCAATCCAAATCTAGTATTGACTTTACTATCAAAGACTTTACTTGGCACAACAATGCAATAAAATAAAGATAAGGAGAGGTTGCTACAGTAGTAACAACTTCCAAGACTCAAATATAAAACAAAAGTGCAGAAGTAAAATAATGGGTTGTCTCCCATAAGCGCTTTTCTTTAACGCCTTTCAGCTAGGCACAGAAAGTGTGAATCAAGTGTTATCAAGAGATGAAGCATCAACAGAGGGGTTTGGAGTTTTCTCAACTATGCATTGTATCTTATCTATGTAAGTTTCAGAGGCTCATTTTTCATTACTCTTAAGCTTTCTATTCTCATCAAACAAATTTTCAGGAACAAGCCAACCATAGTTATTTTCTAGAGCTTCATGCATTCCTAGGAGCTTACTAGGTATCGGTACTTTAATATCCCCTCCATCATTAACATTATTAGTGTACTTTATTCTATCCATCATTAACATTATTAGTGTCCATATTTAATATCCCCTCCATCATTAACATTATTAGTGTACTTTATTCTATTCTCATCAAACAAATTTTCAGGAACAAGCCAACCATAGTTATTTTCTAGAGCTTCATGCATTCCTAGGAGCTTACTAGGTATCGGTACTTTAATATCCCCTCCATCATTAACATTATTAGTGTACTTTATTCTATCCATGTCCATCTTTTCAAGTGTTCTTGCAAAGTCGGTATAAAAGCCAAGCCTCTTATGCTTAATAAAAAAATTTCTAGCTTCTTTAGCTATATCTTCAAATTCTCTACGAAGGACTTTTAGAACAAAATTTCTCTTTTCTCCCCTTTCCATATCAGAGAGTGTAAGAAATATATGTTGAATTATAGGATTGAGATTAACAAATCTAGTTTCCAACATGTGTATCAAATAGGCAGTTGCACTCTCATAAGTAGGAGCAACTTTTACTAAGGGTGTATCTTCAAAATCTTCATCCATACTAACATGGGTGAAAAATGCTTCTATATTATCTCTTCCAATTATAGATCCTCGTCCTACCGGTATGTCTTTTAGAGTGTATTTAGGAGGAAACATGATGAAATAAACAAAAGGTAAATAAAGTAAATGCAAGTAACTAATTTTTGTGTGTTTTCAATATAGAGAACAAGACAGTAAATAAAGTAAATCTAGCAACTAATTTTTTTGTATTTTTGATATAAGAGCAAACAAACAGTAAATAAAGTAAAACAAAGCAAGACAAAAACAAAGTAAAGAGATTGGATGTGGGAGACTCCCCTTGCAGCGTGTCTTGATCTCCCCGACAACGGTGCTAGAAATTTAGCTTGATGGCGCGTGAGACACACGTCCGTTGGGAACCCCAAGAGGAAGGTGTGATGCGTACGACAGCAAGTTTTCCCTCGTAAGAAACCAAGTTTATCGAACCAGTAGGAGTCAAGGAACACGTGAAGGTTGTTGGTGGCGGAGTGTATTGCGGCGCAATACCGGGGATTCCGGTGCCAACGTGGAACCTGCACAACACAATCAAAGTACTTTGACCCAACGTAACAGTGAGGTTGTCAATCTCACCGGCTTGCTGTAAACAAAGGATTAGATGTATAGTGTGGATGATGATGATTGTTTGCGAAAAACAGTAAAGAACAGAGTTTGCAGTAGATTGTATTTCAGATGTAAAGAATGGACCGGGATCCACAGTTCACTAGTGGTGTCTCTCCCATAAGATAAATAGCATGTTGGGTGAACAAATTACAGTTGGGCAATTGACAAATAAAGAAGGCATAACAATGCACATACATATATCATGATGAGTACTATGAGATTTAATCAGGGCATTACGACAAAGTACATAGACCGCTATCAAGCATGCATCTATGCCTAAAAAGTCCACCTTCAGGTTATCATCCGAACCCCTTCCAGTATTAAGTTGCAAACAACAGACAATTGCATTAAGTATGGTGCGTAATGTAATCAACACAAATATCCTTAGACAAAGCATCGATGTTTTATCCCTAGTGGCAACAACACATCCACAACCTTAGAACTTTATGTCACCGTCCCAGATTCAATGGAGGCATGAACCCACTATCGAGCATAAATACTCCCTCTTGGAGTCACAAGTATCAACTTGGCCGGAGCCTCTACTAGCAACGGAGAGCATGCAAGAACATAAACAACATATATGATAGATTGATAATCAACTTGACATAGTATTCAATATTCATCGGATCCCAACAAACACAACATGTAGCATTACAAATAGATGATCTTGATCATGATAGGCAGCTCACAAGATCTAACATGATAGCACAATGAGGAGAAGACAACCATCTAGCTACCGCTATGGACCCATAGTCCAGGGGTGAACTACTCACACATCGATCCGGAGGCGATCATGGTGATGAAGAGACCTCCGGGAGATGATTCCCCTCTCCGGCAGGGTGCCGGAGGCGATCTCCCGAATCCCCCGAGATGGGATTGGCGGCGGCGGCGTCTCTGGAAGGTTTTCCGTATCGTGGCTATCGGTACTGGGGTTTTCGTGACGAAGGCTTTAAGTAGGCGGAAGGGTAGGTTTAGGGGCGGCACGAGGGCCCCACACGCCAGGGCGGCGCGGCCAAGGGCCAGGCCGCGCCGCCCTGGTGTGTCACCACCTCGTGGCCCCACTTCGTTTCCTCTCCGGTCTTCTGAAAGCTTCATGCAAAAATAGGACCCTGGGCGTTGATTTCGTCCAATTCCGAGAATATTTTCTTACTAGGATTTCTGAAACCAAAAACAGCAGAAAACAACGAATCGGCTCTTCGGCATCTCGTCAATAGGTTAGTGCCGGAAAATGCATAATAATGACATATAATGTGTATAAAACATGTGAGTATCATCATAAAAGTAGCATGGAACATAAGAAATTATAGATACGTTTGAGACATATCAAGCATCCCTAAGCTTAGTTCCTACTCGCCCTCGAGTAGGTAAACGATAACAAAGATAATTTCTGAAGTGACATGATATCATAATCTTGATCATACTATTGTAAAGCATATGAGATGAATGCAGCGATTCGAAGCAATGATGAAGATAATGAGTAAACTAATGAATCATATAGCAAATACTTTTCATGAATAATACTTTCGAGACAAGCATCAATAAGACTTGCATAAGAGTTACTCATAAAGCAATAGATTCAAAGTAAAGGCATTGAAGCAACACAAAGGAAGATATAAGTTTCAGCGGGTGCTTTCAACTTCAACATATATATCTCATGGATATTTGTCAACACAAAGCAATATAACAAGTGCAATAAGTAAACATGTAAGAATTAATGCACACAGTTGATACAAGTGTTTGCTTCTGGGATAGAAAGAATAGGCAAACTGACTCAACAATAAAGTAGAAGAAAGGCCCTTCGCAGAGGGAAGCATTGATTACTATATTTGTGCTAGAGCTTTTCATTTTGAAAACAAGAAACAAATTTGTCAACGGTCGTAATAAAGCATATGTGTTATGTATAAGACATCTTATAAGTTGCAAGCCTCATGCATAGTATACTAACAGTACTCGCACCTTGTCCTAATTAGTTTGGATTAACACAGATTATCATTGCATAGCATATGTTTCAACCAAGTGTCACAAAGGGGTACCTCTATGCCGCATGTACAAAGGTCTAAGGAGAAAGCTCGCATTGGATTTCTCGCTTTTGATTATTCTCAACTTAGACATCCATACCGGGACAACATGGACAACAGATAATGGACTCCTCTTTAATGCATAAGCATTCAACAACAGTTAATATTCTCATAAGAGATTGAAGATTGATTGTCCACATTGAAACTTCCCCCATGAATCATGGCTTTAGTTAGCGGCCCAATGTTCTTCTCTAACAGTATGCATACTCAAACCATTTGATCATGAAATCTCTCTTACTTCAGACAAGACGAACATGCATAGCAACTCACATGATATTCAACAAAGGTAAAGGTTGATGGCGTCCCCAGAAACATGGTTACCGCTCAACAAGCAACTTATTAAGAAATAAGACACATAAGTACATATTCTTCACCACGATAGTTTTTAAGCTATTTGTCCCATGAGCTATATATTGCAAAGGCAAAGAATAGAATTTTAAAGGTAGCACTCAAGTAATGTACTTTGGAATGGCGGAGAAATACCATGTGGTAGGTAGGTATGGTGGACACAAATGGCATGGTTATTGGCTCAAGGATTTGGATGCACGAGAAGAATTCCTCTCAATACAAGGCTAGGCTAGCAAGGTTGTTTGAAGCAAACTCAAGTATAAAAGGTGCAGCAAAGCTCACATATTAACATATTGTAACTATTATAAGACTTTACATTGTCTCCTTGTTGTTCAAACACCTGAACCAGAAAATATCTAGACTCTAGAGATCAATCATGCAAACCAAATTTTAACAAGCTCTATGTAGTTATTCATTAATGGGTACAAGGTACATGATGCAAGAGCTTAAACAAGATCTATATGAGCACAACAATTGCCAAGTATCACATTATTCAAGACATTTAACCATTTACCACATGCGGCATTTTCCGTTTCCAACCATATAGCAATGAATGAAGTAGTTCAAATTTCGCAATGAACATTAAAGATGAAGCTAAGAACATATGTGTTCATACGAAATAGCGGAGCGTGTCTCTCTCCCAAACAAAGAATGCTAGGATCCGATTTATTCAAACAAAAACAAAAACAAACAGACGCTCCAAGGTAAAGCACATAAGATGTGACGGAATAAAAATATAGTTTCACTAGAGGAACCTGATAAGTTGTCGATGAAGAAGGGATGCCTTGGGCATCCCCAAGCTTAGACGCTTGAGTATTCTTAAAATATGCAGGGATGAACCACGGAGGCATCCCCAAGCTTTGACTTTTCACTCTTCTTGATCATATTGTAGCATCCTCCTCTCTTGACCCTTGAAAACTTCCTCCACACCAAACTCGAAACAAACTCATTAGAGGGTCAGTGCATAATTCATATATTCAGAGGTGACATAATCATTTTTAACACTTCTGGACATTGCACAAAGCTACTGAAAGTTAATGGAACAAAGAAATCCATCAAACATAGCAAAACAGGCAATGCGAAATAAAAGGCAGAATCTGTCAAAACAGAACAGTTCGTAAAGACGAATTTTAAAGTTGCACCAGACTTGCTCAGATGAAAATGCCCAAATTGAATGAAAGTTGCGTACATGTCTGAGGATCACGCACGTAAATTTGCAGATATTTTTTATTTTTCTACAGGGAGTACTGCTCAAATTCGTGACAGCAAGAAATCTGTTCCTGCGCAGCAATCCAAATCTAGTATTGGCTTTACTATCAAAGACTTTACTTGGCACAAAAATGCAATAAAATAAAGATAAGGAGAGGTTGCTACAGTAGTAAACAACTTCCAAGACTCAAATATAAAATAAAGGTGCAGAAGTAAAATAATGGGTTGTCTCCCATAAGCGCTTTTCTTTAACGTCTTTCAGCTAGGCGCAGAAAGTGTGTATCAAGTAATGTCAAGAGACGAAGCATCAACATAATAATTTGTTCTAATAATAGAATCATAAGGTAACTTCATTCTCTTTCTAGGGAAGTGTTCCATACCTTTCTTGAGAGGAAATTGATATTTAATATTACCTTCCTTCATATCAATGGTGGCACCAACAGTTCGAAGAAAAGGTCTTCCCAATATAATGGGACAAGATGCATTGCATTCAATATCCAAGACAACAAAATCAACGGGGAAAAGGTTATTGTTAACCATAATACGAACATTATCAATCCTCCCCAAAGGTTTCTTTATAGCATTATCAACAAAATTAACATCCAAATAACAATTCTTCAATGGTGGCAAGTCAAGCATATCATAGATTTTCTTAGGCATAACAGAAATACTTGCACCAAGATCACATAAAGCATTACAATCAAAATCGTTGACCCTCATCTTAATGATGGGCTCCCAACCATCTTCCAACTTCCTAGGAATAGAGGTTTCAAGTTTTAGTTTCTCTTCTCTAGCTTTTATGAGAGCATTTGTAATATGTTTTGTAAAGGCCAAATTTATAGCACTAGCGTTGGGACTTTTAGCAACTTTTTGTAAGAACTTTATAACTTCAGAGATGTGGCAATCATCAAATTCTAAACCATTATGGTCTACAGCAATGGGATCATTATCCCCAATATTTTGAAAAATTTCAGCAGTTTTATCAATTTCAGCAGTTTTAGCAGTTTCAGGCAATTTTGCACGCTTTGCACTCGGAGTAGTAACATTGCCAACACCAATTATTTTACCATTGATAGTAGGAGGTGTAGCAACATGTAAATCATTAACATTACTAGTGGTGGTAATAGTCCAAACTTTAGCTACATTATTCTCTTTAGCTAGTTTTTCGTTTTCTTCTCTTTCCCACCTAGCATGCAATTCGGCCATCAATCTAATATTCTCATTAATTCGAACTTGGATGGCATTTGCTGTAGTAACAATTTTATTATCAATATACTTATTAGGCATAACTTTAAATTTTAAAAGATCAACATCAGAGGCAAGTCTATCAACCTTAAAAGCAAGAATATCAATTTTATCAAGTTTTTCCTCAACAGATTTGTTAAAAGCAGTTTGTGTACTAATAAATTCTTTAAGCATGGCTTCAAGACCAGGGGGTACACTCCTATTATTGTTGTAAGAATTCCCATAAGAATTACCATAACCATTACCATTAGCAGAAGGATATGGCCTATAGTTGTTACCAGAATTATTCCTATAAGCATTGTTGTTGAAATTATTATTTTTAATGAAGTTCACATCAACATGTTCTTCTTGGGCAACCAATGAAGCTAAAGGAACATTATTAGGATGAACATTAGATCTACCATTCACAAGCATAGACATAATAGCATCAATCTTATCACTCAAGGAAGAGGTTTCTTCAACAGAATTTACCTTCTTACCTTGTGGAGCTCTTTCCGTGTGCCATTCAGAGTAATTGATCATCATATTATCAAGAAGCTTTGTTGCCGCCCCCAAAGTGATGGATATAAAGGTACCTCCAGCAGCTGAATCCAATAGGTTCCGCGAAGAAAACTTCAATCCTGCATAAAAGGTTTGGATGATCATCCAAGTAGTCAGTCCATGGGTTGGGCAATTCTTTACCAAAGATTTCATTCTCTCCCATGCTTGAGCAACATGTTCATTATGTAATTGCTGTAAATTCATTATGCTACTTCTCAAAGATATAATTTTAGCGGGAGGATAATATCTACCAATAAAAGCATCCTTACATTTAGTCCAAGAATCAATACTATTTCTAGGCAGAGATAGCAACCAATCTTTAGCTCTTCCTCTTAAAGAGAAAGGAAACAATTTTAATTTTATAATGTCACCATCTACATCCTTATACTTTTGCATTTCACATAGTTCAACAAAATTATTAAGATGGGCAGCGAGCATCATCGGAACTAACACCAGTAAAATTGCTCTCTCATAACAAGATTCGATAAAGCAGGGTTTAATTTCAAAGAATTCTCGTCGTAGTAGCAGGTGGAGCAATAGGTGTGCATAAGAAATCATTATTATTTGTGCTAGTGAAGTCACACAACTTAGTATTTTCAGGAGTACCCATTTTAGCAGTAGTAAATAAAGCAAACTAAATAAAGTAAATGCAAGTAACTAATTTTTTTGTGTTTTTGATATAGAGAACAAGACAGTAAATAAAGTAAAACTAGCAACTAATTTTTTTGTGTTTTTAATATAGAAGCAAACAAAGCAGTAAATAAAATAAAGCAAGACAAAAACAAAGTAAAGAGATTGGATGTGGAAGACTCCCCTTGCAGCGTGTCTTGATCTCCCCGGCAACGGCGCCAGAAAAAGAGCTTGATGCATGCAATCGACACGTCCGTTGGGAACCCCAAGAGGAAGGTGTGATGCGTACAGAAGCAAGTTTTCCCTCAGAAAGAAACCAAGGTTTATCGAACCAGGAGGAGCCAAGAAGCACGTTGAAGGTTGATGGCGGAGGAGTGTAGTGCGGCGCAACACCGTGGATTCCGGCGCCAACGTGGAACCCGCACAACACAATCACAGAACTTTGCCCCAACGTAACGAGTGAGGTTGTCAATCTCACCGGCTTGCTCGTAAACAAAGGATTAGATGTATAGTGTGGATGATGATGGTTGTTTGCGAAGAACAGTAAAGAACAATTGCAGCAGATTGTATTTCAGATGTAAAGAATAGGACCGGGGTCCACAGATCACTAGTGGTGTCTCTCCCATAAGATAAGCAGATGTTGGGTGAACAAATTACACTTGGGCAATTGACAAATAAAGAAGGCATAACAATGCACATACATATATCATGATGAGTACTATGAGATTTAATCGTGGGCATTACGACAAAGTACATAGACCGCTATCCAAGCATGCATCTATGCCTAAAAAGTCCACCTTCAGGTTATCATCCGAACCCCTTCCGGTATTAAGTTGTAAACAACGGACAATTGCATTAAGTATGGTGCGTAATGTAATCAACACAAATATCCTTAGACAAAGCATCGATGTTTTATCCCTAGTGGCAACAACACATCCACAACCTTAGAACTTTCCGTCACATCGTCCCGGATTTAATGGAGGCATGAACCCACTATCGAGCATAAATACTCCCTCTTGGAGTCACAAGTATCAACTTGGCCAGAGCCTCTACTAGCAACGGAGAGCATGCAAGAACATAAATAACATATATGATAGATTGATAATCAACTTGACATAGTATTCAATATTCATCGGATCCCAACAAACACAATATGTAGGATTACAAATGGATTATCTTGATCATGATAGGCAGCTCACAAGATCTAACATGATAGCACAATGAGGAGAAGACAACCATCTAGCTACTGCTATGGACCCATAGTCCAGGGGTGAACTACTCACACATCGATCCGGAGGCGATCATGGCGATGAAGAGACCTCCGGGAGATGATTCCCCTCTCCGGCGAGGGTGCCGGAGGCGATCTCTCGAATCCCCCGAGATGGGATTGGCGGCGGCGGCGTCTCTGGAAGGTTTTCCGTATCGTGGCTCTCGGTACTGGGGGTTTCGCGACGAAGGCTTTAAGTAGGCGGAAGGGCAGGTCAAGAGGCGTCACGAGGGGCCCACACAACAGGGCCGCGCGGCCAAGGGCCAGGCCGCGCCGCCCTGGTGTGTCACCACCTCGTGGCCCCACTTCGTTTCCTCTACGGTCTTCTGGAAGCTTCGTGCAAAAATAGGACCCTGGGCGTTGATTTCGTCCAATTCCGAGAATATTTCCTTACTAGGATTTCAAAAACCAAAAACAGCAGAAAGCAGCAACTAGCTCTTCGGCATCTCGTCAATAGGTTAGTGCCGGAAAATGCATAATAATGACATATAATGTGTATAAAACATGTGAGTATCATCATAAAAGTAGCATGGAACATAAGAAATTATAGATACGTTTGAGACGTATCAGCGGCCGGTAATCAACAACCAGACGCGGAACATTGGTATCCCTCTTCTTGACAAAGAGTGCGGGACATCCCCAAGAAGAAGTACTAGGTTGGATGTATCTTTTCCCTTCAAACTCTTCCAATCGCTTCTTCGGTTCAACCAACTCTTCTCGAGGCATACGATAAGGACGTCGAGAAACGAGGAGCGAGTTCCGGGAACCAGCTCGATGACAAACTCCACACTTCGATCAGGTGGCATGCCAGTTAATTCTTCCGGAAAGACATCAGGGAAGTCACAAACCACCGGAACATCAGAAATTTCAAGCGGAGGTAAGACGTCAAGGGCATACAACTCCGCATCAGGAATATGTACTACTGATGGAGGTGTTGCTGACGGAGACCAATACAGAATGGAGCTTCCGGAAAGATCGGTTAGAGTAAGAGACCTGGCTACACAATCAATGACAGCATGATATTTAGCTAGCCAATCCATGCCCAAAATGATATCGATGTCGGTTGAATTGAGGGAAATGAGCGGAATCGGAAAAAGAAGATATACAATCTCGATTTTATTCCCACGACTGACCATAGCGGTATACCAACTAGAACCAGGGGAATGAACCATAAGAGGGGTATACATAAATTCAAAAGGAATCTCATGCAATTGAGCAAACTCTTGGGATATGAATGAATGTGATGCTCCAGAATAAAACAGAACTGTAGCTATAATGGAGTTGATTCGAAGCGTACCCATTATGACGCTTGGATCTGCTTCAGCTTCTTCAGCAGTGACATGGGTTAGACGACCCTGACCAGCAACTTGAGGCTTGGTAAACTTCTTTGGTGGTGGAGCACCACGAACAGAAGTATTGTGGGGGCACTCTTTCATATAGTGACCAGGTTGACCACAAGTGAAGCACGCACCACTGCCTAGAGTACCCATAGCGGGACGATAGTTTGTTCCACCAGCATTGTGTGGAGGAGCACTTGGAGCTTGTGGACGAGGAGCATAACCAGAAGACTTTGGTGCATAAGGAGCATGAGGCACAACATTGTATGGAATGAAAACACGACGGCGTTGATTGCCTGATCCAGAGGACCGAGAATTATCTCGAGGGCGCTTGCGACTTTCCTCATAGTCCACCTTTCCTCTTTCTGCCTTCATGGCCTTGTTGACAAGATCTTGGCAGGTTGGGAAGTCCAGGAGATGAAGATCTCGACGAAGTTCAGGATCCATTCCCTTGCGGAACAAGGCTTGCTTCTTGGCATCAGTGGAAGTTTCTTCAGGAGCATAGCAGGCAAGACGATAGAAGTGACCCTGGTAGTCACAGATAGAACCACTGCCCTGCGTCAGCTTCAGAAACTCTTCTCTTTTCTCATCCATCAGACCCTCTGGGATATGATATGCACGGAAGGCAGCTTTGAACTCTGGCCAAGTTACGACATGACCGGCAGGCTGCATCAACAGGAAGTTTTCCCACCATGAACCAGCAGCTCCTTCAAGATGGTAGGTGGCAAAGTTCACCCAATCTGCTTGAGCAGCGTGGGCAACCTCAAGCTTGCGCTCGATGGTGCGGAGCCAGTAGTCAGCATCAAGTGGCTCAGTGGAATAGCTGAACACTGGTGGGGTGAGGCGGATGAAGCTTCGGATCCCCACTTGTTCCTCATGACGCTGAGCTGTGTTACGCTCAATCCTTTCAAGGAGCCTAATGTTGTCAGCACGATTGGCTTCGTACATGGCCATAAGTTGGACCATAGAAGGAGGAGGAGGAAGTTCAACATTCTCCTCATGACCATCTCCACGGCCATTGCCACGGCCATGACCACGGCCACGACCACGGCCAGCACCACTTCTAGTACCGCCTGACATCCTGAGGAGAAAACAAAAACCATGAGACACAGATTCACCAGAAGGATTCAACTGAAGGATAGCATGTACCGAATGCAATGAGCATGCTAAAGGACAAGAGATGTGATATGAAAATATATCATCGTATCGATCATAGTAGTTAAACAAGCATACAAAATGTACACACTACTAACCGACTCACAAACCATGAAGATGGAATGCAAAGATGACATACCATCACCATGTCGCATAAAGGCAAACAATTGGATGCTAACCACCCGAAGCAAGAATAAAGGGACAATGCTTCAGATTAACTGAGGCATTCTGGAAACTCTGAGACAAGCAACCAGATACAGAGTACTGGAGAAAAATAACCCAAACCCGTGTATCCTAGAGATTTGAATTGATAGGAAAGAAGTGAAACCTTTTTCCAATCAAAACCAGGTAAGATGACTCAGCATTAGAGTGACACCAGGTAAAGAGTAAAAAGAATCCTATTTCAGAGTTTTGCAAATAATCCTTAGCTTTCAAATAGTTTTCACAACCACTAGACTCAACATCGACCAGTTAACAAGGGTTTCCTACAGCCAGTCCTGCTCTGATACCAAAACCCGTGGCACCCCCGGGATCAGGGTTAGACAAATACCAAATCTTCGTCTGACATAAGCCTAACCTCGAGCTCGAGAGACTACAGTGAGGGAATCGTTAACACAATAGTGCATCTACGTCTCAAAAGAGTATATTACAACTCTTAACAGAGTAAGATCCAAATTATTACACGCAGAGGTCACTGACCCAACATTCAACAAGCAACAGAAGCAAATTATGTTATTCTAAATAACAAGATAGCAAAGGGCTTAAGAAGCCATAACATAAAGTGACGTCCCAGCCCATAAGTCGCGAGTCGCCGCTCGGGAAACCCAAACTAACCATCGATGTTAACGTAGAAACCGCCTTCGGCTGCAGCAACTTCATCTGAAACAAAAGCATGCAAAGCTGAGTACAGGGACTCAGCAAGACTTAGTACAACCTTTTAGAAAAGCGGGTATGCGGGCTTTCTGTAGATCTTCTTTTGCGTAAAGCCAGTTTTCCTTTGTAAGATAAGAGAGAGGAGAATCTCGACTACTCAGAACCTTTAAAAGGGATAAGAGAGCGACATCTCTATCTCTATTGATCATCATATTGTATCCACCAAACTTCATCATCTCGAACCACTATCCTCGGATCACCCCCTCAACACCTCCGTAAACACACATTGTTTGGCAAGTTTTACGATTAGGTTCATGTTCTCTATGATCTCCACGTCCGTTCCCAAGTCGTCCGTAACCGTGGACACGGCTTTTCGAAAAGATTTATAACCCTGCAGGGGTGCACAACTTTACCCACACGCGCCAACCGACTCTTAATGCCAATATATATTAGCCCTCTTCCTTGGAGAGCCGGCAGAGGGTGGTCGACCACGACCTTTACCTTGCTGTCGCCGAGACCATGAGTCGCGCGCTAAGGATTGTTCCGCCGTAACGGGTCAAGTCCCGAAGTCGGTCCTTAACGATGTGTACCGAGGTGGGTTTCCCCAGAGGCCGCAACCCCCAGCCACCATGACCACGCTTACCTGCCTGTTATGTACCTTTAACCCCCAAGCAAAATGCAATGCATATGACCAGGTAACGCGCAAACTATGTGACTCATGGAATCTACTAGGCAAGTTAGTGAGTCGAGAGGGTACCATAATAGGGCCTCGTGTGGTTGTACGCTCGGTCTTGGTTCAAGAGGCGAGAACTCGGTTCCTAGGGTCGGCAGAAACGAAACAACCCACCACATCCCAATGTGGCATCTCGTCTGAGCCTCTAATCATGTTTATCATCATCTCTATACTTACCACGTCAACCTGTCATGCTAGATTCATTTCATTGTAAGGCTCCAGTCCGAAGACTGGAGTAGTAGCGTCACAAACTAAGCAAGGCTAAGCATAAAGAGATAAAGGCTCTCGCGACGTACACATGCCAAACCTAGTTATGCTAGGAGCAGTGGATCAGGGTATCGAGGCTACAAAGGTCGGACATGCAACAAATAGGGTAACTCTATCTATCGATAAAAGACAGTTGAATCGTATGCGATATGTAGGAACCACAGATAAAAGCATTTCGAAATCATAGATGAACCAGGTTAGGGCTTGCCTTGTCCCTCAGCGGATGGGTACTCTTCTTCGGTGGCGTTGACATCGGACTCCGGCTCAGATCCTAGCGCGAAGAACCAAACACCGGAAAGGGAACATACAATCACAACATGGCATAATGCAATGCACATACAATATGAATGATATGTCATGTTAAAGGAATTCGGAAAACCCTAAGTGCATCGTCAGATTAAAGGGGTTCCGACACTGGATACCGCCATATGAGAGGGGTGTATTAGGTTTTTCTACTAAGCTCCACATTTAATTGTTTCAAACATGTATGAAACATGGATAAACGAATAGGAAATATTTTTCTGATCAAATGGATATATGAATTTGTATTTTTCTGAATTTATATGAATTATTAACCAATTACTGGAATTAAACAGAAATAGAAAAAGGGAAATATGGCGTTACGCTGACGTCAGCATGATGTCAGCGCAGCCATGACCTCCCTGGGAGCTCTGGTCGAGCTCCAATCGGCCGAATTGGTCTCTGATCGAGGTGCGTGAGGAGGGGGAAAGGACCAGGGTGACTCGGGGAACCATTTGGTGGGGGCGCCGCCCGCCAATGGTCGCCGGAGCCGGCCGGCGGCGAGCTCGCGCGGCGGCAGACGCGGGCGTGCGTCGCGGGGACGGACCAGAGGGAGAGAGAGAGCGAAGGGGCGCGTTAGCACCATGAGCTCACCACGGAGCTGGTGGTGTCGACGGCGAGCGTGGGGGAGGTCGGAGCGGCGGCGATAGGCGGTGGCCGGCGGCACGGGCTCCCGTCGATTTGGCCGATGGGGAGCTCCCCTGCTTGCGCTGCGAGGCGGGGAAGAACGAGGAGAGCACGGCGGAGCTCGTGGCGGTGTCGGCTGGGCGCGGGGAGGCCGGTAGCGGCGGCGACGGCGAGGTCTGGCCGGGGGTAGGGTTTGGCCCATGGCTAGAGAAGGAGGGGGAGGAAGAAAGGGGAGGCGAAATTAAAAACAGGGCAGGATTTAGGGATTATTTGGGGTATTTTGACCCAAAATTTCAAGGGGGTTTTTGCACAAAATTTTGTTAGAGCAAAACTACAACATTGGCAACAATGTTGCAAACATTTTTAGTGCAAATTTTCTCAAATAAGTGCAGATGCATGCATGCTTATCAACAAACCAACAACATTTATTTAATTAACAAGTTGGTCTGTTACATTACTTTGGGTAGCAACGTTAAGTGATGATGCTAGATCATTTGTGTGAGCCATTAAGGCTAGTTAAGTCCACTTAAATGTTGTTTGGTGATTGTGTCCTCGTATTCGTTTATAGACGCTAGTACCGGAGACTATCAAGAGGAGGAGGTATTCTACCAAGAGGAAGGAGAAGATAACTTTGATCACTACCCCAACCAAGGCAAGCTAGACTAATGCAAGTTATACTGTTGCAAGCTAATATTCTTGCAAAGTGCAAAGCTCTACAAAAGCAAGGCATCACCACATTTTACTTTATGCTTAATGGTCCTATCCCAAATTTTACTTTACAAGCTTTATTGAATTTGATTTATCAAAGTTTATTTTTGATTCATGATTCACGTGGTTTAGTTATGGAGTAGTACAAGAGCATCACACTTAGCCTAGAAAGCTATAAGATAGTTAGCCCCTCTCATGACTAGTTGCTGGTGCTAAGATTAAAAATGACTACTCTAGATGGGAACTTGTGAAAACCAATGACTTTGAAAACCTTGAATGATGAGTCATTCTATTGAAAGATTTTGAAGGTGAATATGACTTGTGAATGACTTGGTGAAATTTACCAAAAACTGATGGTTGGGTTCGGATGCGATACCATTCCAATTCTTAAGTATCCCCACAATACCCGAATCTGGGTAAGGCTTAACTGGAAACTTATGTATTTTAGTATGGGTTCCCTCTGAACAAGCGTCATAGGGGTTATGCCGAGGCTGCCTCCCTTGAAAGTGAAATGACGTAAAATGAGGTGAATGTGCTACCCAAGCCCTGTGCAGTTCCCGGGTTGGCGGTTTGCCCTCACCGGGGGCCAAACTCATGGGGAGAGGTGCCTATACTAGGGTATGTAAATGAAAGGTTAGGATTGGTAGTTCGCGCACTGAGTGCGATAAATCACGGCTAGTTACCCCTGACGGACTATTGCAATTATTGTGGCACAAGTGTACGACCTCTGCAGAGTGTAAACCTATTCGAATAGCCGCGTCCGCGGTCATGGACAGTTGGAAAGGCCATACTGTTCTGTCATCAGAACTTTTCCAAAATATGAATGGTGACATGTGACTTGAGTTTGAATTATGACTTTGACTTTGAATCACAACTGAGTGGTGGGAATGACACTAATGTTCCCACTTGAGTTAAGTTAGGCAAAGGAAGAGTCTTTGATTATAGCTGCTTACGAAATAAAACTGGCTTTATGCAAATAAACTTAGAGCTTAGAACCCCCTTACTACCGTTGATAGTACTTACTCTAGTTTTAGTTTGCGAGTACTTTAAAGTACTCATGGTTGTGTCCCTGGCTATTCAAATGGCCAGACTTTGAAGAGGAGCCCCAGTACCAAGATGAAGGACAGTAGGACATCTACGACAACTAGGACCACTCCTGACGTCAACAGTTGCCTGTGGAACAGATGGACCGCAACCGCTACTTCGCTTCCGCTATATGATTTGTATTTGGATCTCTAGATCCCCTATATTGTATTAAGACTGGATCATGTGATCCTTTGTTGTAAGACGATTATGGTATGTAATGAATGATGTGTTGTGATATCAATCTATTATGTCTCGCAAAAACAATATTCCTGGGATTGCGATGAATGGCATAATAGGCATCTGGACTTAAAAATCCGGGTGTTGACAAGTTGGTATCAGAGCCATGGTTGACCTTAGGAGACCCTAGTTAGAATGGACGTCTGAAAAACTTAGTTCAAAACCAATGAAGTGAATATTTGTGAAAGCTATTCTCACTCTTATCCTTGTGATCTTTTTCAAATGAGAAATTCATGCTCTACTTTTCCTTGAAATTTCTACATAAAAGTTTGCACACTTGATCACTTCTCTAACTTACTCATCCTCATTGTTCATAGATGGAGTACACCTGCAAGTCATATCAGCTTGGTCACGGAGGAAACCTGATGTTCGAGAAGGATTTGAAGCAACTAGTTGAGTATTTAGGACGCCCGTATCCCGAGTTCTTCGGAATACCCCTCAACCATCCATCGGGAGGATCACCTCAGTGGGAAGTTACTGCAGATCTGAGAGGAAAGCTTGGAGCCCCAATATGGGAAACCATATGGTTTTCTGTAACGGGAGACACCTGGAAGGATGGAATAGCCAAAGCCATGCAAGAAGCAATTGCCCGTCTGTGTGGACAAAATGAGAACAAGATCAAGAACACTCGCTTCTTCTACTACCCAAGACATGACCCCATGGGAAGACCAATAACCATGCCACCGCACCCGGAGATGAACTATTATGTCGCCTGCCTGGACTTCCTGCTATACAAGACCCGCAAGGAGTTGGACAACGCTCGCGCCTTTCGCCAAGCACATTACCCGTGAATAAGAAGAAACCACCTTTACGAATGAAGAGTAGTATTACTAAGTCACTTGAGTAGGTGTGAGTTTGTATCAGGATCCCCTTGTATCGTAGAGCGATGAATGGTTCTTAAAACCAATGGTGTGTTAGCTTTGTAATATGTGATGTTTGGTATGAATAAAAAAGTGTTGTTGGTTGGTACCCCCTCAACACTACTCAAGTTTTCAAGTTTTGAACTTTTTTGAACTTTAACTCAAACAAACCATAGAAATTTCCCTCTTATCTTATCATCTACCTCAATGTTCAGATGGCCCCACCAACCCGCAGCACCAACTAGGATGCAATGATGCAGATGCTGCAGAT
Organism: Lolium rigidum; assembly: GCF_022539505.1. NCBI lineage: Eukaryota > Viridiplantae > Streptophyta > Magnoliopsida > Poales > Poaceae > Lolium > Lolium rigidum. The sequence goes on from NC_061511.1 coordinate 27,037,464, forward strand.
GATGATGGCAGACAGGGAAGCCGAGAGAGCCGAACGCCAAGCCAATATCGCCGCACTGCAACAGATAGCTCAGAACAATCAAGGCCATGGAAACCATGATCACCCTGGGTCGAAGCTGAAGAACTTTCAGAACACCAACCCACCCATGTTCAGCAAGACCGAAGAGCCCTTGGACGCAGATGACTGGCTCCAAACAATGGAGAACAACCTAGAAGTTGCGGGAGTTGAAGCCGCAGAGAAAGTACTGTTCGCCACCCACTACCTGTCAGGACCTGCAAGAGCCTGGTGGACAAGTGCCCGTGAAATGAATTTAGGACAAATGATGACATGGGAAGACTTCAAGCTGAAGTTTAGGAAGTATCACGTGCCCCAAGGACTGATCAAGAAGATGAGAGACGAGTTCCGTGAACTCAAGCAAGGGAGAATGTCCGTGGTGGAATACCGCGATAGGTTTCTTACTCTGTCAAGGTACGCCCCGGATGAGACCGACACCAACGAGAAGAGGAAGGAGAGATTTCTGAATGGACTACATGACGAGATGCAAACTGTGTTAGTGAACATTTCGTTCGCTGACCTCGAAGCCCTAGTGGGCTCAGCCATACAGATGGAAGGGAAGCTACATCAAGCCAACGAGAACCGCAAGAGAAGGATGATGAACCAGAATGGACCCCACCATACCCAGAAGCACCGCAACAATTCAACAGGAGGATTTACCCCAAGAAACAATAGGCCCCCTGCTCAAAATTATCGCCCAAACTACACCCACAACAACGGAGGACCCCCGAAGCCCGGAAACAACAACAACAACAGCCACAATAACAACAACAACCAAAACAGCAACAACAACAATGGGAACAACAACACCAACACTGGCCCGAGGACTGGAAGCAATGCCATCCCCATCACCCCAAAGGACAAGTCCACGATAACCTGCTATGAATGTTGAACTATGGGTCATTACACCAATGAATGCCCCAAGAAACTGGCAAAGACTGCCCCCAATACTGCTGCACCTGCCCAGCAACAACGCCGCTTCGCAGCCAGAAGGAACCAGAACAACCCCAACGGCCGTCTCTACCACATGAGTGCCACAGAAGCACAGGAAGCACCCCAGGCCATGCCAAGTATGTTTCCCTGTTAATCCAATTGCTCAATCTCTCTTAGGAACCTAACTTTTCTTAAAATCTCGCGAAGAGATTTGTTTAAGGGGGAAGGGTTTGTAACATCCCAAAAATTTCAAAACAAAGAAAATGAATTTCCCTTTTTCCAAATTTTGGAACCAACAAAAACTTTTATTAAATTTAGTTTGATACATAGTGATCATGCTTATAGGTTGTGATATTGCCATGATGCTTGTGTAAACTACTTTGAAATGATCTTAAACCCTAAACCCTATCCTTTTCACCATCCAAATTAAATCAAAGTAAAAAGGAATTAAATAAGAAAAGGGCCTATGTGCCTATGACTATTTTTGTGAAACCTTTACTTAGACCTTTCTACTTGGTTTAGATGTTTTCAAAACATCAACAAACCTAACCTAGTACTTACCAACTAATTCAAGTGAGAAATAAAAATGAAATACACATATGCATAAGGGCATATGTGGCACATAGCCATTTTACCAAACCTTGACCTATGCCATCATACCTTGCCCAAATGGTGTGAAACCACCTCTAAACCTAATCTAACCCTAAATGGACCCTATACCATTCCCAAGTAAAGCAAGGGGAACAAAATAGGAGACTAAGGAAAATTGGAATTTCACCTCTTATGTGTTTATGGCCATTTTTGCAAATCTTTGAACTAGGACTTTTGGAATTGTTTCAATGGTTTGGAAATGTTCCTAAACTAATAAGAATCACTTTTGATTCAAGAGAAAACCAAATCAATTAAAGAGAAAGAGAAGAAATGGAGAAATAACCATTTTCACTCACATACACTTTGGCCAACTTTGCAAATCCTCAACCAAGGCCACCATTGCTTGTGCCATTGCTTGTGAAACCTTAATATATCAAAAACAAACACTTTTGCATCAAAGAAACACAAATCAAATCAAAGGAAATTGCAAATCCCGTTCACATATGATAATGGTCAAATTGCACTTTTATATCATCATGCTCACTTTGCACCCCTAGTTTGGAAGATTCTTAAACCAAAACCCCTCACTTCTTTCCACCTCATCCAAGACCATGTCAAGGTGAACATTTTTTGTGTTGACCATCATGGTTGACTCTGTCCCCATTGCTTAGTATAAGTGTGACAAGTGGAGACTTTGAAACAAAGTGTAGATCATACCCATTTTGACATTTTGCAAATCAACTCAATTTTGAGCACCACCACCACAACTATACTTCAAATATTATATGATAACACTCCACCAAAAAGATTTGCAAAATTCAAAATATTTGTTCATGCGGCCATTTGGTCGAACACATGGCAGGCAGAAATCAAATTGGCACATACATGCTATTATCCAACGGATTCTTGCCTAAACCTCTTTTGCTTTGTGATCATCAGCACCCTGGTACTTCCTGTGCATCAAGCCAAGCCTTTGCAACCCCTTTTCAGTGGAGACACGCTCCCTTTTCATCCATGCCGAGAACCATGCCCCTCTCATGTCACTCATCTTTTCCCTCTCTCTCTGGTCCACACCACCATGTCTCCTGGCTAGCCCACACTCCCTCTAGCACGCTTGAACCATCCCTGGGTGAAGACGTGCACGCCAGCGCCTGGAACGTGACACGCCCGTACGCGCCCAGACCATGCCAGGACACGCCCAGACACGCACTGGACGTGCCAGAGCACGCCGTCGTGCCGTCGCCTCCGTCCTCCCCTACTCTTCTCCTTCCGCATCGAGCTTCACCGCGCCACCAGCTACCTCACAGACACACTCGAATGCCCGCGCGTGCACCATCGCCGTCGTCCTCATCAAAGATTCGCCACCGTACTCGTGGCAGACTCGATAGCATCTCGAGCCGTCCCCTCCTCCATTCGCTGCACGAGCACGCGCGTCGTGTTCACCGTGATGCCAGGAAGCGCACGCGCCCTTCACCATGCCCTTTCACGCCTCAGAGACGCCGCGCCACCGTCGACCTTTCCCGCACCCCACGGCCACCTCTCGACTCTATAAAAGGAGAGCTCCTCCTCCTCAATTGCTCACACCACTCGACTCCCCTCCTCTCTCTGATCCTCCTCCGCCCACTACCTCTCCACATTATCGCCGGTAGACCCCCAATCGTCAGCTCGAGTCCACGCAGAGCTGCAGAAGGCGTCGTCGATTTCGGACACCATCGGAGTCGCCGTCTGTACCAGCCGCCTCACCGTCGTCCGCAACGTCACCCTGCACTAATGCCGCCGCTCGCCGGACCCTGGTTAGCTCCCCACCCCCTAGCCTCGCCGCGCCAGTAAGCCCCTCTCGCCGGAGAAGACGACGTCGCTCGCCCGTCGGATCGTGATCTAATCCTACGGTCCAAATAGAAACGTACCGCTTCGGGTTTGAAACCTCACTAACCGCTGGGTCCCACACTGTCAGGCGGCCCGCGGCGTGAGCAGTGCTAGTTGGGCTGGCCCAGCTCTTTCTCCCCCTCTGAGGCCCAAACTCTTTCCCGCCTAGGCCCACATTTTGAATTCGTTTTAAATCATTTTAGTCAATTTTGCTTGCATATGCTTTATTCAAATTCAAATAACTTCAAATCTACTGAACCAATTTTGACAAACTTTATATTGTTGGGAAGCCTAAGAAATGATCTATCCAACCCCACTGGATTCAAACAAGGATCTGTTGTAGAATTTGAATAGTAAAAATAACAATTCAGAGACTTTTCAGATTTCAAATAAATTTATAAAATCAACCATAATGAGTTTTGAGGTGAATCCAATTGCTATGATTCACATTTTCAATTATCTAATTGTTTATGCAAAAATATCACATGGTTACTTTGTATGATCATGGGCTAGAAGCAAGAATTGGCTATGTAGTCAATACTAGCCCATTTAATCTATTTTCACATTTAGGATTTCAAATCTATGAGGTGTAGAACCTCATTTAAATCATCTTCCCAAGTGTTATGAAGTAATGTGATGTCCTTAGTTATATGGTCTCACACTTGCTCACTTGAGGATATTAAATCAAATAGGATTTAAATGGCATGAGGTATAGAACCTCATTTAAATCATGTTTCTCAAATGACAAGTGTGAAGTGTTGAACTTGGTCAACATGTGATCATACATGGTTAGCTGAGGAGATTAAATCTTGCCAAGATTCAATGAGAGGAAATTATTTCTCCAAACTAAAGAGAAACCCTAATCCACATTTCAATGAGAGGAAATTATTTTTCTAACACTAAGTAAGACAACCCTAGCATTACTTTGGGTAGCAATGTTAAGTGATGATGCTAGATCATTTGTGTGAGCCATTAAGGCTAGTTAAGTCTACTTAAATGTTGTTTGGTGATTGTGTCCTCGTATTCGTTTATAGACGCTAGTACCGGAGACTATCAAGAGGAGGAGGTATTCTACCAAGAGGAAGGAGAAGAGAACTTTGATCACTACCCCAATCAAGGCAAGCTAGACTAATGCAAGTTATATTGTTGCAAGCTAATATTCTTGCAAAGTGCGAAGATCTACAAAATCAAGGCATCACCACATTTTACTTTATGCTTAATGGTCCTATCCCAAATTTTTACTTCACAAGCTTTATTGAATTTGATTTATCAAAGTTTATTTTTGATTCATGATTCATGTGGTTTAGTTATGGAGTAGTACAAGAGCATCACACTTAGCCTAGAAAGCTATAAGCTAGTTAGCCCCTCTCATGACTAGTTGCTGGTGCTAAGATTAAAAATGACTACTCTAGATGGGAACTTGTGAAAACCAATGACTTTGAAAACCTTGGAATGATGAGTCATTCTATTGAAAGATTTTGAAGGCGAATATGACTTGTGAATGACTTGGTGAAATTTACCAAAAACTGATGGTTGGGTTCGGATGCGATACCATTCCAATTCTTAAGTATCCCCACATTACGTGAATCTGAGTAAGGCTTAACTGGAAACTTATGTATTTTAGTATGGGTTCCCTCTGAACAAGCATCATAGGGGTTATGCCGAGGCTGCCTCCCTTGAAAGTGAAATGACGTAAAATGAGGTGAATGTCCTACCCAAGCCCTGTGCAGTTCCCGGGTTGGCGGTTTGCCCTCACCGGGAGGCCAAACTCATGGGGAGAGGTGCCTATACTAGGGTATGTAAATGAAAGGTTAGGATTGGTAGTTCGCGCACTGAGTGCGATAAATCAGGGCCAGTTAACCCTGACGGACTATAGCAATTATTGTGGCACAAGTGTACGACCTCTGCAGAGTGTAAACCTATTTGAATAGCCGCGTCCGCGGTCATGGACAGTTGGAAAGTATTGTTCCGTCATCAGAACTTTTCCAAAATATGAATGGTGACATGTGACTTGAGTTTGAATTATGACTTTGACTTTGAATCACAACTGAGTTGTGGGAATGACACTAATGTTCCCACTTGAGTTAAGTTAGGCAAAGGAAGAGTCTTTGATTATAGCTGCTTACGAAATAAAACTGGCTTTATGCAAATAAACTTAGAGCTTAGAACCCCCTTACTACCGTTGATAGTACTTACTCTAGTAATAGTTTGCGAGTACTTTAAAGTACTCATGGCTGTGTCCCTAGCTATTCATATGGCCAGACTTTGAAGAGGAGCCCCAGTACCAAGATGAAGGACAGCAGGACGTCTACGACAACTAGGACCACTCCTGACGTCAACAGTTGCCTGTGGAACAGATGGACTGCAACCGCTACTTCGCTTTCGCTATATGATTTGTATTTGGATCTCTAGATCCCCTATGTTGTATTAAGACTGGATCATGTGATCCTTTGTTGTAAGACGATTATGGTATGTAATGAATGATGTGTTGTGATATCAATCTATTATGTCTCGCAAAAACAATATTCCTGGGATTGCGATGAATGGCATAATAGGCATCTGGACTTAAAAATCCGGGTGTTGACAATTAGCCACCAAAGAAGACATGAGAGAATTTAGTGAGGATCCTACAGTCATTCCTCTTGTGCTCATGTACAAGGGTACGGTTTTGGTTTCTAACGACATGACCCCTATTCCTCTTGGTGTTTCTCATATGTTGCAAGAATTCAACGAAGTTTTTCCAGAGGAGGTACCCGCAGGATTACCACCATTGCGTGGTATTGAGCATAAAATTGACTTGATCCCCGGAGCTTCGCTTCCCAATAGGGCGCCATATAGAACGAACCCCGAAGAGATGAAGGAGATACAGAAGCAAGTACAAGCGCTACTCGACAAAGGTTATATCCGCATAAGACTTAGTCCTTGTGTTGTTCCTGTTATTCTAGTTCCTAAGAAAGATGGTACATGGCGCATGTGTGTAGATTGTAGAGCGATAAACAACATTACTATTCGATATCATCATCCCATTCCCTGTTTAGAGGATATGCTAGATGAATTGAGTGGTGCTGCTGTTTTCTCTAAAATTGATTTGCGTAGTGGTTATCATCAAATTAGGATGAAAGAAGGGGATGAATGGAAAACAGCCTTTAAAACAAAATTTGGTTTATATGAGTGGTTAGTAATGCCTTTTGGTTTGACTAATGCACCTAACACTTTCATGAGACTGATGAACCATGTTTTGCGTAATTTTATTGGCCAGTTTGTGGTTGTGTACTTTGATGACATATTAATCTACAGCCGCAATGAATCTGATCATACTATACATATTCGACATGTTTTGGAAGTGTTGCGTGATAATAAACTCTATGGTAATCTTGAGAAGTGCACATTTTGCAAAGATAAGGTCATATTTTTGGGTTATGTTGTCTCTAAGCATGGAGTAGAAGTAGATGTGTCTAAAATTGAAGCTATTCAAAATTGGCCTACTCCCATGAATGTGAGTCAAGTAAGAAGTTTTCATGGTCTAGCTGGGTTTTATAGAAGATTTGTGCCCAACTCTAGTACTATTGCTGCACCTTTGAATGATTTGACTAAAAAGGGTGTTGTCTTTGAATGGGGCGCATCCCAAGATCATGCTTTTGATGAACTGAAACGATTGTTAACTTCTGCACCGTTGCTTGCACTTCCTGATTTTAATAAGCAATTTGAGATTGAATGTGATGCTAGTGGTATTGGAATTGGTGGTGTGTTGATGCAAGAGGGTCGCCCAATTGCATATTTTTTCTGAGAAACTTTCTGGTGCTAAGTTGAACTATCCTATCTATGATAAAGAATTGTATGCCTTAATTACAGTTCTTGAGGTTTGGCAACATTACTTGTGGCCAAAATAATTTATCATACATTCTGATCATGAAGCTTTAAAATATCTGAAAGCTCAATCTACTTTGCATAAGTGTCTTGCTAAGTGGGTTGAGTTCATTGAGTCTTTTCCATACATTATTAAGCATAAGAAGGGAACATATAATATTGTTGCTAATGCTCTTTCTAGGAAGAATATGCTATTAACTCAACTTGATATTAAAATTCCTGGTTTAGAGATACTATGTGATTTGTATGCTACTGATCATGATTTTTCTGAACCATATCGCTTGTGTGCTATTGGTAAAGCATGGGAAAAATATCACATACATGATGGGTTCTTGTTTAGAGCTAACAAACTATGTGTTCCAGAATCGTCTGTGTGTTTGCTCTTATTGCAGGAATCTCATGATGGAGGTTTGATGGGTCACTTTGGGCATGAGAAGACGCTACTCATGCTAGCTGATCACTTTTATTGGCCAAAGATGAGGCGGGATGTGGACAGGTATGTGAAGAGATGCATTACTTGCAACAAGTCCAAGTCCAAACTGAAGCCTCACGGTTTGTACACTCCTTTACCGGCACCTACTACACCTTGGGAAGACATTAGTACGGATTTTGTGTTGAGTTTGCCGCGTACTAAAAGATTCCATGATTCTATATTTGTGGTAGTGGATAGATTCTCTAAGATGTCACATTTTATTGCCTGCCACAAGAGCGACGATGCGTCGCATATTGCTAACCTGTTTTTAGGGAGATTGTACGTCTACATGGAGTCCCGAAGACTATTGTTTCTGATCGTAACGTGAAGTTTATGAGCTACTTCTGGAAGACGCTTTGGGGAAAGCTGGGGACAAAGCTACTGTTCAGTACTACTTGTCATCCCCAAACTGATGGTCAAACTGAAGTGGTGAATAGAACATTGTCACAACTGTTGAGATCCATGATCAAGAAGAACCTGAAGGAGTGGGAAGATTGTTTGCCGCATGTGGAGTTTGCTTATAACAGGGCGGTACATTCTACCACAGAGTTGTGTCCCTTTGAGGTGGTGTATGGTTTCAAACCCATTACTCCACTTGATTTGTTGCCTCTACCCATACATGAGAGAGCCAATATGGAGACATCCAAGAGGGCAGATTTTGTGCGAAAGATTCATGTGAAGACTAAAGAGTTGATAGCGAACAAAGGCAAGAGCAATGCTGCAAGGATGAACAAGAAGCGCAAGGAGATGTTGTTCAAGCCTGGTGATATGGTCTGGGTACATTTTCGCAAGGATAGGTTCCTGAAGCTGCGGAACTCCAAGTTGCTTCCTCGTGGTGCTGGTCCTTACAAAGTGCTTGCCAAGATCAATGATAATGCATACTCTATAGATCTTCCAATTGATGAGTTTGGTGTCAGCAATTCTTTCAATGTGGCTAATTTGACACCATATGACGGAGAAGACCTTGGAGCGTCGAGGTCGACGCCTCTTGAAGGGGGGAGATGATGAGGACATCCCTACTACACTACTACCTCCGTCATTACAAGATGAAGACGATCATGTTGTGAAGCTCAAGTCCAATGAAGTCAGGATTGGACCAATGACAAGAGCTCGTGCGAAGATACTTAAACAACAGGTGAACTTGTTCCTAAGTGATACTTTGATCGATGAGAAATTTATACTTCCTAAGTCCTATTACTTATGTATGATCAGGTATGAGGAGGGAGCAAGCATCGCACGAGGAGGAGAGGAGCAGCTGGACAAGAAGCTGGACGTGAAGCTGGACATGGAGCTGGCCATGAAGCTAGACAAGAAGACATCCCATGGAAGCGCGAGGAAGGAGAGGGAGGCATGCGCAAGGGGATAAGAAGAAGTCCAGACTGGCGCCAGGCCCGGTCAGACCGGCTGCCACGCCGGCGCGCCCGGTCCCAGGCCCGGTCCGACCGGGCGCCAGACCGGCCCAGCCCGGCGCCGACCGGGCGCCACGCTTGTGCCAGCCGGGCCACATCCAGTAAGCCTGAACGCCTAACCAGTTTCCACCCGGCGCCAGGTCCGGTTTCAACCGGCCTGACCCGGTCCTAGGCCCGGTCGACCGGCTCCTGAGCCGGCCGTGTCCGAGTCTGTCTCGACCAGATCCCGATCTGGGTCGGTTATTCTTGTATTTTCTCGAACCCTGGACGTCCTGAACCCCTATATAAGTGCCCAGGACGCCACCAAATTAGGTTTAGGCCACGTTTAAGATAAACCCTAGTTCATAGTTGATTGCTTTGCAACTCTATTGAATCCCTACACCATGTTGCATTGATTTGGTGTAAACCCTGAAAGTCTTGTGTGATCTGTTGTTCCATTGGAAATTAGACGATTGCAACTTACCGCTTCGTGGTCAGCGGCTACGTGCGCAAGTGTGTGGAGTTACGAATATCTTGCAGGGTTGAGAGCTGTTGCATTGGCGACAGGGACCAATCGAGAGATCTCGTTGCGTCATACAAGTTATCATCCACTTCATCATCAAGTTATCTCCGCTGTGTTCATCCCGTGATCATCATCACCACCGTTACTTACTGAGAAGATCGGGCCACCCCTTATCAGAGCTGGAACGTTCGGTGATCTCAATGATCCTGATAGGTGCTCCACTGCCGATGAAATCATCGCCACTTCCACTTGTCATATCGTGTGCCTGCAGGACACAAAACTGGAGACAGTCTCTCCCTCGGAGGCTTTCTTCCTGGGAGGAAACTGGCAGGAGAATTATGTGTAGCAGCCGGCTGTTGGTACTAGGGAAGCCACTCTGAAATGAAACCGTGGTGCGAATTTTAAATGTGAAGATCATTGAGTTTTGCCTTTCAACTACCGTCAATATTATTAACTCCGATGACAAATTGAAGATAACAACTGTTTATGGTCCTTCCACCTCGGGTAGAAAATATGATTTCTCCAATGAGCTTCGCGGCGTCAAACCTCCAAGTGGGGTCAAATGGTTGGCTCTTGGAGACTTGAACCAATGTCAATCGGAGCCGCATCAACCGTTTTCGACCTGCCTTGCAAGATTGCGAGCTCAATGAAATTCACCTCCAAAACTGAAAATTCACCTGGAGAAATGAAAGGCTTAACCCACAACCTTGTGAAAGCTCGTTGCCTTCTGTTGTAACTCCACATGTGACCTTCACTTCGACTCACATGTCCTCTTCGCCCTTTTGGCCTTGCTTTCGTACCATTGGTCGCTCCTCCTTGCCGATGATAGAAGACCTTTTCCGCCCTAGGTCTTTCACGTTCAAACACTTTTGGTTGAGGGTTCCCGAGTTTGAGGAAGAAGTCGTTAAAGCGTGGAATGTACCGTGTAACCATGTTGAGCCTTACCCAGTCCTCTTTCACAAGATTCAACGGACCGGAAAGCACTTGGAATCTTGGAGCCGTGGCCTCTTCTCTAGCAACAAGGTGTTGCATCATGCCGCCCTCTGATACGTCTCCGACGTATCGATAATTTCTTATGTTCCATGCCATATTATTGATGATACCTACATGTTTTATGCACACTTTATGTCATATTCGTGCATTTTACGGAACTAACCTATTAACAAGATGCCGAAGAGCCGATTCTTTGTTTTCTGCTGTTTTTGGTTTCAAAAATCCTAGTAACGAAATATTCTCGGAATTGGACGAAATCAAGACCCAGGGTCCTATTTTGCCACGAACCTTCCAGAAGACCGAAAGGGATACGAAGTGGGGCGACGAGGCGCCGCCACCATAGGGCCGCGCGGCCAGAGGGGGCCCGCGCCGCCCTATGGTGTGGGCCCCTCGTCGGCCCTCCGACTCGCCCTTCCGCCTACTTAAAGCCTCCGTCGCGAAACCCCCGATGCGAAAAACCACGATACGGAAAACCTTGCGAGACGCCGCCGCCGCCAATCCCATCTCGGGGGATTCCGGAGATCTCCTCCGGCACCCTTCCGGAGAGGGGATTCATCTCCCGGAGGACTCTACACCGCCATGGTCGCCTCCGGAGTGATGAGTGAGTAGTTCACCCCTGGACTATGGGTCCATAGCAGTAGCTAGATGGTTATCTTCTCCTCTTTGTGCTTCATCGTTGGATCTTGTGAGCTGCCTAACATGATCAAGATCATCTATCTGTAATACTCTATGTTGTGTTTGTCGGGATCCGATGGATAGAGAATACCATGTTATGTTAATTATCAAGTTATTACATATGTGTTGTTTATGATCTTGCATGCTCTCCGTTATTAGTAGAGGCTCCGGCCAAGTTTTTGCTCTTAACTCCAAGAGGGAGTATTTATGCTCGATAGTGGGTTCATGCCCGCATTGACACCGGGATAGTGACGGAAAGTTCTAAGGTTGTGTTGTGTTGTTGCCACTAGGGATAAAACATTGGCGCTATGTCCGAGGATGTAGTTGTTGATTACATTACGCACCATACTTAATGCAATTGTCTGTTGCTTTGCAACTTAATACTGGAAGGGGTTCGGACGATAATCTGAAGGTGGACTTTTTAGGCATAGATATTGGATGGCGGTCTATGTACTTTGTCGTAATGCCCAATTAAATCTCACTATACTTATCATGACATGTATGTGCATTGTTATGCCCTCTCTATTTGTCAATTGCCCGACTGTAATTTGTTCACCCAACATGCTTTTATCTTATGGGAGAGACACCTCTAGTGAACTGTGGACCCCGGTCCATTCTTTAATACTGAAATACAAATCTGCTGCAATACTTGTTTTACTTGTTTTCTCTGCAAACAATTATCTTCCACACAATACGGTTAATCCTTTGTTACAGCAAGCCGGTGAGATTGACAACCTCACTCGTTTCGTTGGGGCAAAGTACTTTGGTTGTGTTGTGCGGGTTCCACGTTGGCGCCGGGATCTGCGGTGTTGCGCCGCACTACATCCCGCCGCCATCAACCTTCAACGTGCTTCTTGGCTCCTCCTGGTTCGATAAACCTTGGTTTCTTTCTGAGGGAAAACTTGCTGCTGTGCGCATCATACCTTCCTCTTGTGGTTCCCAACGAACGTGTGAGTTACACGCCATCAAGCTCTTTTTCTGGCGCCGTTGCCGGGGAGATCAAGACACGCTGCAAGGGGAGTCTCCACTTCTCAATCTCTTTACTTTGTTTTTGTCTTGCTTTATTTTATTTACTACTTTGTTTGCTGCATTATATCAAAACACAAAAAAATTAGTTCTAGTTTTACTTTATTTACTGTCTTGTTTGCTATATCGAAAACACAAAAAAATTAGTTTACTTGCATTTACTTTATCTAGTTTGCTTTATTTACTACTGCTAAAATGGCTACCCCTGAAAATACTAAGTTGTGTGACTTCACAAGCACAAATAATAATGATTTATTATGCACACCTATTGCTCCACCTGCTACTACAGCAGAATTCTTTGAAATTAAACCTGCTTTACTGAATCTTGTTATGCGAGAGCAATTTTCTGGTGTTAGTTCTGATGATGTTGCTGCCCATCTCAATAATTTTGTTGAATTGTGTGAAATGCAAAAGTATAAAGATGTAGATGGTGAAATTATAAAATTAAAATTGTTTCCTTTCTCATTAAGAGGAAGAGCTAAAGATTGGTTGCTATTTCTGCCTAAGAATAGTATTGATTCCTGGACTAAATGCAAGGATGCTTTTATTGGTAGATATTATCCCCCTGCTAAAATTATATCTTTGAGGAGTAGCATAATGAATTTTAAACAATTGGATAATGAACATGTTGCTCAAGCTTGGGAAAGAATGAAATCTTTGGTTAAAAATTGCCCAACCCATGGACTGACTACTTGGATGATCATCCAAACCTTCTATGCAGGACTAAATTTTTCTTCGCGGAATTTATTGGATTCAGCTGCTGGAGGTACCTTATGTCCATCACTCTTGGTGAAGCAACAAAGCTCCTTGATAATATGATGGTTAATTACTCTGAATGGCACACGGAAAGAGCTCCACAAGGTAAGAAGGTAAATTCTGTTGAAGAATCCTCTTCCTTGAATGATAAGGTTGATGCTATTATGTCTATGCTTGCGAATGATAGGACTAATGTTGATCCTAATAATGTTCCATTAGCTTCATTGGTTGCCCAAGAAGAACATGTTGATGTAAACTTCATTAAAAATAATAATTTCAACAACAATGCTTATCGGAACAATTCTAGTAATAACTATAGGCCATATCCTTATAATAATGGTAACGGTTATGCTAATTCTTATGGGAATTCTTACAACAATAATAGGAATACACCCCCTGGACTTGAAGCTATGCTTAAAGAATTTATTAGTACACAAACTGCTTTTAACAAATCTGTTGAGGAAAAGCTCAATAAAATTGATATTCTTGCTTCTAAGGTTGATAGTCTTGCCTCTGATGTTGATCTTTTGAAATCGAAAGTTATGCCTAATAGGGATATTGAAAATAAAATTGTTACTACAGCAAATGCCATCCAAGTTAGAATTAATGAGAATATAAGATTAATGGCTGAACTGCGTGCTAGGTGGGATAGAGAAGAAAATGATAAACTAGCTAAAGAGAAAAATGTAGCTAAAGTTTGGAATATTACCACCACTAGCAATGCTAATGATCCACATGTTGCTGCACCTCCTACTATCAATGGTAAAATAATTGGTGTTGGCAATGTTTCTACTCCTAGTGCAAAGCGCGCAAAATTACCTGAAACTGCTAAAACTGCTGAAACTGCTTGTGATAAAACTGGTGAAATTTTTTCCAACCTTGGGGATGATAATCCCATTGCTTTAGATTGTAATGATTTAGATTTTGATGATTGCCACATCTCTGAAGTTATAAAGTTCTTACAAAAACTTGCTAAGAGTCCCAATGCTAGCGCTGTAAATTTGGCTTTCATAAAACATATTACAAATGCTCTCATAAAAGCTAGAGAAGAGAAACTAAAACTTGAAACTTCTATTCCTAGAAAGCTAGAGGATGGTTGGGAGCCCATCATTAAAATGAGAGTCAAAGATTTTGATTGTAATGCTTTATGTGATCTTGGTGCAAGTATTTCTGTTATGCCTAAGAAAGTCTATGATATGCTTGACTTGCCACCATTGAAAAACTGTTATTTGGATGTTAATCTCGCTGATAATGCTAAAAAGAAACCTTTGGGGAGAGTTGATAATGTTCATATTATGGTTAACAATAACCTTGTCCCCGTTGATTTTGTTGTCTTAGATATTGAATGCAATGCATCTTGCCCCATTATATTGGGAAGACCTTTTCTTCGAACCGTTGGTGCTACTATTGATATGAAGGAAGGTAATATTAAATATCAATTTCCTCTCAAGAAAGGTATGGAACACTTCCCTAGAAAGAGAATGAAGTTACCTTTTGATTCTACTATTAGAACAAATTATGATGTTGATGCTTCATCTCTTGATGTTACTTGAGTTACACTTTCTGCGCCTAGCTGAAAGGCGTTAAAGAAAAGCGCTTATGGGAGACAACCCATGTTTTTACTACAGCATTTTTGTTTTATATTTGAGCCTTGGAAGTTGTTTACTACTGTGGCAACCTCTCCTTATCTTAGTTTTGAGTTTTGTTGTGCCAAGTAAAGTCTTTGATAGTAAAGTAAGTACTAGATTTGGATTACTGCGCAGTTCCAGATTTCTTTGCTGTCACGAATCTGGGTCTACCTCCCTGTAGGTAGCTCAGAAAATTAAGCCAATTTACGTGCATGATCCTCAGATATGTACGCAACTTTCATTCAATTTGGGCATTTTCATTTGAGCAAGTCTGGTGGCCTAATAAAATCTATCTTTACGGACTGTTCTGTTTTGACAGATTCTGCCTTTTATTTCGCATTGCCTCTTTTGCTATGTTGGATGAATTTCTTTGATTCATTAATGTCCAGTAGCTTTATGCAATGTCCAGAAGTGTTAAGAATGATTGTGTCACCTCTGAACATGTTAATTTTTATTGTGCACTAACCCTCTAATGAGTTGTTTCGAGTTTGGTGTGGAGGAAGTTTTCAAGGATCAAGAGAGGAGTATGATGCAATATGATCAAGGAGAGTGAAAGCTCTAAGCTTGGGGATGCCCCGGTGGTTCACCCCTGCATATTCTAAGAAGACTCAAGCGTCTAAGCTTGGGTATGCCCAAGGCATCCCCTTCTTCATCGACAACATTATCAGGTTCCTCCCCCGAAACTATATTTTTATTCCGTCACATCTTATGCACTTTGCTTGGAGCGTCGGTTTGTTTTTGTTTTTGTTTTGTTTGAATAAAATGGATCCTAGCATTCACTTTGTGGGAGAGAGACACGCTCCGCTGTAGCATATGGACAAGTATGTCCTTAGGCTCTACTCATAGTATTCATGGTGAAGTTTCTTCTTCGTAAATTGTTATATGGTTGGAATTGGAAAATACTACATGTAGTAATTGTAAAATGTCTTGGATAATTTGATACTTGGCAATTGTTGTGCTCATGTTTAAGATCTTGCATCATATACTTTGCACCCGTTAATGAAGAAACACTTAGAGCTTGCTAATTTGGTTTGCATGTTTGGTTTCTCTAGAGTCTAGATAACATCTAGTATTGACTTTTGAACAACAAGGAAGACGGTGTAGAGTCTTATAATGTTTACAATATGTCTTTTATGTGATTTTTGCTGCACCGTTCATCCTTGTGTTTGTTTCAAATAACCTTGCTAGCCTAAACCTTGTATCGAGAGGGAATACTTCTCATGCATCCAAAATACTTGAGCCAACCACTATGCCATTTGTGTCCACCATACCTACCTACTACATGGTATTTATCCGCCATTCCAAAGTAAATTGCTTGAGTGCTACCTTTAAAATTCCATCATTCACCTTTGCAATATATAGCTCATGGGACAAATAGCTTAAAAACTATTGTGGTATTGAATATGTACTTATGCACTTTATCTCTTATTAAGTTGCTTGTTGTGCGATAACCATGTTTCGGGGACGCCATCAACTATTCTTTGTTGAATATCATGTGAGTTGCTATGCATGTCCGTCTTGTCTGAAGTAAGAGAGATCTACCACCTTTATGGTTGGAGCATGCATATTGTTAGAGAAGAACATTGGGCCGCTAACTGAAGCCATGATTCATGGTGGAAGTTTCAGTTTTGGACACATATCCTCAATCTCATATGAGAATAATAATTGTTGCCACATGCTTATGCATTAAAGAGGAGTCCATTATCTGTTGTCCATGTTGTCCCGGTATGGATGTCTAAGTTGAGAATAATCAAAAGCGAGAAATCCAAAATGCGAGCTTTCTCCTTAGACCTTTGTACAGGTGGCATGGAGGTACCCCATTGTGACACTTGGTTAAAACATGTGCATTGCAAAGATCCGGTAGTCCAAGCTAATTAGGACAAGGTGCGGGCACTATTAGTATACTATGCATGAGGCTTGCAACTTGTAAGATATAATTTACATAACTCATATGCTTTATTACTACCGTTGACAAAATTGTTTCATGTTTTCAAAATAAAAGCTCTAGCACAAATATAGCAATCGATGCTTTCCTCTTTGAAGGACCATTCTTTTTACTTTTATGTTGAGTCAGTTCACCTATCTTTCTCCACCTCAAGAAGCAAACACTTGTGTGAACTGTGCATTGATTCCTACATACTTGCATATTGTACTTGTTATATTACTCTATGTTGACAATTATCCATGAGATATACATGTTACAAGTTGAAAGCAACCGCTGAAACTTAATCTTCCTTTGTGTTGCTTCAATACCTTTACTTTGATTTATTGCTTTATGAGTTAACTCTTATGCAAGACTTATTGATGCTTGTCTTGAAGTACTATTCATGAAAAGTCTTTGCTTTATGATTCACTTGTTTACTCATGTCATTACCATTGTTTTGATCGCTGCATTCATTACATATGTTTACAAATAGTATGATCAAGGTTATGATGGCATGTCACTTCGAAATTATCTTTGTTATCGTTTTACCTGCTCGGGACGAGCGGAACTAAGCTTGGGGATGCTGATACGTCTCCGACGTATCGATAATTTCTTATGTTCCATGCCATATTATTGATGATACCTACATGTTTTATGCACACTTTATGTCATATTCGTGCATTTTCCGGAACTAACCTATTAACAAGATGCCGAAGAGCCGGTTGTTGTTTTCTGCTGTTTTTGGTTTCAGAAATCCTAGTAACGAAATATTCTCGGAATTGGACGAAATCAAGACCCAGGGTCCTATTTTGCCACGAACCTTCCAGAAGACCGAAAGGGATACGAAGTGGGGCGACGAGGCGCTGCCACCATAGGGCCGCGCGGCCAGAGGGGGGCCCGCGCCGCCCTATGGTGTGGGCCCCTCGTCAGCCCTCCGACTCTGCCCTTCCGCCTACTTAAAGCCTCCGTCGCGAAACCCCTGATGCGAAAAACCACGATACGGAAAACCTTACTGAGATGCCGCCGCCGCCAATCCCATCTCGGGGGATTCTGGGGATCTCCTCCGGCACCCTGCCGGAGAGGGGATTCATCTCCCGGAGGACTCTACACCGCCATGGTCGCCTCCGGAGTGATGAGTGAGTAGTTCACCCCTGGACGATAACCTGAAGGTGGACTTTTTAGGCATAGATGCAGTTGGATGGCGGTCTATGTACTTTGTCGTAATGCCCAATTAAATCTCACTATACTTATCATGACATGTATGTGCATTGTTATGCCCTCTCTATTTGTCAATTGCCCGACTGTAATTTGTTCACCCAACATGCTTTTATCTTATGGGAGAGACACCTCTAGTGAACTGTGGACCCCGGTCCATTCTTTAATACTGAAATACAAATCTGCTGCAATACTTGTTTTACTCGTTTTCTCTCGCAAACAATCATCTTCCACACAATACGGTTAATCCTTTGTTACAGCAAGCCGGTGAGATTGACAACCTCACTGTTTCGTTGGGGCAAAGTACTTTGGTTGTGTTGTGCAGGTTCCACGTTGGCGCCGGGATCTCCGGTGTTGCGCCGCACTACATCCCGCCGCCATCAACCTTCAACGTGCTTCTTGGCTCCTCCTGGTTCGATAAACCTTGGTTTCTTTCTGAGGGAAAACTTGCTGCTGTGCGCATCATACCTTCCTCTTGGGGTTCCCAACGAACGTGTGAGTTACACGCCATCACCCTCCTTATCATCCTCCAATTGGATATTGTGCAAGAAATTTAGGGCCCTCTCAGCCAATTAACGGGACTTGCGTACCAAGCTCAAAAGGAAGGTGCTGAGCCCCGCGTTCATTGAACGTGCATGCAAGAAGTAGTGCTCTAGAATTACTAACATCAAAGAGGGTGATGCAAACACTAAATTTTTCCACATGAACATCAATGGGAGAACAAGGAAGAATCATATTCATCGGCGGAAGCACAACAATGGGTGGATCTCACCGATCATGAGCAAAACGAGAAGGCCATCTGTGACCAGTTTGCGGAGGTCATGGTAAAGGTAACACCTGCTCCAAGGATTTTAATTGGGAGGGGCTTGATTTCGAGGATCCGTAGTTGCAATCCCTTTGTGACCCTTTAACCGAAGAGGAAGTGAAGGGGGTGATCAATCAATTGCTCGGGTATAATGCTCCCAGTCCAGATGGTTTCACTCGTCCATTTTAAAAGCTTTTTTGGGGCATTATTGGTGAGGGTTTCATGAGGTCTATAATTATTTTTGATAATCTTCATGTGGCTAAATTGCATTGGCTCAACTCCGCCAACATCGCTCTATTGCCAAAATAAGATGGTGCGGAGGATATTTCCGATTTTCGGCCCACTAGCCTCATGCATGGCATCACCAAGATGATCGCCAAGATGCTCTCCATTAGGATAGGGCTGCTTATGGATGCTATCAACTCCAAAGCTCAAAGTGCTTTCATAAAGAATAGAAGCATCCACGACAATTTCCTATATGTGAAGAACCTTGCAACTAGACTACAGAAAAGCGAAACTCCAGCTCTTTTCTTCAAGCTTGACATTCGCAAGGCATTTGACTCAGTGGGTTGGGATTATATCGTTGATCTTCCCCAAAAGTGTGGCTTCCCTACTCCCTAGTAGATTTTGGTATTGGATTTTTGCTTTGCCCGTCACCTATTCTTCCTGGGTCCTCCTCAATGTGGTGGCCGGCAACCCCATCAAGCATGGCCACAGTCTTCGTCAAGGCGAACTCCTCTCGCCGCTTCTCTTTGTTCTTGCCAATGACCCGCTTAACAAAATTCTTGATTTGGCAACTTAGAACGGGCTCCTTCGCATATTAGAAGGTGTGACACCATTTTGAGGACATCCCTATCTATGAAGATGATGCGGCTATTTTTTGTGGCCCCTATCAAGCAATATATTCATAACCTTACATCCATCATCAATGGGTTTGGTGATGCCACGGATCTTTGCGCAAACTTCCAAAAGAGTGACATCGCGCCTATCCGGTGTGGGGAGATTGACCTTTATGACATTCTCCACGGTATTCCGATGGACAAAGCCTCCTTCCCCATAAAGTACCTTGGGCTCCCCCTTTCGATTGGGTGCCTTTGGAGAGCGGATTTTCATCCCCTTGGGGACAAAACAGCCGGGAAGATCCCTATTTGGAATGGGAAATTGGTTATAGTAGTGGGATGCACCGCTCTTGTCAAGTCCGTTCTTGCCTCCTAATCCATCTATCACTTGACTCCTCTTGTTGTTCCTCTGGGGGGGTCGCATTGTATAAAAAATCGAGGTGGGCCTTCTTATGGGCGGCCACCTACAAGGTTTCCGGTAGCGAATGGAAGGTCATCTGGGACATTATTTGTAGACCCAAAATCTTTGGGGGGGGGGGCTAGGTGTGCTCAATATCGCCTTCTTTGCAAGAGATCATCGATAGAGTTGGACTTGGCAATAGTGGAAGGACATATAGAGAAGATTTGTGTCGGTTTGGGCAACCCCTTGCAATGACGCGGACATGGACCTCTTCTACGCTGCTACTAGTATGGAAATGGAGCAAAGACACCCTTTTGGGATGCGCTGTGGCTAAACGGTGCCAAGCCAATTAACGTTTCCCCTCCCTTCTACAAAATCTCCACTAGGAAGCGTTGGAATTTCAAATAAGCTTTGCACAATAATGGTTGGATCTCCAAGATATGCTTGGATGTGGATTTCACTTTCGACCATGCCGTGAATACATCTCCCTTTGGGACAAGCTTAGAGACGTTAATCTCCATGGATGAGATCACTTGGAACCTCAGTACGGAGAAACATCACAACCCCCCCCCCCCCCCCCGTTTGCTCTTTGGTTTGGAGGATTTGGGCCCTAAAATAAATTTCTTTGATTGGCTTATGTTTCAAAATAGGCTTTGGAAGAATGAACATTTCGAGAAGCGAGGCTGCTCAAATTGTGGGAATTGCCCACTTTGCAAAAGAATGATGGAGTCAGTGGACCATCTATTTGTTAATTGTCGCTATACCATTCGGCTTTGGGGCCTTGGTAGGATTGGGTCGGCCTACACCTTCTTGATCTCCATGCTTGGCCAACCCAATCTACTCACTTTGGTGGGGCACGATGACGAAACACAAAGATTTGGCCTCCATCACTATTCTAGTTTCTTGGGAGCTTTGGAACGAGAGGAACGCCCGAGTGTTCAAGAACAAGCACGCTCCCCTTCAGTTATTCTCCATAAAATCAAGCATGAGTCCAAGCTTTGGGTCCTACCGGGCGCTAAGCTTATGAGTAATTTGATACCGCGAGAGTAGTCTTGGGTTGTAATCTGGCCACTTTACTTTTCGCGTAAAAATTCTTTCTCAACTAATGGAATAGGACAAGGCTTTTGCCCTCTTTTCAATTTTTTTTTGCAATGCTGAGTTCTGAATATATTGATTCGTGCAGCTAAATCTAGATTTCAGAATTTTTCCCCTGTTTATCCGAGAAAGTTCCCGTGTATGTAACATTTGTTTCGCAACTTTCACCACCATTTACATTGAAACTATGTTTGGTAGCACGAGCTAGCATGAGAAACCAAAAATGAGCATATATAGGTGTATTCTGAATCTGATTACAGAATAATTCCTTGATTATTACTGTGTATCTTGGAGAAGAAAAAAGCTGCGCTGCTCTGATCTTTTCATATTACTTTACTATTGGAATTATATATAAGTCTATTCTGATTTTTGGATAAAGCCTTTCGGAAAGACATGCATGATACTCCGTCCATTCATGATTACCTCGCGTTTTGGGTGTAGTCAAAGCTAAATTTTGTAAAGTTCGACCAAATATTTAGGAAAAAATATCAACATCAACAATGTAAGATCTATTGTATTAAAATCTTCATAAAATATATTTTTGTATTTTATGTGTTCAGCATGATAGATGTTGATATTTTTCTTGTATTTATGGTGAAACTTTGTAAAGTTTAATTTTGACAAAACCCAGAAGGCACGATAATTGTGTGAATGGAGGGAGTAGTTACTTGTAATACTCTCCTTTTTTTCTTAGATTTTTTTAAACAGTTGTGAATGTCAACAAGTTATATTCAAAGTTAGCTAAATTTCAACTTTCCCATCTGCCCTTATTCTTCTTGAATTTGAGCTTGACCTTACCGTCGGCGGCATCACCGCTTGCTATGGTGGTGGTGCGCCATGGATGCTGTTTGTAAATCGGCATCGGCTTCTTCTCTGCTCTCCATACGTGATCACCGTGGCGAACACAAGGACGCGGAATAGAATATTGGAGTAGTATAATGGCAATACACATTCGAGCAACACCAAACAAGTTAATTTTTTTCGATAAAGGAAATATATTCTCTACTACTTAAAAAGACTAAAGAGATTTCTTATTCTGCCATCCATAATACGTTTGGTAGTTCTTGGTCATCCCACCTAGGCACCTACCTACGTCCATCAATTGTTTTCGTCGTCCTGGTCGCTCTAGAGTCTGGATCCACCCCTAATCGCGCCAGTTATTCCTCATTGCCATCAGCGGTAATCAAACCTTCCATTCCCCAAACAACACCAGGCGCTGCACATGCCACATCCCTACCACATCGCGGCCGCGCTGCACGAGCCTGCTGGCCACCGTCGCGCGAGTCTACCCGCCGCCGCCTCGATCCTGCACACCGTCGGTTGCCACGATCCTGGACGCGAGGCCGCCACCCTGCACCCGCTGGCCGCCGCGCGTGCCTTCCCGCCGATGCGTGCCGATCTGGCTGCTGCTTCACCTGAGGGAGTTGGGGTGCGGTGACGCCATCGGCGTGGTGGCGGAACAGCGAGCAGGGAGCACCGGGGACGGAGGCGCCGATGTCGACCACATGTCCAACGGCGAACAACGGCGATGCGTAGGTATACTAGGTACGTACGTGACTTTTCCCTCCTTTACTCTCCTCTCCATCTCCGGCCTCACCTCTACTCCCTCTGCTACCGAGCGCAACGGCGGGCGAACCGGAGGATCTCGATCTTCGCCGCCGCATCCTTGGTTCCACGGCTTCTGCCAGCGGCGTAGTTTGGCGGCCGGACGGTGGAGGACGATGCAGCCATCCCCGTGGTCGGTCCCCTTTCCCAAGTGGAGGAGAGGCGTGCACGTGGTCGTCGGCGGAGCGACGGGATTGGATTGGGGGCGGAGCTCCAGCCTCCCTCTATCTCACCGGAACCGGCGCTCAAGGCCGGCGTCCTCCTCTCTCCCTCGCCGTCGCCGCCATAGGGTACCTGGGACAGTTCCTCTCTCTATATAAGCTCTCTTTTTATGTCTGCTTGGCTGAGAGCATCCCCACTCGTCTCCCCGACGAGGCCCTCGAGCGACGTTTTTTGCATCCGGACGGCGAAATTCGGCCCAGTCGCGCCCCTGGTTCCTCGTTTTCGTCCGGATTTGGCCCTTCATCCATCCGGCGAGCCCACGCCAACCCCGGTCCCCCGGGGATCTATCGGGGAGTCCGAACGAGTGAAAAGCGGGGAAGGGCCCGCTCTGTCGGTGACTGGACACACGAACCCCACCGCCACCTCGCTCAAAATCTCCCCCACCCCTCGTATCTCTCTCGCCGCCGTCACCACCCCGCCAGCTTGTTGCCCAGATTCCGCCGCCCCTCCTCCCCCACCTGCCTATATTCCGCCGTCTTTCGACGACGGCCTATCTGGCTGCTCCTCCGCCGGCCTGTTTTCCGACGACGGCCTACTCCTCGTCGTTTGAGGCTCGGGTTGCCTCGACCACGCCCGTCAGGTGTTCGTCCATTTGCCTCGCCGGCCATGGACTCTTCGTCGTTTGCGTCCAGGTTGCCTCGCCGAATTTGTTTCAGCAATTTCCGGACTCTTGCTCGTCGAACTCGTTAAATTTTATTTGTTTGAAATATGTCAAATGGTCGAGGTTGGGGGTTTCCTGCCGGGGGGACGGCTGGAACTTCGGCGCTCCCTGGGCCAAATCTTCCTCCAATCCGGACGAAAATTTCGCCGGATTTGGGCGTGGGGAGCGCCAACGAGTGGGGATGCTCTGAGGACACGAAGCGGGAGGAGGGGGAAATCCCCACTTGTTCACATCTTCCCAAGGCCTGGCCCCCGGCGCCCTCATCCTGCCTGGCCGCCGTCCGCGTACATCCGTCGCGGAGGCACGCCCTGGCCCCCACCCCACTTCCCAGGCCGAGCTTCTCTGTGTCTGCCGGTTGCAGCTTCTTATGACCTCGCCGGCTGTTCCGTCGTGTGGCTGCTCGACAGCCAGCAGCGCCACCTCCTTCTCTCGCCAATGGTGACAACACTTCTAACTCTGTAGGAGGAGGCAGCAGCGAGCAGGCGCTCATGCGCTAGAGTGAGGCGAAGGTAGAGGAGACGGTGGTGAGGGGAACAGAAGGCTCGGTCTGGATAGACTGGACGGAGGCGCTGTTCTGTTTCTGCTGATACACGTCCAGGACGAGGTGGGTCTCCTGATCGTCGGCATGGCGGCGTCTGTGGCTTCGTATGCGGCCAAGTGACCTTAAGCTGGCAATGGATCCAACAGCAAGCCAAGTTTTTCGCTGGCCGATCTTTGTGTTTTCTTCTTTTATCCTCTTTTCTTCAAGAAGTACTCTATCGGCAAGTCAAGTTCTTCCCTGACTGATCTATGTAGTTAGATAACAAATACTATTAGCATGTTTCTATTTCTCTGGATCACATGTTGTCTGGATACTTATCGATATTGACAATCTACTTGCATGCATTCATGTGTTTAGGTAACCAGTATACTGATTAAAAGATTCAGTATTAGTTATTCACTTCTATTCTTGCAAATACCAGTTATTCTTTCAATCCAACGAACACTGTAAATTTTCTTATATTCCAGGCTAACATAATAGAGGGTTGCTAGCTGCATAGATCGACTGAAGGCACAGCTCAAAGAAAGTTCAGTTTACATCTTTGAAATGTTCATGGTTGCTGATACATGGAAGAAGTACAAGATAACAGATTATCCATATGAAATCAAGATTACTCATCGCTCAAAGATCCAATAGATTATCCCACTTGAGGTCCCCCAAGCACGTACTGTCAACAACACTTCTATCTGGTATTTTATTTACTCCACACACTTCTTTAATTATTCATTCTACCCTATTATTATTATTATTATTATTTTCCCCTGACTGCCATTTTCCAACTAAGCCAATACTTTTCTCATGTGTCACAAGATGTTGGTTTAGTGGATGTGGTGACATATATCATACCATAAGAAACAAATCAAGACCCAAGAACAAATATTCACCTTATCGACACAAGGTATAATTTCCAACACAATCACCGATAGTTTGACTTCTAATTAGAACACGACACATGGTATAATTTCCAGAACACAGTTTAAGATAATTTGAATTCAAATAGTTTTTTGTACTGCCCTATCCAGAAACTTGATGTTACATGATTTCATCAAACTAGAACTCTTGGGAGTGCATTGCATGTTGAGTTAAATTTGGCTAGAATATTATTGAGTAATTATTTCAGCTGAAAATTTGTTCGTGATGCAGATTGTGGGCAATCATGGATATGAGATACAATTGATGTTTAGTAATATTCACTTCATGGTATGTTTCCCCTTTCACTGTATTTTGTATATTAGAGAAAATATGTCGTGACCTTCTGGTCTTGCTAGCAGATGCTTCTTGATTTGAGGACCCAACACTTTAAGTGATTCGTTTTCAAGTCCATGTAGATTACTCATTTGAATAACAAGAATAGTATCTTCTACCAGGTTGTTTGAGCATCCTCTATCAGATAGTCAAGCATAGGTACATCTTATGTTAGTTCCTGATTCACATTTCCTGGACTCATATATGTATGTCCATATATGCAAAATTATATATCATGTAACTTTCTGAGCCTGGAAGTTGTTAGTTACTACAAGTAAAATTATATATGAGTTGGTGGATGCAACAGAATACAGGTTTTAAAACTAATCAATTCATGTGTTTCAGTTTTATATTCTCCTATTTATATGCAATGAACTGAACATCCTTTTTGGGATGGTTTGATTGCCTTTCTAATTACAGATTCCTATTACCGTAGTTTTCTCATACTTGGTTGCTCTGGCTTGCATAGTTTTCTCATACTTGGTTGTTCAGTATCTAATTGTCACACCGAAAATATAAAGTTCTCAGAATAACCGGTCAGCCAGAGCAAAACATTTAGCAGGGGTATTTTATTTTCACCATTTTCTGTGAGCATTGGAAGAGTTGCATCTCCACAACATTTCACTAGCCTTCCAATGGAAGAATCAACACGCGCTTCTTGAATCTTGCTCTGGAGCATAACTATGGGAATCCACATTGGGGTTATGAAATAGGAATTACAACTTGTGGAGGTTGCTTATGCTTAAGTGTCACTTAAGAGAATGATTTCCTATGTAGGCAGAATGCCTCACTATTTGTGTGTGGGAAAAGGGACTCTACATATGGATAAAGGGAGATTGGGTGTATATGTGTCTTAATTAAACTATTATATATTTTAATTAGCGGGCACAACCAAAACATACATTATGAATGAATAATTATGTTCACCTAATGGAGTGATGGGTCAGGTTGAGATTTATCTATATTTTTAGAGATCTTCTAAATCATTAGTAGATGTCAATTTTATTTGAACAAGCCTTCTTTGCTTACGAACGTTTTTTTACAAAGCAGCTGAATGTCGGTGGTTCCCGTGGGCAATTGATTATCCCATTTCTGCAGTTGCCTCCATAACACAAAGTTCAGCAAAGAAAAAAATTTGAAGGAATGACTCGTTTGAGCAGATGGTACGCTGCTAATTTTTCTATAATGGATAACATGATAATGATATATTGGTTGACCAACTTAAGCTATAGTGGAGATTTATGAGATTCCAATATTTTCTAGCTCCAGTTTGGAAGCTTCGATTGCAAATGGAGAAAATATACTATATTTTTCCATTTCTATCTGTCAAATGTTGCTTTGAATATTAGGCTCTTTCCTTGAGGTGATACATTAGCAAATGGAGACAATGTACTAGATATTCTGCTTTGAATATTAGGCTCTTTCCTTGAGGTGATACATTAGCAAATGGAGACAATGTACTAGATATTTCTATACCTATGATCCAAATATTACTTTGCACTATGTTGGCTTGTGTGAAACTTAGGCTCGTTTTCTTGAAGCGATACATTTAGCAGATGGGATCGAACATTTTTTGTTCGAAATTAATTATTGTGTCCTGGTGCCCTTTTTTTTTTTTGGCTGCAGAATGGAATAGACATATGCTCTTGTTAGCAATGGATCTGGTTTCAGCATCTTCACTTCGGTCGCTCTGCAAGAAATGTAATTTTTTTGTAGGCCTCTTAAATATTTATGAGCAAAGCCCAGCACGAGAAACTTGTCCAGTTCAGCATATCTTGTAATACATAGCGCCCATTACCTATTTCCATGAAATCTTTTTTGATTAACTTTGCTAATGCGGTGCCCATGACTTCTCGTGAGATGCGTGTGTTTACGTATTTACAATGCAAGAAAGTTAAAGTGATTGATCGCAACCATCTTATGAAGCATCTGCCTACCCTACAAATCGAGTAGTACCTATAGAGGAGGAAAGAAACGAGGAGCAATGGTTGAATGACAGGTTTATAAAACCAAACAAACTATTGTATGCATTGTAGAAAATTGTCAAGACAGAATTGTATATACTACTTATATACATAATATTTTTTATTAAATGTTCTCAATGTAAAAACATATTATATATATTCCTTTCTCATTGTTTCATGCTTTTTTGCATTTTTCGGAATTGATTTACATATTGACTTAGGATCAGCAAAGTTTTCTTGTGGATGGCAATTACACAATGAAAATCCCACTAATTGTTCTACATAGAGATGACTTACATGATGGAAAATCTCTTAGTGTGTGTAAGATAGAAATAACAGATGATGGTTTAAGATTATAAGATGGCTAAAAATAAAAAGGTTCGATATATGAAAACTACAAGTCACCTTGCTTGCGATTCCCGACAAAATAAAATCACCTTTCTCGATGTATTGTTTTCCCGTGGCAACGCACGGGCATTTGCACTAGTAATATCAAAAGATACCAATTACACCCAGCCTCTGCAATAACGCACCACCCTAATGGCACTACGGATGCACGCAGCCAAAAATAGAAAAGAAATCTAAGAAAAAAAAGTTCCGCTACAGTATCTCGAGCCTAACAACAGCAATACATCCACCACCAAGACAACACCTGAAATACAGACTCTCCAAAAACGACACCTTCAAGAAGGGAACAATGCTCTAACATCGTCATCACCCGATCAAAGATCTTAGGTTTTCACCTTGAAGATAGTCCCCGCTCTCAAAACAATGCATCAAACAAGGTCATTGCCAGGCACAACCAGTTAAGGCCAGACCTTAGGTTTTCACCCAGAAAGGTAGGACTCTGAACTTCACCTGTGTTGTCGCCCCCACTTTCATACCGCTGTTGTGAAGCCCGGAACACCAAGCAAGTCTCTCAACAACACAGAGACTTGAACCTCCCTTAGCTAGTCCTCCCATCCGGCCTTCATGAAATTCTCTTCTTCCGACTTTCATCATGGATCCATAGTCACTTGATGTCAACACAGAAAAATGGCTTCGCGCCGCTCCCTCCAGAACCAAACGGTCGGAATAAAAGCATGGGTGCGCGCGACCCAATAGCACCCGATCCAGCAAACTACGGGCAAAAGATGCGTTGATGCATTCGCCGGTGGAGCCTTCCGGAACTCAACACTCCGGCTAGATGAAAAGGATCAGCATCCAGTAGGTCTTCATCTTCGCAGAAGAAGAACCCTAGGACCACCACCTTCAAACCCGAAGCAGACGAGCAGGCCCCCACGCCGCCATCCGCTAGCCAACGATAACGAAGGAGAATTCGGTGGACGGCGGAAGCCGCAACCACACCATCCTCGCCCCGCACATCGCCGCCCGCTTCCTCGCGCCGCCAGCAGAAGCCGACGATAGATCTCGGCGGGCACAAGATCCAACAGCCGCCGCCACCACCATCCATCGCCAGAGGCCGTGGAGGAGGAGCCGCCGCCGCACAACCAGGGACGCTGCCCTAGACGCGGAACACGCTGAAGCCGGAGGTCGCCGCCACCGCCGGTCGCCGCCTCCAACAACCCCCAGGCACTTTGGCGCCGGGGCCCGCCGCCACCGTGACCAGCACCGATGGCAGCGGCGGAGGGAGAGAAACGGTGGGAGGGGGCGGCGGGAGGAGGGAGATCGGCCCCCCGGCGGCGCCCTGAGGAGCGCCGAGCGCCACGGGAGGGGCTGTGTTGGGCCGCGTCGCTGTCATTTCTATCAATAAAACATCAATAATTTCAGAGTCTACAACTCCGTATGTGCCAGTGTTTTTACACTCGCCTGAAGCCTGATCAAGATGAAGAAGGTGGCGTCACCATTTTCGGTGGGAAGCTCCGGCAGGCACTTGCCGTGGAAGCTTTGCCCCAAGTAGGGCCCTACCCAAGAAAATGGAGGTCATGTGCAAATCAAAAATTAGGCCCTCTTTGTCACCATTGGCAATTAGGAAAACATGAATCTTTGTAAAATACTTATCATGTTGAAAGTACTTCTTGAAAAAGATCTTTAATTTATTTGTTATAAGAAATCTTCTCCAAAATGTGATGTATCAAAAACAGAACATAGAAGCAAAATGGAATTTAACAACCTTTGATTTATCGAACAGCAGCGATTGTGGCTCCGGTTGCTCCTCCTCCTGATGAATGGCGTTTGGCGGGAAAGCACTTGTGGCCGGGCCTCCAACACCAACGAATGCAATCAGATCGCAGGGGCGGTAGCAATCATCAAGGGGATCAGAAGCAGAAAAGAGAGATGAGAAACTAAGAAGAAAACACCAAATATAGATATTGAATTGAGGTCGCAGCCTGCACCATACCTTACCTGTTTACTAGAACATAAAAGCGCGCGTTGCCGCGCCCGTCCATGTTAAGATGAAACCAATATAAATATATGATAAACTTAGAAAAATATTAACATTTAATCAAATTTGAATAGCTGAAATTAGAAAGAAAAAGGCAACTAAAGGAAAAAAAATATGATAGAAAACAATTTGTTCTTTATGGATTTTTGAATTTAACGATCATTCTGGCTCAACCTCCTTAGAATGGCAGACTTGCTACATGTAGCACTGAATAACATGTGTAATCTCCAGCTCATAAATTTAATCACAAATACACCATGTATATATTCCATTACTGGACGAACATAATTTCAAAATTTAAGGGTTACTTCCATTAAACTTCAGTTAACTTTACGCAATTGGAATTAGGCTAGTTAGAATATAAAAAATGGATACTCTACGATAGTAAACTTACACCCAAAATAGAACATCTGCAGATATTGTTTTATACTCAATGATATTCTGCCAATTCTATATCTGCAAGAGAATCTCGGTCATGTGACGATATCATCGACTTCAGGTGGACCGCGAAGCTTGGGAAATGTGGCAGTTATGACCTTCAAACGTTAACATAAAGTATTTAGTAAGAAGTCTAATAGCTTCAAACTAAATGCTCATGGGAAGAATGCATGAATCAAACATGTACATATACGTTTCCAGAAGCTAGGATAAACGACGCTTTGCAAGTTTTAGGTTACTAAAATAAAAAATAAGGTCAAGACACTCCAGTCCATCTTAGAAGTCAATAAATATGAATAGTAACACTTAACACATATAATTTGGGAGGATAAATAGATTGATGGATTTCATTGTGTGACTTATCCCATATTTTCATATCTGCCACATGCGTCAAACTAAGGCCTAGAAGCAGGCCTAGAAGCATGCACGCATTCATTTCTTTGGAATTGGACTAAAGATACTCGACCTGAAAATATGTGCTCAGAAATTGGTGGAACCAACCGACTCCACCACCAAGGATTGCCATGAGCAGCCGCACAAACGCATGAATTGATGCATTGAAGAGAACAAAAAATTGATCAATGGGGCTAGAAAAAACCGTGTCCTTGATGGAGATGGAGTCGATGTGGCACTGGTAGTAGAGGTTGATGTCATCAACACCGAAGAAACAACTACATATGCAAGCATTCAATGTGAAACAGATAACAATCAATAAAGCAAATTGACTTCCATAAAGGGTAGCATAATAGATCCTTTTTACAAAGCACCAAACTATTGTATACTCTGTGTGGGACAAATTTACCTTCAAATCTATTAATTTGACTCAAGTATCTACAAATGGAACAAAAAATCACATACATATTAAGATGACCATAAGTAATAATGTGCTGAGAAGGTAAAATTAAACTTTGACTCAATCTACGTATACTATAGTGAATGGAAAATGGTGGTGCCCAAAATAGCTGACCTCCATACAAAATTTATGGCCAGGAGGCACCACAAGGTATGTGACAGTTTGTTGCTGCAGTCGGGCGAATAGCTAGGTTAAAACTCAGCTAGAGGTTTGCTTAGATTTGTTGTTCCGATCTTTATCTTATAAACCTTTTTTTAAAATTAGCAACACAACAATACAAAAGCATGTCAAAATAAACAATAAAATAGAAAAAACCTTGTTGAGTAAACATGTCATTATAATCCACCGACATGCCAAACAGTCTAATTTTTGTACATATATAAACACAAATAATGCCTGACAAAGTCTCCGCTATTTATTTAAATGGATTCTGTTTAGCATACCAGATGCGAGGAAGACAATGTTGTAATATTTATAGTAACTTAGGTGAAGCTATTCTACTGAAATGGGTAATATCTGAAGTTTGTGGAACAAATAATAGGTTATATGGAATGCATCACTGCTATGAAAGATTGGGCATTTCAGCTATGTGGATTTATGTGTAATGCTCCACACATGTTTTTCTTAGTAAATACACAACCCAACTTGATACTGAAATATATTCCAGGTTACATATCATGTGTTCCAAATCTCCGTATAAGCTCACCTTGCAAAACCAAATGTTCACGGTATTTATATTAGGAGATATTTAAAATAACTAAAATAATCTTCTTAGAAAACTCATTACTCTCTCACCTGAATATGAAAATATAATGGATTGGTTTTCGTCACCAACTCTCCTAAGAAATGAATACTGCATTTCTCCTGGTGTTATTCAAAAACAGATGTCAAGAGGCTTTGCTCTATCTGCAAGAAATCAAAAGGAAATTATAAGAAGCGAACAACTGAACATGTCAGATTTTTAAAGACAACTGACTTCTCGTGTACCTTGCGTTAGTCGTTTCCATTTAGCTAGCTGCAATCAATATGAAGGATCTATGTATGTAATCCAGTGACCATCAATAATCAATCGTACATTACAATTGTATTGCTTCAGACTCAAGTTGCAATGGAGTCAACACTGTGTGTTGTTGCAATCCTTCTGACATAACTATGTCGCCACCTATCCTTGTCCTCCAGCATAGTTTACTCAACCTAACAAGTATATATTAAAAAATTATAACAACCTATTACCCATTACATCGAGCATGTAACTGTTAGCTACCAGTGTCCTTCTCTTCATGACAAACTCTTCACGCCCATCAGGCAATGTCATAGTCAATTGGGCGGGGGGGGGGGGAGTCCATGAGAACCTCAGCCATCTCATTTCCATCTTCACCACATCCCGCATAAACAACAGCTTCAGAATTGGAGTGCAGAGATTATTCAACTCAGTACTCAGTACATAGATGCTGCCAGGAAATATACAGAAGGAGGTTCTTTCTGTGCACAAGTTCTGTACGTGAAGAAGAAAGATGAATTTATCAGTACGGAGATGTGGTGAAAGAGGAAACATAGACTGGCTTGCAAGTTATGTCCGTGAACAAATGAAATCAGTATTGCAAAAGAACATACATGTATGCCAAATAGTACTACAGAATAATTAGCAGAATAAATGATCGACGAGCAGAGCAATGAATCGACATTTAGCCCACATGAACCAGCTCAAATCTACACTCAACATCACAAAGAATACTATAGTCGATTGGCAGCTACATAGGACATGGTCGTTATTTTAAACAACGGGTGTATGAAACTGTGTTGTGTCATTCAATTTTGGCATGGATTTGGGACTCCGTTTTAAAAGAATTGCTTGCTGCACATAAATTTATATCTTATATACACATAAAATTTAAAACGGCGCACAATTTCAGGGTAGAATTTAGCGAACCATTGCATCTCTTGACATGCTCCTAGAGGATGAACCGACAAATAAAATTGTAGCATACAGTTGACATGCACCGAAAAAATCATTATTTCTTACTACCACTTTTCTATTTTTTTTTTTTGACAAAGTAACTTTTGTATATGTTGTTTTACAGATTCTATGCACATGCTAAACTTCTTCAGGTATCAAGCCATCTTAGGACAGAAGCTATCCTCACATCTCTCTTCTCTTGCAAAGTTGCAAAACCACTGGATCGAGTTTTCCTACCACTAACAAAAAACACAGGGCATGGGGAACGACTGATCAAATGCTCAGGTGCAGCATTGAAGTATATCTCCATCTTAATCACAAGCACGAACGAGTAGAAAGTCACATACAGAAAACTCATAAATTCTCCACAACATAACAAGTACTCCCGAAGAATGAAGGAAAAGTAAATCTTAAGGCAAAAGAATGAAGGAAAGAAGAATTTAGCAACAAGACTGTGTCTAACACGGAGATCCAATCATTCAATTTTCCATCTGCCGATCTGATCAACGTGTTTATTTAATTTCAGAAAATGAACAGTTTGCGTTGAAACAGTTCAGGGGACATTGCCTTGACTGGTAGAACCAAACATTGTGATCCGACGTAGCCTCCAGATAGCTTCTCCCAACCCGGACTGGTTGATTTCGCGGGAGACCTGGCGGCAAGGACGCCGATGCCGTCGCATCTCCTCATCTCCGCCGGTCAGGTCTCCACCCGCCACGGCGCAAGCCCTGCACACCAAGTGACCTGGGCTATGATTCGAGAGGGAGCGAGGGTGATAGCAAGTTCGAGACAATCCGGACGATATGGGGCGACAGTGATAGGGCTGGCCGGCCGGGAAAGGAGGGTGGTGACTGGTGAGGGAAGGAAGAAGCGGCGGAGATGCTGGCAGCTGGTGGCGCAACACACCTGAATAAGGACGGGAACAGGAAGAGACATCGTCTGCTGATAGGGTTCCTTACGGTGAGCAGTTCACTGGGCTGCGTGTTTTACAACGTACGGCCCGATTAAGCACAGAGCGCGCAGGTCGGTTCCGGGAGTAGCAGCCCAGAGACGCTGGGCTAGCCGCCACAACGTCAACGCGCGGGGTAACTAAAAATCAATCGAGACCGTTTAACAATCCGATCCAACGGATTAGAGCATGAAATCGCTGAGAGAAGGCCTAGCTAGGTGCGTCTTACTGTTAACTAATTTCCCCATGATAGATATATACTCTAGTTCTTCTTTATGCTTCAAAAAAAAAACTAGAGTATATATCTATCATGGGGAAATAGGGGCTAAATTTATCTTGGTAGAAGCTACGATCGAAGATCAATAGGACAACACTGAGAGCAGCCGTTCGAACCCCCGGAAAAATCCGGATATAACAAACGCCGGATTGGATGTAAAAATGGTGTGGGGGCAATTTTTTCCCAGTCGCACCCCGGCATTCGCCCATCAGCGGCAGTAGATTCAAAATATCGTCTTCCCTCAACACAAAAGAATCGCCTAAGTTCGGCGATCGGATCAGCCACATTCCGGCGATCGAAATTAGACGATTACAGGCTCATCGGCGGTCCCGTCCTGAGCATCAGCGTCTGGCGGTGAAGCATGGGCGTCGGCAGTTGTCGCAGCGGCGGGAGTTGACGTCGAAGCGGAGGACGAAGGAGCCGACGGTGGCCGGAGGATTTCTTGGCGATGGGCGTCGTACCAAGCCCTCGTCTCCTCGTCCATGTTGGCATCATTGCCGCCGATCAGGAACGCCGGGTCGGTGTTCCTCTTCTTCGCCGCGGAGGTTTCCTTGAGCAAGGCAATCCGGACGCCCTTGTTGGCGAGCATCGCCTTCCACCGCACATCGTGCTTGTCGTCCCTCCCAGCGGCGTAGGTCTACTCGTCTTCTTTGTCGATGTAGGTCTGCTCGTCTTCTTTGTCGACGTCTTGGGTACCATCATTCTCATCGTGGTGACCGTAGTCGAGGTTGACGCCGTCCCGCGACGCGATGGCTTTCGTCGCCCTTGCCTCCTCTTGTGTGAAGAAACTCGGGCTCGATGCGGCGGCCACGGAGCCCGCCATGATCATCTCATGCATCACAGGCTCATTCGGCGGCGGCATCCTGGAGTTGGAGGAGAGCGGCCCACATCGCAGGGCAGGCGAGATGCCCTCGTACATCGCGTCGTCGTACACCGGCGGTGATGGCGTAAACCCGGCCATGTCGGCGGCGTAGGTGTCGTGGAACATGGTCGTGGCCGGCGACGCCTGCTAGAAGGAAGGAGAGCCGATCATGCCTTGCGTCGGCCATGGCCCGGGTAATTGGCTGACGCGCGGCTGGTTGAAGTTGATGGAGATCAGCCTCGCTTGTTCCTCCGCCGCCGCTGCCACCCTCTTCGCGTTGCACTTCTTCTAACTATCTGCCCTTCCGCACGTTTCGTTCCGCCGCCGCTCCTGGTCCGCCGCCCACTCCGCATTTGTCATGCCTGACGGCCTCTGTTTTGGCGCCCGCGGCTTCCTCGCATTCGACGCGCAATCGGCGGCGAGCTTCTTCGGTGGCATGGTGGTGGAAGGGAAGAGGAGGAGCTGGAACTGTTGGGGAGAATGGCGGTAGCTACTCCGAAATTCGGCGGGGGAAATGGTTCTATGCGGGGAAAATGGAGGGAAAACGAAATTAATGGAGGGAACTACCAGTTCTGTCACCGACAACGCGGGTCCGCTCGACGTTTCACGCGCTTTTGTTTCATCCGGAGTCCCCGATCGGGCCTCGGGAACCCGGGGATGGCCTGGGCTCTCCAGACGGATGAAAGGCCTAAGTCGGACAAAAACGAGGGTCCGGGGGCGCGACTGGGCCGTTTTCGTCCATCCGGATGGAAAAAATGCGTCCTGGGGGCCTCGTCGCGGAGACGGCTGGAGATGCTCTAAGACTAGTCATAGTGGCGAGGAACATAGAGTAGTAACATGCACATGTTACTACTCTATGTTACTACCTTCATAGTGGAGAGTAACATATGTGTGGTGTCATTCAAACTAATACTCCCTCCGTTTCCAGATATAGGTTGTATAGTTTTTAGCACGGAAATTAAGAAACACATATTGAGGACAAGTTACACGAGTTTTAGGCAAGATTACCCCTGAATTATTGCTTTGAGAAAAATAGAGGAGTTTGCATGAGCTAAGAAATGCAATCAAATCCGTGAAAAAATGTCAAAATGAGTGGTTCTATGCAATACATCATATATTTTGGAGCTTTTTTCAGAAAAACTATACACCTTATATTAAGGAACGGAGGGAGTATTTATTATGTTGTAGAGTCATGTTGCCTTGGAAAGTGTGATGTTATGGTAACATAGCTAGTTACAATCTCACTCTTTTTCATCATTTATTATCATGCCATGTCACCAAAATGTCTTGAAATGTGTGATGTTACTATCTATGTTACTCCCACTATGAGTAGTCTAAGAGCAAGTACAATAAGTTCTAGTCAGCTGGCTATAAGGATTAAAATAATATATTGTTGCTTAGTTGGAAGAGAGAGAGGAGGAGAGAGAAGAGGAGTGTGCTTTTAATGCAAGAGCCAGCTCTAGCACGTGCTCCTAGTCACTATGTGAGAGTGAATGGTGGGTCCTACATTGATAAAATAGTATAATTTTATAGCTCACTATTGTACATGTTGGCTCTAGAATGAATATAGATGACATGACACTTAACTTTTAACTTATAGACAAGGGTTGGTTCTACTATTGAACTTGGTCTAAGGCTGGTAGGGAAGTAAAAAAAGTAAAGAATGAGAGACCAAGGGACGTTTGTGAGTTGGGCCCTTCGGAGTTAATTCAGTTCCAGACTCCTAGGCAGTCGGTTTTTATTACATGTCTAGTTTATGTTTTTGAGGGGAAATCTATCAAGAGTACTTGCTACAATCGGAATTGCTCCACACACGATAATCTCTGTCCGATCTCTGTCCAACAATGCTTTTTCACAGTGCTGCCCTATGTAAATCCTAGCCGTGGCTTCTTCACCATCACTACATCTATAAGGCTGACAAGACTGATCCAACGTTATTTCCGCTGAGTTCTTTGTTCTGCAGAAAGCTGATGGATGGACAAGCTATCGACTTCTCATGGATACACGGACCTGCATAGCAATATTACGCTAATCTGTCAGATTGTCTCCACCGGCGCCCTTCAAATAAGTGTCAGCACTGGCACCGACAGTGACCTATCGGGGCCATCGGCATGTCTTCCTCAATTTGGGGAAGATTTCCCCACACCAGCGCATCCCAAAGGCGGACCCCCAAAAATGTTTCAAATTCGGAAATGCAAAAGACGGTGGATTTTATTCAGTTTCTAGCGAGTTTGTATAAAAGTGTCATGAATTCAAATAAAAACTAGCGATTGAAGATGTTGTAGTCGCCGCTATCTGCGCCGTCGCCGTCACCGTCCTCTTCCCCGGAGAACTCCCAGTCCTCCTCGTCCTCTTTTGGCGCCGGTGGTGGAGAAGGAGCGGCAAGGTCGACGAAATTGCCGTAGTCATTGGCGGACCACAGCCCTTCCTCCCGCGCCTCGCGCATGGAAGCGAGCCCGACGCTTCGTTCTTCACCTCCTTCTTCACCGACGCCATCCTCCTGGCCGGTGCGGAGGAGCTGCCTCGCGGTCCATCCCGGATGGCCTCGCGTACGGCGTGGGGTGGTACTGGCCACCGGATCCCGATGAACCGGAGCGCGAGCTGCCCGACACCGCCCGTCTCGCTGCTAGTCTGGGCTGGTCGGCGCCCACCAAGGTAGTCAGAGTCGGGATTCGGACTCGAGTCGATTTTCGTCGAGCAGAATCGAGTCGTAGTATCCAATCGTAGAATCTAGGATCCTACCATACTTACTCATAGAAGATATTTTTATCAAGCACAAAGTTTGTTTAATAGTATACTGGATATAAAAATAATAATCCATAAAGTTTCTAGCAATAATGTTTTAGCGCTAGATCATTTGAGATTTAGTAGGTAAATAAAGGGTAGTGAAGCAAGTGAAAAGGACTCGGGACGTTTAAGTAGTATCTTTGTAGGTTTAGCGGATGGGAGAAATAGTGAGTTGGTAGAATCGAAAAATCCTTAAAAAGGATCAAGATTCTATATTATTGTAAAGGATTCTACTCCGGCCGGTGGCGCTCCACCGGCGACGCTACAGCTTTTGCGCAAGAGCATTGAGGGAGAGGCTCGCCAGCAACTCTGATAGGCTCTCTCCGGCGACCAGGAGGCCGGCGACCACTAGTGCAACACAAGCCATGGGAGATGACGAAGGTCATCGACCTCACCGGCGATGACTAGACGCCAATAGACTTCGCTGTGTTATTAGATTTCGTATGTCTTTTTGCAAACTATGCATCTCTATCTCATTAATAAAAAAAAATAAAAAAAATGCATCGAACTGAAAGGGTACTCCTAAACACAAACGGAAAATCGTAGTCTAAAGACTATTTCTGCATCCGCTATTCGATGCAAACGGACGCGCATGATCATTTTTAGCGCTTGGAGTACATCGGATCGTTGAAGATGCCCTTAGAGTTGCTATGAAGGAAGAATGCAGATGGAGAAGATGAATTTTGTCTTAGGCTATGAGGTTTGGATTTGTCCTGGCCTAGATTTTCGAGTAGGCACACAGGGCCGCCTAGATCGTACGAAGATCGGACGTAAAACGTGTGTGTATAGCAGCGCTGTAGTACAATAGCAGTTTAACTTCAACATACAAAATTGGAGCCCTTCTAATTTGGAGGTCCTGTGCGTCGAACACTCTGCAGATGGCTCCGGTACGGGACTGGCCCTGAGACGTGACACAATGCTTTTCCGGCGGTGGCATGTTGACTAGAATCTCGCCATCTCACTCAATTTCACAGTGGAGTCTGGGCGTTTGCCTCAGCGTCTACGGAGTACAAGAGAAAAATGAAGGCAGCTCACATGAAAGAGAGGATGCACACACCGTGTTGGCTATTAGTCATGGAGTACATACCAGTATACCATCTCTCTCTTGACGACACAACAGGCTCCCGCTACACGGACGCACGATTTCAAGACCCTGAGACCGAGTCCAAACAAACCCATGACAAATAGACAAATGACGGTCAGGACAAGTTGTGACACGCCAACTCAATCCGGTACACAGCACATGTGCACCTTGTGCATGAGAAACAAGCAGATCAAGCTTATGCGCACACGGTCCATTGCTAATTCATGATGACTTCTATGCCTACGTATACTAGAGTCATATCTGTGGTGTGCAAAGATACAACAAATAATGTTGGAAATGGTATTGGACACATCTTCGACAGGGGGCAAATGAGGAATAAGCTACTCATTGTTTCCCTAGGTAAGTCTTGCTCATTATAAAGAAACAGGAGATAGGCGTGATATGAAGTCATTGGTTCTCTGGTAGGTCTTAAAAGTGTTGATTATGAAGTTGGTCATTAGGTAGGTCAGAGGCTTCAAGCGTATACGCTCACAATTCAGTGGTAATTCCTCATGTCTTGTATGTCTGCATATACCAGTAACGTATTTAGTTCACAAAGCACATGAGATACTAGGGAGATAGGTGGCCACATGAAGTCGTTTATTTCCTTCAAATCCAGAGCTGAGTCTCTTGGTTATGAACTTGTCCTCAGGTAGGTGAGAGGTTTCGAGAGATTTAACTATCTTTGAGTTTTCTTAGAATTTAGTTTTTGCTTTATTTGAACCTCTGGAGGTGATATTATTTCTACACTGATCCTGATCGTTCAAAAACTGTTTATACGATCATGTTGCATGCATTTGTCTTCCATCATTCACTGCCGCAATAACACTTAACTCTGGCCTCAAACAGAAGCCCGAGTTTGTCCAAATGTCTTTTTTTCCCACAACTAAAGAGTTGACAAGTTGTTTTCAACGAACCTAAGATAATTAGGACGCAAAACTGCTACAGCTCGGCAGTGACCTAATGTATTTTGCCGCAAAACAAGAGTTTATACAACACAATCACTGGGCTACACAAGTAATCTAACCCTAAAATAGCCCAATTCATCTCATGTTGCCCTCTCTCAGGACATCGATCATATCATATAATTTCTTGTTCGCCCTGTCCTGTATCTGCAGTAGCAAAACAAAACAGTCAACATCAATCTGCCTAGAGCAAGGCACTAAACAGAATATGTTTTCCTTCAAGCATCGCGTATAAACAATCCTGACCTTTTTACGGAGAAACATGGCAGCGTCAATAGTTCCCTCTGCATATATTGAACGGCCACATACATTGTGCTGGAACTCAAACGACACTCTGCAATAGCAAGAGTAATTAAGTCAATTCATCCCACTAGGCGAGTTTTCCCCAAAGTCAAAACAGAATCTAGCATCTTCTGAAAGGAAGAGAGCTTACGTCTCATCAGGTGAAGTGAGATGGTAATTGTGAAATGCATGCCCCGCAAGATGTTCTTCAGGGACACCGACGATGGCCATCTGCTCTTCGGGATCCCTAACCAAGTTTACCTACAAGAATGACAACAAACTAGTGTGAGAAAACCATGAAAAACAGCAGGCTCTCCACGTAAGTTGAGAAAGAAGGTTGCGCTCCATTAGTACTACTGGACGAAAACTGCAATTGACTAATTGAGATACTGTGGCAATCAAGACCTGACACAGGGGAGCTGGATTGTAGTTAACCTCAAGTTGACAACAAGGATTATGAGTCGCTGAGTCGCAACTTGTCGCTGGGGTACCGACCCACAGACTAGCCGTGACTAGCCTCGACTAGTGCTAAACTTGTCGACATGTAGTCGAGCTGTAACTACTAAAAAATACTGGGTAAATATGCTAGTAATAGTAGTATACTACAATATATTGATGGCATAGGGGAGTAGGGAGGAACCTGATACTGTGACAATTGCGTCCAGTGGGCAGGGCCTCCACTTCTGTGATGGCATAGGCGAGCTAGCGGCTGCCAGGTGAGAGGCGGCGCAAGGCGAAGGGCGGCCAGAGGAAAGGCAGCTAGGTGGGAGGGGTCTGTTTCAATTTGGAGGGGTAGGGTTTCATGATGGGCAGGCCTTTTCGTCCTGGCCCAGAACTAGTCGATCAACAACTTCAACTAGTCGTGTCACTCCAGGTTATCGACAGAGGTCATGACAGACCGACAAGTCGCGAAAAGTCGAGCGACTCGTAATCCTTGGCTGACAGACTAATATATGAACTAAATCAAACAAAAAGAAGGTAATTTAGCCACTTGGAAGTTAATGTGACATGAAGTTTGCATAAAGCACCAAGTCCGTAGGGAGGTTGCTAAATATGAATAATTCATGATTGAAATTTGCATTACACAGTGTTCCAACTGGGACACTATGAACGGTAATGGGTAAATAAGATCAAGTCTCCAACCAGATGATCTTGAAATGGCACTTAACGATGAAAATAAATTACAGCTAAAGCTTGATGAAAAGAAATCCAGGATGAAAATTTGATGACTTTTTAAGTTTTTTTATGGTACCTCGTTCATGTCGAATGAAACACCCAACTTCTGAAAGCAAGAGATTACAGCTTTGGCAGTTCCAGAAACATCCAATTTTGTCGCTTGATGAGACTCCATGACCTATGGAAGTGTGTTAATTTGAGATTTAAAAGGAGCCATGTGTAACAGCAATGATACAAATCTAAAAACAATGCAGGGATTCAGAAATGGAACATCAGTATTTGTATATGGAGGCAAATAAGAAAAACTCTAATTATCTAAGTTATTGGCTGAACATATTAGCCCATCATACATGACATTCTGCACTGAAAGAAGTAAAATAGATAACACTACATGCTTAATAACATTGTACTTATTGTTTGTGCTAAATCAAACCACCAATAACTATTTGTTTGCATCCCAACTTTTTGTGCCAAATACAACAGGTGATGGTCCAAGCACTGGCTCACATATTTATAAGAGTCATTTGCACCAAAATGAACCACAGACAAGTACTAGTTCTCATTTCAACTTCAGAATCCAACATGTGTTGGTCCAAACATGAATGAATTGCTGTCTCCGAAACAAATCTTCACAAAAGTAATGATTTGTGCCATTTCAGAACAACGATTGAATGTCTTGTGGCACAAGTTAGACAACACATATTTACCTATTTAGACAACCTGGTAAAATTAATATGAATGATATTATAGAATCATATGCAGAGGCAATGTAACATACCCCTGCTCCTCGTTCCAAATTTCCAGTGACAATCTATACAAGTAGCTAC
Source organism: Lolium rigidum (assembly GCF_022539505.1). Lineage (NCBI taxonomy): Eukaryota > Viridiplantae > Streptophyta > Magnoliopsida > Poales > Poaceae > Lolium > Lolium rigidum. Next base: position 27,079,595 of record NC_061511.1, read on the forward strand.
TTTCCATCTTTATTACTGTCACATGTCAGTTGATCAGCTCAAATTTTATTAGAATGGCTTTTTTTCCACTGCATTGGATTATACATATTTTAGTAATTGCTGCGTCAAATTAAACACCTCTGCATCATCACATGGGTCTTCAATAATCTAATCAAATTCAACTCCGCAAGTTAGTGGAACAACTAGGCATATTAATACAAGTAATTTACTGAGCCAATAATGAACACAACCTGTATCAGTCAAGCGCGGCACGAAATAAAGTTCAAAACAAATAATAAAAAAGGAAATCATAACTTTCCATCTTAAAGACCGAAGGATACCTCTAGTTTGTAACCTGCGAATGCACCAGGGAATTTCTCTGCCATGATTTCCATGGCAGCAAGAAAAGCAACAACCTAATAAGAAGTTCCAGTGTCAAAAGGGAAAGATCATGCACATTGACCAGGTGATGAAAATAACTCTACCTGTTTGCCCATTTGTGGGGATATCACAGCATAAACATTCGCATCCTGCACAGTTTTGTTCAACAGTTGCCTATCTCCACCCGTTGTGCCCATTACAAATGGCAAGCCAAGTTTGCAGTAAAGTTCAGCGTTGGCTGCATGCCAAGTTACTATCAATAGAAGCAAGAATATACAGCAAATAATCTACAAAAACTGAACATTAAAGCATTATGCAGAATTGCAGACAAATTGCTTGCCTAATCATAAACAAATAATCCCTCGGTTAGTAAATGACGCCCTTCAGGTTTCTTTTAGAGTGGCAAATAGAATATACCCATGACAACTTGACAAGGAACTAATGAGACATCTGGATAATGTTCTCTATGTTCTGGAAATTATTGACAATATCTGGGGATAATATGAATATGTTCCCTTGTATGTACAAGAAAGAAACTCAACCTCCAAGGAAATGTTCAATCGAAGTAACCAAGAAATTTGTCCAATAGGAAAGGATTATGTATAAGAACTCACAATTTTACAAATGGACTATAAACTTTATTGTTTGCCGCATCATATTTGTATCCAAGGGGATAAAACATTTAGCTGTCCAGTAGAAATGACTAATATGCTTACCATTAACAGCATCAGGCACAGTGTAGTCAACAACTATCATATCCGGGTAGTCCTTAACAATGGAACTGAGAATACGTTCACTTTCAGATAGATCATGAATATGGATATCTCTGTCACAAATGTTCAGCTTTCCATCAGGAACCTCCACTGCGCTGAATGACACGGGAACTAACTGAAGACCAGCAGATACAGCTGCTTCAGCAACAGCCTTCCCCATTTTGCCGGTGCAACTATTCACCTAAAAATATAAATATAGGTGTAATGATTCAACTGAGATTTACTGAACTACTGCAAGTAATTACCAATCTTAGGTTTAATCTCAATTTCATCCATTAAGGTAATGCTAAAGTTGGGCATGATATATGGATATTGAATATGAAAACAACAACAAAAGTTGAAACAGAAACCAAAAGTATGTAATGGCATCAATCAGCCATAGTAACTAAAACAAAACTAGTCACCGACCAGGTAACGCTTCCGTTTGTGGTTTCACTCATCCATCTTTAGATAGCTCTGTACTGTGAAATTAGTCTAATGGATGTTATTTGTACAGTATACACCACAGACAACTTCACTGGAGTGGTTAGGTCCTAAAGCCATGTTTTCATGTATGAATAACTCTTCAGCCTCTTGTTTGGAAAGTATTATTTGAGAGGGAAGGGGCTGACCAGCTTGATCAAGCTTGCCTATTATAAGATTCCACAAAGACCAGGCAGAAAGACCATATTTTCACTTGCTCAAAACAGCATATCTAGAGGCAATCCACTTGTATAAGTGGATCCAACTAAGCCTTGATTGTGGTTCTCTTTTTGTGGCTTTAACACAAGTCTCTTCCTGCCACTAACTGAATATGGCAGGTGAGATGTCACATTGTTAAGCAATCACAACTCTAGCAAAAATGGGTATTAATCCACGCATGCAAGTGTGATTTATAAATCACAAAATTCTAAAATGAATTTAAGATTTCAAGAGGACACATCCTATCCTTCTCTATTGGAGCCCAAAAAGCGTATGCAGTATCACTCTGTACAGGAATAAATAAACTGAACAGTTAACAATTCGTCACTCATTACCAACAATGTATCAATATGTATTCTGCTCTATGCCCAACTTAGAAGGATCACATTTGTCCGGTTCATGTATCGCTATAACCAAATACTACCAAGCAATCAGTTTAATTTCTATTCCATGGCTTCGACAAAAAAGAAGTAGTAACAATGTACAAAGCCTGGATGCCCGAACCGAAACAGCCCGTAAGCCGTAAGCACTAATTCTTAAAAAAGGTAAGGCCGTTGCGATCCAAGCATCCTCAGCGTTTGGACGGTGCTTTGCTTCGCCATGGGGCCCGTTGTCGGTGTATGGGCTGCCGTTCAGGTCTGGCCCGCTGCTGCATGGTCGACGCATGGTCTGTTTGGGTCTGCTCTATCCTTTCCGTCGGTGTGGGGCTGGGGGGGTTTGACTGGTCGACCGCGTTCTCGATTCTTGGTGAAGTTTCTTCTCTGGCTGCCGCTAGGTTTCCTCTCGAATCCGGCCGATCCTCTCTCTCCGCTGGCTGGTCTTGCCGGCTGCGGCGGATTTGCTCTCCAATCTGGCCGCTCCTCTCTCTTCGTCGGCGATCTGGGTATGGAGGGGTTGTTTCTTTGGCGGGATTTCTTCGCCGGTTCGTTCGGCCGGCGTGGCCTGCTGGTTTACCCGAGGTACCTTCATTCTTCTTGATTTTTTCCTCTTTCTCTTTCGGACGGCTCTGCGTTGATGGTCTATCTGCGTGCTGCTCTTTGTTCTTTGTACCTACTGTATTGTATAAGAAACGGCCGTGTTCTAATCGATTGTTGTTGTGGAGTCGACATACTGCTCGGAGGCGGCAGCGTTGGGATCCGTCTATCCGGCATGCTTCACAGTTGGGGGCATTGATTCCGGGCGGTGCTGGTGGTGGGTTGCTGGTTACTGCTCTTCCTCTTCACTGAAGGTTTGCGGGATTTCCCCTCTTTTTGTTTTTTTTCCCTTCGATTACTCAGATTGATTGCTTTGTCTAAAACTTTTGCAATTTACAGGTTCTCTTTTTTGTTCCTAGATGGCGGCTCTTCTGTTGCCAACACACACAAACGCCTCAGCAGCACCTACTTCATAAGTTGTTCATGTAGGGCCACTGGAGACTAAGCTCCCACCTGCACTTTTGGTAAATATTTCGGTTCATGAAATGTGCGAACCTCCGGCCAAATGCATCTAATACTCTTCACTTGTGCAGGACGAACTTGTGCCATTGCATCTAGGCATGCACCGGCAGAGGCAAATGGTGTAGAGGACCAGGGCTCATCAAGCAACAAGAATGCACGGTCGGGGCATGTGCTGACACAGCTCATTCACGTCACGACGAAGTTCTAGACCGGCGACATTCACCTCTACACGATGGATCCCGTGCCTCTGATCATGTTGCTGATCGCGCCCGACACACGGTCTTTTTCGTGGCAGGGGTAAACTCATGGATACTGCAGTTTACACCCTCGCTAATTTGAGTAATTTCAACCTTGACTGTCTTTTCTGCCTGAAATTGTTGTGCTAAATCTCCTTACCCGAAACCGTTTTAGCGTTAACCTATTCTGTTTAGATTTAGCTGACCATGCGTGCATTATGATGACTCTGTTTTGTTTACACATCTTCGGTTAGAAATAGAAATTTAGTTTTGAGTGAATAATTTGCTTAGCCTATGCTCCCTTCGTCTAGCTTACCTAGCAGTTCAGTTACTACTGTCTTACTGTCATCCTGCATGGCAAACAGTGACGCATTTCTGCTTTACTGGCCCCTTGGCTGATGCTCCCCGTGTGTCTGAAACTTTCTATCACAAATACAGGCTATGTATTCATGGTTCCTAGACCTGCCGTCAAGTTTGGGCATACACACGATTTGGAAAGAAAGAACGTAGGATTCTACTGAGGTTCTGTGCAACACATTTAGCTTGGCAACATGTGAGAAAATTGCACGATTGAATTTGAAACATTTGTCAAAGGTGAATGCAATTTTGATGTGGACATCAAGTGCAGCAGCACGAATTCGCCTCCTTGGTTCAACAACAGCTATTGACTGCATCTAATCACCATCTCTTGCAGGTCGATCATACAGTGTACCTATTGCGGCTGATTATCCTTCAGCACATTTGAGCCGCCCTTCAGTTGCCCATCAATTCCATCCATACCATCCGCCATAGCAATGGCCCTTCGAGGGGTATATCAGCATAGGGATACTGCCGGATGGTGTCAACTCCTAGACGTCAGCCGTCCCAAGGTTCTTCCATGGCGACCACATGCCCACCGAGTTTGCCGCTGTGGAGTGTGTATGGGAGAGCACACACAAGACTGTCAAAGTTGAGAATCATTCCCCAAACAACAGGTGGATCAGCTCTATGCAGCATCGTTGACTTACCAGCCACCCCACCAGGGCGTGGCAAGAAAAGGCGCAGCGTCAGTCCAACTATCTACAAATATTTAGAGGGAGGCTGCCTAGAATAACTAATTAGAAATAGAAAGAAAAATAAAATACTTTCTCTGATCCAAATTAACTGGCGCAGCGATATACTATGTATTATCAGCTCCCATTACACAAATTAAGTAATACTTTTTTTTGCCCAATACAATTGAGTGGTGAACTAATATTTTGTGTTTATTTGCATGTGAGTTTCTGAAATTGTTAGTACATGCTCTAAATGAATTTTAGTCACAAATTTTTTGTGGGAACTGAAATGTCAGTAATCTTCTTGATTAGCAGGTCATACAAATTTCATATGCATGTGTGTTAATGTATTCTGAGCTTCTCACTGGTCAGATCTGAAACAGGTGTAACCCAACCATTGTACCTTAAGCAGCTGTTAGTCTTGGTTTATACCTATGCACGCCCCATCCTTGGTTTGATATATCCCTGTCATGTGTTTGTGTTCTTCATTTTCCAACGTTTTATTGGTATTCCTTTTGCAGTTTATCTTGTTTCATCTATAATTTTTTAGGATAACCACGATTTTCCGCAGAAAAAGACAAGTAACATTCTAGCAGATTGCCGCACGTGGTGTTACTTAGGGATAGACGCGGATAGTGTTCAGTCCGTTGTTCACATGTTGCAGTTTTTTGCGAGATATCTGTTAACGATGGCAAGATTGTATGTGTAAGATGTTTAGGCTTATCTGTCCGTGAAACATATTGACCTTCAATTTTACCACAAATATTAGTTTGGTGTTAATTTCGTCAAGCAACACATCAGATAATGTAGACCGGGTGTAGTCTTAAACCTTTTATGTAATAAAGCTCTTTATTAAAAAAGAGATATTTGTAGCAGCTCTTCGTCTGGTACTGAACATGACAAAAGGCTATTTGAACAGCTAAAATTTCATTCAGGGGTGTGGTGAAGCGCCATAACATGTGAGACAAAGTGTGTGGTATATTCTTCTACAATCCAAACCTAATACACCACCGCGATAGCAGAAAAAACACACACGCCGCCCCATCACCCCGTTCTGTATCGATCTTTCATCACATATGCAAGCCATCTGAGAACGTGAGGCAGACGGCGCGGCGAAGCGCGCTGTCCATCTAGTGATTAAACTGAAGCAACAAAAGATAAGCTGCGCTACCACGCCACGATGCCCATCAATCATAGACCAGCCATTACCCATTCCCCTTCCATTTCAACTTCCCAATCGGAGATAATTCGAAAATTTCCATTACACGAATAAACCTAGATACGATAGATAAGAGACTAGTAGTAGAGACGGCTTAAATCTTAAATCCACAGCACCGATGAGCCTAAACATGCAAACGTACCAGTATCGGGAAAGAGAGCTGGCGAGGCGCGGCGCGGGCGGTCACAGGGCTCTGGCTAGCGACGGCGTTCTTCACCGAAAGCATGGCCGCTCGTGACCGCCGCGTTGGCGTCGCCGTGGCGATTGGAGCCCAGAATAGCTGGCGCGGGCGGGCCGAATGCCGCTGCAGCGCGGCGGCGGTGGCGGGGTGAGCGGCGGAGAGCATCTGCGATTCTGCGTGCGCTTCGGGGGAAGGTGGGCGTACAGGGCAGCAGAGAAACGGGGAAGAGAGTGGGCAAAGCTTTTGTCTAGGGTTTTAGCTGGCCGAATTTCGTGGGCCGGTCCTGGAAGCAGGCGCCCTTGGCCCGTCACTCCAAGCTACGGGCCGTGCACGTCAGGTGAGGCCCGTAGCCCGCGGCGCGGCACGGCACGGCCTGTTCATTTTTCTGAATTGTTTTTCTTTTTTCAAATAAATTGGCCCAAAAGATCAAAAGAGGTCCAGAAAGGACATAAAGAGGGAGGGCCTATTCTTCGGGAGCGCCTACCCATCGGGAAATCCTATTTGAAGCCCGTTGCGCCGGTTAGCGTGGAAACGCGTGTGTCGACTAACGCAACGGGCCAACCCACCTAGCTAGCGACGGGTAAGAGAACTTAGGGTTTAGGGTGGGTGGGCTGCAGGTCGGGGAGCTTGCTGGCGACAAGATCTTGGGGTTTCGGGAGGGGGTGCCGGCCAGGGTTGGGGGAGGGAGTTTAGAGGGAGGCCGGGGCGGCGGTAGACAGGCGGTGGGTTGTTGAAAGTGCATGGTGCCCCCATGTGTGATCTTGGTAATTGATGATAATCTCTATGGACTAATGTTTGCATTGAGTTATATTTGTAGGATTTGTCCATAGGCAATGCTTGAACCATATGTTGACTTCAAGGTTGCAATAATGAGAAATTGATGAAGAATATCAAGTGTCAATTATGTCTTGAAGATGGAGATGAAGTGAGTCCTCAAGTTTAACTTCAAGACATCAACATGATGAAGAATGACGAAATGAAGTATAAGTTCAAGATGAGCCATTCCGAAGAGATCATTTTCTTGAATCTTGACATCCATATGGTGATCATGGATATGTGAAGATGCGGCACGGCACGGCCTGTTCATTTTTTTAATTTTTTAATTTTTATTTCAAATAAACTGGCCGGAAAGATCGGAAGAGGCTTAGAAAGGACCCAAAAGAGGGAGGGCCTATTCTCCGGGAGTGCCTACCCATCGGGAAATCCTATTTGGCGCCCGTTGGGTCGGTTAGCGCAGAAAAGCGTGTGTCGACCGACGCAATGGGCCAACCCACCTAGCTAGCGACAGGGTAAGAGAACTTAGGGTCTAGGGTGGGTGGGGTGCAGGTCGGGGAGCTCGCCAGCGACAAGATCTTGGGGTTTCAGGAGGGGGTGCGGGGTGCCGGGCGGAGTTGGTGGAGGGGGGTTTAGAGGGAGGCCGGGGCAGCGGCGGACCGATGGTGGGCATTGGTGGACGGGGGCGGGGCGGGGAGGCTCGGCGATAACAGTGGCGGCAGCTGGCGGCCTGGCCGGCGGTGGCGGCAAGGGGGGCTAAAGTTGTGTTCTGTTCAATGGAGAAGATACGAAGGAAGAAGACGACTGTGTCGGTAGCTGGCTGTGGCCCAAGAGCGCTGTCTGCGTGCGCCCATGTGCTCGCGGACACAACAAGCCCTGTATAGGAGCTCCCCTACCCATCGCTAGTTAGCGTAGGTTTATACGCATCGCACGCATGCTCTAATCTAAGATGGGCTTGGCCCATTTTATATCAACGCACATACTGAAACGTACGCACACATCCACATGTGCGTCCTACTCTTTCCGTTCAAGCGAATGAAGGAACGCATGCACTTAACAAAATTTGAAATTGAAATTTGCTCACATTAACAAATTACTGAGATTTGAAACAGATTCGAAATTTTCTAGATTCAAAATTGCTCAGATTCGAAATTTGTAGATTAAAAATTTCTTACTTTAAAATTTGCTTGAATTTGAAATTTGCTTAACTTTGAAATTTCCTCGAATTTTTAAAAAATGAAAATTGAAATTCTTGTTCAAAAGGGTTCAGAATTTTCAAAAAAAACGATAAATGAAACAAAAAAACAGAAAACCGAAACCCGGCAAAAACCGAAGGAACCAGCAAAGAACCATAAAAAGAGAAAAAAAAATAAGAAAACCGGACCGGAAAGTTATAGAATCTTTCTAAGACCCGAAAAGACCAGGACACATGCGAATGGGCCGTGGTCCCGCACTGCAGCGATGAATAGGTTTTTCGGGTCCTCCCTGGCGCCCGCGCGCCAAGGTTCTTCCCTTAAGGGAGGCAATGTTGGGCCGAGTGCGCTTAGGTAAAGGTCCATCAGCGCGCTGTAAGACCAAGATGAATTCTCGGACAACGCTACTCCTTCTACGTTAACTACTGGGGAAGGCTTTCCTCAAAAAAAACCTACTGGGGAAGGCCGATATTTAAACTGCTCGCTAGCGTCTTAGCCACGCGAGGTGGGACTAAAAAAGAGAACCCGAACTAGGCTGCGTTCGCTGCCTAGGAGTGGGACGGACGTTGCTTCCGCAGGTTAGAGCATCTCCACTCGTCTCCCCGAGAAGCCCTCCACGAGCCGTTTTTTACATCCGGACGACGAAAAACGGCCCAGTCGCGCCCCCAGGTTCTCGTTTTCATCCGGATTTGGGCCTAAATTCATCCGGCGATCCCATGCCATCCCCGGTCCCCCGGGGAGCGCTCGGGGACTCCGGATGGAGCAAAACCAATCGCTCACGCCCACGTGTCTCCTCTTTCGTCCGGACTCCCCGGACCATCCTCTTTTTCCCCGAGAAACGCCGCTTGGGGAGCACACGACTGGAAATATACTGCCCCCAGGCCAAATTTTCGTCCAATCCGGACGAAAATTTCGCCGGATTTGGGCGTGGGGAGCGTCAACGACTGGGGATGCTCTTAGCAAGTCCCGCACTCCTGCTCGTTGGCTGCTGCTACCGTGTGCTGCTCACGCTCGCTGCTGGCTAGGTGGATCTTTGCATGAAATGAGAACATAGTTATAATATTTTACTGATTGGTCCGCTTTTTTCTCCACGCATAGCTAGCTCGCCACTACTTGTGTCACATTGATCGAAAAAAAACATGCATGTACAATGTACACATATGTAGAGAATAATACCCTAAAATTCCTATCTTTTAAATAAGCATAAATATGAAAAATGAGCATCAAAAAATTAATTTAGATAAACTTTGAAACCAAGATAAAAATATTTGAGGGGAAGAAAATAACTACTATACTAAACCTTAACAATTTCGATTTTTCTCCTAATTTTGATTTTTTTTCGGATTAACCATCTGTGTGACACGTAACCTTTTACTGCATCGTGACTTTTATGTGTGCAATTCAGGTGGTCTGTACGATTTTTCAGAGGTGGTGTGCTGCCCACACCTTTAATGTGTTTTCTCTCCTCGGGATCCGCTTGTGCTTCTGCTCTGGGTGGATGTACTTATTTATGGTGGTCCATATCCTTAATTACCGCACCACCGCTTTGAGCCGATCTAGAAAAATCTTTCCCCCACCAGACCACACGTCCCGCCCCACCTTACGGCCCCACATCACCGCTCGACACCGCTTGTTGCCGCAGCGGAGGGGATGCATATCATGGGGTAGCGACGTCCACCGGCGCGGCTCATCTTCATGGCCGTCGCGAGACTGGTGGCCGCTCGATTCCCTCCCGTAGCCTCCCGCGCCCGTGCCTCGCCGGCGCGGCTCGCCTTCGGCCCATCCCAACGGCAGGGCCAACGCCGCGGAGGTGGACGAGATGAAAGAGCCGACGGTGGCGGCGGGGAAGGCGTGACGGAGGGCAAGGCGAGCTGTTGTGCCGCGGGAGGCTCCTCCAGGCCGCCGCCGATAAGCGCGACGAGGCCCGTCGCAAAGAGGGCTGCGCCAGGCAGCCGTCAAATCCGCTGCCTTGCCGCCAGCGACTATGGGCCGTGAGGAAGAGTCGCGTCACGGGGAGGACTCCGCCACGCCGCCGTCGATGAGCTCGAGGAGATGGCGCGGCGCAGGAGGGCTGCACAAGGCCACGCCGCCGTCGACTCCACCACGCTGTGAAGAGTAGCGGTATTTTTCCGCGTGCGCCGAGGCGGGCGGCAAGATTATGTCATCAGTGGCCGCAACATGCTGAAGAATGTGCTCAAGACGGTGGAGGCGTCCGACGCGGTGGCCTCCTCCCTCTTGCCCCTCTTGGATCCGCAGCGAGCAGGTAAGTGCAGCCCGTGCGACCTCGCCTCCCAAGCGCACGGCTCGCCGCTCTACCTCGCCCCAGTGGCCGTCCTTCTTTTCTTTCAGATTCCCGTTCCAGAGATGGAACATCTCCCGTCACCGCTCCCTCTTCATGGTTATTGGATGATGCCCTGACTGAGTTCAGATGAATCAATTTGTAGCGGGGGGACTACTTTGCTTCTTTTTTCACGGTAGTACATATGCCTATTGTGTTCTCTTAATTTAACTTTTCTCATATTCTTTAACGGAATTGCTAGATCCCAGCTAGCTGGGATTTATGTTTTTTTTTTTTTTGAGCTAAAGCTGGGATTTATGTTAGCGCCTAGTCATGTGTTAGTCGGTTGTTTCGTATGTGTTTTAGGCCCGTTTAATTTTGGGTTGAGCGGCCCGCGGTGTACCTTGTTGGGCCTGGTTGTTTTGCTGGCCGTTGTGTGGGTTGGTTGGCAGTTTTTTTTTGTCGGTGCGGTTTGTGGGGCCCACATGTCGGTGTCTGTGTAGTTTGTATCTGTTGTGGCCGTAGCGTTATCGTCACATTCCCCTCTCCTCTCCTCGTTCCCCTTCTTCCTGTTCAAACGAAAGCTGCTGTGGCGGACGGGGCTAGGCGTGGCCGCTGTTGGAGAGGGGAGCGTCGCCGTCGGCGGCGGCGTTGGAAGGCGGTGAGCGTCGGCGGCGGTGAGCGTCCGCGGCGGCGTTGGAGGGCGGTTAGCGTCGCCGCGGGCGTTGGAGGGCGGTGAGCGTCGCCGCGGTCGTTGGAGGGCGGTGAGCGTCGCCTCCTGCGTTGGAGGGCGGTGAGCGTCGCCGCGGTCGTTGGAGGGCGGTGAGCGTCGCCTCCTGTGTTGGAGGGCGGTGAGCGTCGCCTCCTGCGTTGGGGATCATCATTTCGCCGGCGTAGGGCAGAATCCGGCGTAGTCCTTCTCGGTCTGATTTAATCGAACCGGCAAGGTAGATTTCTCAATTTCTCAAGCATCTTCCTATAGGATTTTGTCGATTCTAGTTGTTCTTCGAGCAGTAAGAGAGGCTCATGGACAGATCCCGCTACTTATGCACTCGTTTTGGTCTCCAGTGTGATATACACTAGATGATTTTAGGTTTTCATGTTGTGTAGGCTCTTTTGATTTATTTTTGTTTACTGTTTGTTTCTAGGTAGTACTCAGATCGTTGTAAGATTTTGTTCCAAACAAGATATTTGTGGTTATTTGGTACCATTAGGCATTCCTCTATTTCTGTTTCTGGCATGAAAACCTAGGTGGTAATTTGTTGTGTTTCATTTTGTGTATATGTTAACGATGTTGCTTCAGCTTAGAATCAAGGATTAACATAAAGAATTGGTACTGTTAGTCTTTTTTTGGAATCAAATAGTTTGACTGTGCGGTAAGGGTCAATTTTACTCTGTGAGGTTTCAGTTGTAGTGCTCATTGTGACACTCAGTTGTTCGCTAAATGATGATCCTTACTACTGATTTTTCAAATGGATTACAATTGTAATGGAGTGCCTATTTTTAGGATCTTATTTTTCGTATTGATTTTATTTTGCTAAATGTTTCTCAAGTTATGTGCTTCCTTTTTTGCAAACAGAGCATACCAAGAACAAAGTCACTGGCCTTGGATGCTGATTTACAAATGGATTTTGCTTCTGATGGATATTATACCGATGATGCAGCTAGTGAAAAAATTTCAGGATATGATAACAATCAGTACCAATACTTGACTGAAGATGATTTGTCTCAGGAGATTATAAGGCTGGTATGTTTTATTTCTTCCTTTTGTTCTTGGTTTGCTCTGTTTGCAAATGAAATTAAGTGGGTGACATCTATTACTAGGTGTTTGATTATGTTTAAACTTTTCTGTTGTAGATAGTAAATAGTGTTCAAAAGAAAGAGAGGCGTAACAGTGCTAGGAAGCAGAAGAGAAAGGTAACTATTTTGGATCCACCTCTGATTGTCTTTGGCAATTATTATGCTGCTGCATCTTATTTCTGTTCTTATCACTTGATTAGTGTTTACTGTTCTATTCCTCAATCATTGTGATGTCTGTTAACATCTTATACGAAACTGCTGTGATTGGAAATTTAGCGGTTTTGCATACTCAGTGTGATAAACCGTCTTATTCATTCCTAATCACTAGCATGTGTTTTCTCGTATTTTCTGACTAGACAGCCGTGAGCATAGAGCTTCTAATGCAATACTGGAGCGTGTAGTTACAGCTGTTTAACCAAATGTGGTTTGTGACATCCTGAGTTACATAGATTTTTTTAAGCAAATGTTCAAGCAATGGTTGGTTAATTATCACAGATTTTTTAAGTGCAATCCTGAGTTAGATACTGTTTGTTTAAATGCCTTTGTAGTTTGATAATTTCCATGTTGAAATGCTTACTTTTGTGCTGACGAGATGCCTGTTGATATAGGAGTAATAGTTGGTTTTGACCGTTATATCTTGCTGGCTGAAGCCACTTCCATTCTCATTGATACTTACTTGTTAGGCATTGGTTGTTCTACCTAATAACAGGGTCACCTTTTAGTTGCATCGTTGTTGCTAGTAGTCAGTGACTTTTAGTTGTAGCTCTGTTACTATTTTTCGAGAAAACACAAAGGACTATTTTTGCCGTGTGTCCATCATGAGTTTAGGGATGCGTCGTCCTACGGTGGCCTGCAGGACATGTGTAGCCAGGATAGTATCTCAATGCAAATCTGCTGTTTGTCTTGTGTTTTTATTGAAGCCATTTTATTGTTCTATCAATTTCTTATTCTCTGTTGTTACTATTTTTGGTAGAGGTCAAATATAGCTATATCTGAAGTAAATGGGAGTGAAGCTGATAATGAATCGAAAGCTTAAAGCCGATGCAGTGTGAAATACTTGCATAAAGTGCTGAAGAAAGTTCATTCTAATACTCGCTATGTGGATCTTGTGAATTGGATGGGTTTCAGTGAGGTGCTTCATCTTGATGATTGCTGTATTCCGAGGTCATTTGTGCAGTGGATTGCTAATAATGTCTTGCCTGATGAAGAAGTTATTCAACTTGGCTCCAAATCTATCAAATTGTCTCCTCAGTCAGTGTCAGATACTTTTGGAACTCCTGCTGGTGATTTGGCTGTTGACAGTGATGAAGAATTAGGAAAAGCAGCATTTCTTGCTCTATTCGGCCTTATTGATGTCCCTCCTATAAGATTCTTTGGTGAGAAAATTATGTCTGATGTAGTTCTGCCTGATGATGTTCAGCCCCGGCCCTATGTATTTTGGTGCCCTTGGGCGACGTAAGAAAAAGGGCCCTTTCAAAACGATATGTAGTATAACTAGAGATATATATATATATATATATATATATATATATATATATAAACTCTTAGTTTGTTCGCATATTACAGTAAAAATAATTATAAAATGGCAGCAAAATATAAAATGCATTTTGTACTAGTTTCGTTACCTCAAATAAAGACCAAATTACCATGAGTACTTCGACAATTATGCTTCAATGCTTCTCCAAAAAGCTTCTCCGCGCATTTCTCGATGCAAAATCATTGATAATTGTTTCAAGATCAATGTTTTCCAAGATATCCTTCTCAATACAACATGTAGCCAAGCCATTCAATCTATCTTGTAACATAGTTGACCTCAAACAATTTTTTAGCAGCTTCAGTTTAGAGAAACAAATTCTCTTCTTCTTTTTCGCAGCACCAGACAATTGTTTTGGCGGCATTGTAACACCTATAGTGATGAATGAATTTACATCAAATTAAAACCCTAAAAATAGTTCTGGATTAGAAGAAAGAATTAGCCGGGAATCAGTCAAGGACTTACAAAGAGGTCGGACGGGCCGGGCGAGGCGAACGCCGGGAAGAGATCGGCCGAGCGGCCGGGAAGAGTCGAAGAGATCGGCGACGGTGAGGCGACTGGCGAGGCGACTGGGCGAGACGCTGTGCGCTGATCGATACGGCGACCGGGAAGGCGGCGAGTCGCTGATCGGTACGATTCACGTATCGAGCCGAACGCAGCGTAAGTACGATTCGCGCTGATCGGAACGATTCATGTATTCACGTCCCTGATTTCCTTCGGCAATGGGCCTGCTGACCAAAAAAAAATTCAGCCCATATAGTGTAGAAATAAAGCCTCCATCTTGGCCCCCCCCCCCAGGCATGGGCCCTTGGCGAGCGCCCAAGCCTGCCAAGGGTCAGGGCCGGCCCTGATGATG